>NC_046985.1:19648215-19978215 GCF_009769545.1 Cyclopterus lumpus
GATTGTTCTGCCCTCTAGTGTAAGACGTACTGTACTTCAGACCGCTCATGATGGAGTTGCAGATAATTTAGGGGTAAGGAAAACCTATAATGGTTAAGAGACACTTTTGCTGGCCTTGTTTAAAAAGATGTTTCCGCTTTCATTAAAACTTGCCACGTATGTCAACTGACTGGAAAACCCCTTAACCTTTCTCCACTCACTGCAGAACCAAAGGCTTATGCGCTGGTGTCTATTCCTCCAACCATATCATTTAGATATGTCTATTATATATATTTAGATGTCATGTGAAAGGCACGGAAAATACAGCTTTGATGAAACCGTTTTTGGATCAAAGATCTGTGTGTGGACTCCCTTTTTGTTGCCAGCCTTGAGCCAGGCGGTAACAGTATTCAGATTTGACAGTTTGTTCAGTATTTTCAGGTGAATGTTAACATCCTCTGTTGAACCCAACAGCGTGACAGCAACTGTAACAGGACTGTATTCGTTCACGTCCCGTTGACCACCTCCCCTTCTAAGTCTTAAAATGGTTTGTTTTAGCAAGAAAATGTTTTGGCATCCAAGTTCCTGTCAAGCCATTCTTTTTTTTTGTCATGGTGCGTCTGTCATGACGTAAGCATATATCCACTAATACCACTGCTGACATTGCTACATTTGTTGTTTTAATCTGATTTAAAACAGCAGGACTTCAAACTGCACATATTGGTATTGGAAATATATACCGTGTCATGAGAGCTTGAGTACTCTATGACATAATTTAAATAGAGCTGAATTGGATCATTGCAGTGCTTTATTAAATCATGAGTTTAAATGTATCGTTATATCGTATAACAGACCATCTGTCTAGATGTGTATTTCTTTATGCAACAAAATATACAGTAAGTAAGCTTGTTACATTACTTGCATACGTGGGGTGAATTAATTACATAATTTTCAACAAAAGCTCGGTCCAATATGTCAGCTGTGACTCCAGAACACAGCAGTCTTCTAGGTGAAGGTCAATGTTTGTTTGACCTCATCTACTATAGAAGCAGATGTGTTTACATTACTAAAGAGTGGCTTTGTATCAGACACTGAGGGCCATTGACCAAGTGTCTGTATTTGACGAGTTGGGAGTGAGAACAGGTTGGTTTAAGATAAGAATATGAAAATGTTTTTGCGTGAGGTATATTAACTGTAGAAACAGATGTTGCTGTGGGTTGGAGGCAGAAATCTAAGAAACGTATGTTACAAAAGCAAGGAAGCTATCAGCATGGTTAGATGCCACTGAAAGGGAGAGAAAAATATGCTGTCTTTTTGTGCTTGAGGTGAACTGACCCTTTAACATGTAGGGAAATGAAAAGCAGCATGGGAATGCGGCCCCATTTTGATACACCAAATGATTTGATCAATAATAATAATTCTTTTAAAATACGCACACTCTTTTCATTTGTATTGTTTGTGCATGTACAATTATGTTTTTACAGAATGCAAAAATTCAAGGATATGTAATTTGACTTGAAAAAAACAGAACTAAATTAGAACCAGCAGTCTCCATCTACAGGAACACACTATATTCCCACTTCCAGACCACATGCCGAGGTGGACTGGCTCACATTGAGTTTGGATCTTAGTGAGGTGTGGACAGCATGTGGACACAATCAAGACTCATCTTCACCCCACACAGGAGTTACTCTCCAGGGTACAGCAACGATTATAGGAGGTGAGACCAGCTGTCTGAGCCTACTTCTGATGAAAACCCTACATTTCCTAATTTGACTGCATCAAAATTAGATGCTGTAATTAACAAGACAAAGGGGGACTTTTATTGTGAAGTATTTACAGTAAAATGTGTTCATTGCTGAATTGGCTGAGCTTTGTTTGCAGGTCTATTTCAACAAAAAGAAGTCTACAATACTGCAGGGAGGAAGAATAAGCAACATGGATAACGGGGCCTTTTATTTGAGGTTTTTTTAGCAAATGAAATATTTCGATCTGGCTCACCTAATCACAAAAGACGCATTGAAAAGTCAAAACCATAGCCAATACTCTTTTCTCATGCAAGTCTCTTGGAGATGCATTAAATAACCCGTAAGAGCATGAGGCACTCGTACATCATTGCAGTTGATGTTAAATGTAGCTTTAGACAGCATTTACTGATCCTTTTGGACATAAGTGCCAGACCGCCTCGCCGCACCAGAAACTTTACTCTCTGCATCATTAGACATTTGATGGGCTAAAGGCAGATTTAATGTTAGTTTAATTAAGTCAAGTTGCATCAACATCTTCAGATGATTAAAAAGACTCCTGCAAATTAAGTGGTCAGTTTTCAAATGAGTGCATTAAAACATGCAGCAGTGTATAATCTGTTTTCAAGGTATTCAAACATGGTTAATATCATCTGGAGCTATTGACTAAAATGCACAGACATGCTTTGAGATGCAATGGTGAGCTAACATCAAAATTACACTGATTCACCCGAGGGGAGGAACTGCAATTACAGGTTAAAGATGGGGCAGCATCATTGGTGGAGCACGACATGTTTACTGCTGCTGTATCTGAAGAAAGGCTTCAGGCATTTTGGATTTTGTGGAGGGGCGTCATGTGGAGAAAAATTCAGGCCAGAGACAATTAGATCAGAGGAATCTGTTTTCTTGCGAGTCTGGAAAAGGTGAAGCAGAAAGAGAGAACATTAGTGGATCATATACTCCATGTAATCTAATTTTTACGACGACAGTTGGCGATGCCAACATAAACACTGGTGCGAGCAGTGTGATCATATGTAGGGCTGAGTGGGTTTTCATTAAATGCAGGAAAGAGTATTAATGCTGAACGGATCTTGTTTCTCCTGACTTATCTTAGTGAAGGACCATTTTAAAAGGTTATGTAAACATTGTTGGACTGTCAAAATAAATATGGACGGACAGAATGTAAATATGTTCTTGTGTGCGTATTGTTTGGTATCTTGCATATGTATGAAGAGCAGTGATATGTGGCCACTCCACAGCAGGCATGCTTCTGGATGCAGTCAGCAGTGTTGGGCTTTAGGAAATGCTATAAAAGAGTGTACCCTCTCAGTGAACTGTGTGCATGTTGTTGCCTGAGGACTGTCTTAGTCTGAGATAATTATACAGAAAATATGTAATTTAGTTAGTTTCCATCAGCATTCAATATATTTATCTTCAATTCAATGGCCTCAACTAAAGTGTATACAATTCAATTTATTTTCTATAGCCCTTACAAGGGCTATAGAGGGCTTTACAATCTGTACACATACGACATCCCCTGACCTGCATCAGTATTAACCATCCAATAATGTCAATATGAGTGATAGGGACAATTCTACTTCAAACTGTTATAATTCTGATATTTTGTGAATAAAATAGTATGTGGAGTATATTTACATTGATGTTGACATTTTCACAAAACAGAAAATGGACTACTTCACACCTGTCCAAGCTTGCTGACGCTCAGGATTCAATGTATTAAAGTTTAACAATATTTAATGGCAAAGATAATGACGGATAGTGTTCACGATCAGGCGCAGCGTAGAGCCCAGGGCTGTCTCAAGATCTCCCGAACCATAAAAGAACTCTGACTCCAGAACAAAGGTTACGACTATTAGTCTGGTCATGCAAATTAATTCACACCTAAAGGTTAGTTCTATTGGCTAGTTCAAAGAATGCCGCTAAGCTAATCAATGCGATGGCGAGGTCAAAGCTCACACTTCCGGTCAGGGACCGGAAGTTCCCCTTCAGAATAAAACCTATTATCCTGCCTTCAGAATAAAAACATCTCAGGTTTCAATCGGCATCCATTTTAACTATTGTCTAAGCAATAAAACATAATTTATTCTCATGCATTACACAGTTAATAATTACATTTGTCATCAGCAGTTACAATAATAAAACAGTGATCCTCTCTTATGCTTTATAATACATTCTTCCAGAATATTCCTCATATCCTTAATTAATTATCATAACTTTCTTTATGTATTAATTAAAAACTTTCTTATTTACATGTGCAAGTAGAATATAAAATCCACTACAACTCAACAATGTGTATACGGTGTATGAATGTATGTCACTTGGGATAAAAGCGTCAGCTAAATGAAATGTAATCAACCTGCAGCTGTTTGATACATTTACAGCACCAGCAGGCAATTTAAAGGGGGATGCCATCACCCTTGTGCGTAGCCCTTTGTCAACCTGCCATCCTGATTCCAGAAGGGTTGTCTAGTTGAATATGTTTATTTCAGGGAGAAGGGCCAGACAGCCAGGTCCAATAGACCCTGTGAGGCGAGAAGTCTGCCTGACTCATTGATCCTTTATCTGACTGACATTTTTGCAAGTTAGAGTCTTTTGCCCCGACAATGTATCTGAAATATCAGTAGCTGGCTAGGCTGCAGCTACGCCAGATGCCGAAGATGATCGGGGTCAGTCTAGAAAATGCTTGAGATTCCACCATTTGTATCCATTACAAGTGTAGGCATTTCTATCTTCATTGAGTCACTTGTCCGAGACTTTAACAAAAAGTGTTCACGCAGATTATACAACCACATAATGTCCTTTGAATGCTCAAAGACTGACTGAATAAGGGAAATCAAGAACAAAAAAATGCAACAATCACTATAATTTTCTATGTGGTAGCTTCAATTACTCGTCTTTTTTTCTTTTCAAAACCAAACTTTTTCAAGCGCTTCAACGACGGTCTGTATAACCTTGAAACCACAAACACCTTTGATGTCAATTCCTGAGCTTCCTCCTTAAAAACCCATGCAGGGAAAAGTGTAGCTTAATTACCTACAACTAAAATAAGAAAAAGGGAAAGACACTCTCACACAAGATATGCAGGTCAGACTTGGTGAAGGGTAAACTACACCGAAGGAGGTGCTGGAGTTAGCCCAGTGAGTAAAATCAGACACTCTAGAGTTCTGTCGGAAACATTGGCCCCCTTCTGTCATTTAACAATAAATGAATAAAATAGAAGAGCTTCTTCTATGGAAAAGGATGACTGCATTGAATCAAACTTTGACCACACAATGAGACTCATGCAGCAGCTGACCTGTGGACTACTGTCTCTAAAGAAGAGACTGGAGGTGTAGGAAGAGGAGGACTGAGATTAAACCATGACAGAGAGAACTTGAGATGGCTTCTTTGAGAAAGGAAAGTTGCTCACTTTGCAACACTAGCTTGATGTGGCGCTAACCTTTATCAATTAAAAATGATGACTGTTAGATGACATCTATGCGAACAATGTGTCTTTGCTAACAGGCCATGCACCACATTCCTTCAAAGTAGCTGTAATTAAACCTCTACTGAAAAAGCCCACTCTTAATCCAGAGGTGTTGGCTAACTACAGACCAATCTCTAACCTTCACTTCCTCTCTAAGATCCTTGAGAAAGTAGTCGCAAATCAGTTGTGTGACTTTCAATTCAATTCATTTTATATAGTCCAATATCACAAATTACGAATTTGCCTTAGAGGGCTTTACAGTCTGTACACATACGACATCCCTGTCCCAGGACCTCAGATCGGATCAGGAAAAACTCCCAAGAAATAGAAAAAAAACTTTCACAGGGACAAAAGCAAATAACCCTTCAGGAGAGCAAAAGAGGAGGATCAGACTTAAGACTTTCCTCTTTAATAGTGCTTATAGTGCTTTAGGGCTGAATCAGGTTGGCCCTGGTCCAGCCCCTTGATATGCTGCTATAGGCTGCTGGGGGATGTTTTAGGATACACTGAGCACCCATCTCCTCTTCTCTCTCTCCTTCTGGATAAATTCATGTCACTTTATTGCACATAACTAATTCTACTTCTTCCCTGGAGTCTTCGTGCTTTCTCGCCTCTCAGGTTTTCATAGATCGTGGCTGTGACCCTGCTGATTCCCCTATTTCCTATTTCCTTTTCTTTACATGGATCATGGTTATCTGGATAATGGTCCATGCCTACTACTCATTATTCATAATTTCAGTCAGTCATTGAATGTTTATGTAACTCTGTAATGCTGTTCATCTGTACACAACATATATTGCTTCTGTCCATCTGGGGAGAGGGATCCTCCTCTTTTGCTCTCCTGAAGATTTCTTCCCTTTTTTCCCCATGAAAAGGTTTTTCCCGATCCGATGTGAGGTCCTGGGACAGGGATATCGTATGTGTACAGATTGCCACCAATCTGGCAGGCCGTTCTAGGAGCCAATGAGCTTGGTTTTGACATGGGGTCGGGAAGGGTATGGCTCAGGCGCAGAGAGAAAAAGGCAGGAGTCCAGGCACGTGAACAAAAGAATCTTTACTGAAAATCTCAAACTCAAAAACACAGGCTGGATAGCAAAGTAACACGGAGGACGAACAACCATCTGACAGAGGACAAGGGAACGAATGGGAGCATATATAGGGGGAACCACAGGTGTAGGGCATAACTAATCAAGGAGATAGAGGAGTGGCAGGTGGAGGGAATGATTGATTAGCAGAGATACAAAACTAACAGGGTCTTACAGTTTTATATTGTTACTTGAGCTGTGTTAAGCCCGGTAGTAGTGGTAATGCTTTTGGAGTCAGAGATTTGACAATCCATAACTTGTGTAGTCTGGGTAAGCTTAAGGTGTAAATTGAAAAATGCCTTCACACACACACCAGCGTTTAGTTTTCACTATTTTCGGATCAGTGCCTGAGTTTTTTTTGTAATTGGTTTCTTTTAGCTGGGTTAGTGCAGCTCTTACTTTCAGAGCACTCTGTGGTTATACTAATTACACTCATACCTTTTCTTTACATTTGCAGTTTCATCTCAATTTGAGTTCTTCGAAAATATTTTTAAATGTTGTAGGGCCCAAATAAGCGACAAAGCCTCCTTCTCAATAACAAGGTCAAAATGACCAAATCATCCAGATAAACCGCACAACCTTTTAATCTGGAAACTACACAATTCATCAACCGCTGAAATGTTGTGGGGGCATTCTTCAACCCATCACTTTATAGGAATAAAGACCTGACGGTGTGATAAATGCAGCAATTTCCTGTCCATGCTTCGACAAAGGAATTTGCAAATACCCTTTAAGCAACTCAAATTTGCTAACAAACTTTGCAGATCACACCTGATCTATACGATCATCCATACGTGGCAAAGGAAATTAGTCAGATTTTGTCACAGAATTTACTTTCCTCATGTCAGTACAGAATCTAGGCGTTCCATCCTGCTTGGGCACCAAAATAAATAGAGACTAGGTAATGTAGGTACAGGAATGTTCTTTTGGAGCATGTACTCCACCTTAGCGTCCAAATATCCACGTTTTAACTTGCGGCATACAGTAAGTGTTGCTTGATTGTCTGAGCCTCTCCAACATCAATATCATGCTCCGCTCACTCAGTTTGTGAAGGAATATCCCCAAACAAACACAGATATTTGTGTACCAACTCAGACATTTCTTCATGTTTTGCCTAGGGCAGATGAGCCAACTATTGCCCACGGCAGATGAGCTAACATATTGCCCGTACAGGAGACTATCAGGCTGTGGCACCCCATCTCCCTCAGCCACCGCAAGAGCCGGATGAACACCATCTCTCACCTCCTGACCCAAGTCAGTTTCCACTACACGCCTGTTGTACGTTCTGGCGTTACAATGACATAATAACTCCGACATTTTCTCCGTGACTGTATGGACCTGTGAACCAACAATAGGCATAAGTGCTAGAACCTGGTCTCTCGGATTGAACTCATGTCGTTCTGTAAGTCGGTCATGCAACTTCATTTTAATTTGCGACACCGACAACCTTTCCTGTGCCATACTTCCAGCTACAAACAAACAAAGTCTATAACCATTCACATAGTCACTAGTTCTACTGGCAACTTAGTATCCACAGAGCCATCTTTCAGTACTGTCAAAAGACCATGCACAGAATGTCCAAAGACCAACTAATTTGGGCTAAAACTTGTACTCTCCTGTACAGCCTCCCTCGCAGCCAACATCAACCATGGAAGCCCCTCTTCCCAGTCTCTACTCTATCCAGCTCGGTACAAAATCCACGTAGAAGAGACTTAAGGGTCTGGTGGAACCTTTCCAAGGCTCCTTGGCTTTGCGCATGATAAGCAAATGATTGGTTCTGTTTAACATGTTTTAAGTGTTTATCTGAACTAAATAAAGAAAGTTAACTTTATGAAATGTGGCAGTCAGTAACATCAGTAATGTCAACGTGAATGTGTGTAATGGAGTGTAAGTGTTGTCAGCGAAACCAAAATTAAAGCTGCGAGCAGCGATGTGAGGGTCCTCGTTCCTCCTCCACATCGGGGGTACTGGCTGGACGCCGGCTCAAGCGGCCCAGGAATGTCTGTGACCGTCGGAGTAAGCGTCTGTGAGTTAGACATTTTTTCCAGCATGGAGCGATGCTGGAAATTATACTGTACTGCAAACAGTCCACCACTTGCTGTATCCACTGTATGGCCCGAGACAACATGCATCAACATAATACATTTGAAGGGGATCTGATCAATTCCCTTCATCAGGGGTTCAGTAACATATAGTGGCATGAAATACACAAAAATTAATGGAAAAATCACACAAACTGACTTCCGGTACCGTTTAGAGCATGGTTCCAGGAGACTTTCTTTTCAGTTTACATGTTTTAATGCTTCACAGTGAAGCATTATCAAGGTCTTAAGTCTATTCTGACACATTCTGAGAGGGATCTGATTAATCCGTGAGGAGAAGGGTGTAAAAGTAGAAAACATGTAACTTAATGTTGCTACTAGGTGGCGCTATGACTAGAATGCTAAATTATCATATGGATGTCTTCAGGGTCAGTATGTCATGACATGAGAAATAGTGAGCAGATTACATAATGTATGGCCGAGTTAAAAAAAACTCTATTTTCATGGCGAATGGTGTTCTTTGCCGTTGCGCCCTACGCATAGTTTTATATTTTTTAAATCATTTTATAACTTTTCACTACTAAGGTCTCAAGATCACACTCCCCGACTTTGGAATGAATCAGATTTAATCTCTAGGAGTTCGCCATTTTATAACTCCCCAAAACGTGAAGAAAAGGTAAAAAAATTGCCACTAGGTGGCACTATGACTTGAATTCAAAATTAACATATGGATGTCTTCAGGGTCAGTATGTCATGACATGAGAAATATGGAGCAGATTAGATAATGTATGGCCGAGTTAAAACAACTTAAATTTTCACGGCCAATTGTGTTTCTTTGAAGTTGCACCCTACTCACATAGTTTTATATTTTTACAATCCTTTTAAAACTTTTAATTGCTAAGGTCTCTAGAACACACTGCCTGACTTTTTTTGTAGAGCAGGTCCAAGTGGACAGGTATACCAAATTTCTGGGAACACTCCACATATGACGGAGAGAAAACCTGCGCTGAGCAAAGCGAGAGCTCAAGGCTTTTATGCCCTCCCTGTACCCGGACCAGATGCTCTGCATCAGGTAATCGGCTCTCTAAGGACAAAGGGACAAAAGTGCACTTGCAGTGATTAGAGATGTTTAATATAACACAATTTGATTGGATTGAAGCAGTATATTTCATTAGATAAAAGCAAGCAGGAAATTTTGGAAATTATTAGGGTCCTCATGACGACTTCGTCGTAGAGGAACCCATTGTATTTCATGGAATTATTCTTATTTTTTTTCTCTAAGGAATGTTGCCCTTTTGGGGCCTTTATCTCAAACGTTTTTAAATTTCACATGCATATCAGGACTGGCGAAAAACACGACATTTTGGCAAACTCGCATTTTGATATAGCGAAATGTCTCTATAGCGCCCCCTTGAGGCAGAAAGCCCGCGTTTTTTGCTAACAATGACCGATTGACTTGAAATTTGGTACACATGTCCACTTGGACCTGCTCTACAAAAAAGTAATTGGTGGTTATAAAATGCGCCAACTTCGATTTTCCGCCATTTCAAATTTTGTAAAAAAACAAGTTTTTTCGATTTTCTCCTAAACGCTGGGTCCGATTGATACGAAAACTTCTGTGGTTCATTATTGGTTCAATGTCAAGAAAGTATGAAAAGTGTGTTGATATCTCATTGCGTTCAGAAGATATGGGCCAATGAACTTCTAAGGGGTGTGGCCTCATATTTAAAGACCCATAACTTCCAAATGACTTGGCCTATCCATACCAAATTACTAGAAAATGTATACATTTTCAGAATATTTGAAGATTAGGGGGCGCTACAGTCAATCGCTCAATATCACCACTTTTAGCCTTTTTTCACATTTTTTCACGTTTTTTGGGCGTTATAAAACAGCGAACTCCTCCTAGAGCTTAAACCCGATTCATTCTACAATCAGGCTGTGTGTTCTAGAGACCTTAGACATGAAAAGTTATAAAAGGATTTAAAAAATATAAAACTGTGTAGGGCACAACTTCAAAGAAACGCCATTCGCCATGAAAATTGAAGTTGTTATAACTCGGACATACATTATCTAATCTGCTCCATATTTCTCACGTGTCATGACATACAGACCCTGAAGACATCCATATGATAATTTTGAATTCAAGTCATAGCGCCACCTAGTGGAAACATTAAGTTACATGTTTTCTACTTTTATACCCTCCTAACAGATTAATCAGATCCCTCCCAGAATGTGTCAGAATAGACTTAAGACATTGATAATGCTTCACTGTGAAGATTGTATGGATTCGTTGAAGGGCGGCGAGTTGTAGCATCGGCGAACTTTGATCGGCGAAGTCTGATCCTTCGCCGTGACCGAATAAACCAATGTAACATGCTAGAAACGTAACTAAACTTAGCACACACATTTAAAGTCAAAGATGTAGTTACGTGATACGATTTTAATGCTTCAGAATGGCAATATGGCTCGATAGCGCCCCCTACAAACATTAATTTAAGCAGCCCCGGCGCTACGTTTCACCTACATTTATGAAACTTCGTAGGCATATGTAAAAAATGTAAACTGAAAAGATAGTCTCCTGGGACCATGCTCTAAACAGTACCGGACATCAGCCATTTTGATTTTTGTGTGATTTTTCCAGTAATTCTTGTGTATTTCATGCCACTATACGTTACTGAACTCCTGATGAAGGGAATTGATCAGATCCATTTCAAATGAATTATGTTGATGCATGTTGTCTTGTGCCATACAGTGGATACAGCAAGTGGTGGACTGTTTTCAGTATAGTATAATTTTCACCATCGCTCCATGAAGGAAAAAACGGCTAACTCACAGACGCTTACTCCGACGGTCACAGTCATTCGAGGACGGTACCAATGTTGATTGTCGATACTCGTGGCAACTAAAGTGAGCTTTTTGGCATAAAGAAAATGTCAAATCCCATTTATTTGGTTTTATAAATCATATTCCATCATTATTACAATACACCTGTGTGCAGAATAGGTATTCAAGAAAAGTCAGAATCAAGGAAACATATACATAACGGCGGAGTAATGCAAATTTCGAAAACACAATGTTAAATGGTGTATTGTTAGTCCTAAATAAAGCCTAACTTTATTTAACAATCATATCAATCATCTGGTCTCGTCTTTTGACCATCTCCTCGGGTGTGAAACATCCAGGGTTGCAAAATTCCGGGAATATTCAAAGTTGGAAACTTTCCACAGGAATTAATGGGAATAAACGGAACATTTTGGGGTAATTTAACTGTATTTACCTTGTCATAAGCAGAAATGCATGCAAACATTTATAATACAACTTTTAAAAATGACATTTTTGACTTTTTTGACATTTTATTCTTTCATCGAACAACAAAAACATGAACGTTGAATAAAAAAGGTGTATTCCCTATGATCACCAACCCCCAACCCACATTTTTTTTTGTGTTTTTCCCTGAATCCTTTCAGGTCTAAATGCTTTCTTCCTGGAACTCATCAACGTCCTCCTCATTTTCCACTTCCTCAACATCTGACTCCTCGTCATCTTCGGTGTCACTGTCCAAGCTTGTTGAGGATGACTCTGTGTCAGGCTCAAAGAGCCTTAGGTTTGCCCGGATGGCCCCCAATTTTTCGACCCTTGCATTTTATATTTGGGGTATAATATATTCACCCCAGTAATATCATCAAAACTTACCTGAGTCGATGTAGTCCTTGTGCTCAAATGCAGTAGTGTGATAAGTTGACCAACTCGCGCTTGTTGATGGACCCCGAAAGCCGCGAATAATCGAGGTGATGGTGTACTTTTGTGTGGACATATGTCCTACTCTCACTGCTGTAAAAAGTTAGTCTACTGTATACAAATAAACTTGGTATTAAAATGAACATGGCTTCAGTTTACCAAGTAATCAATATGCTAGGTAATTTGGCAAAGTTCACTTTCTACATGAACTAGTTCAGTTCATAGTTCACAAATTTTAAAATGAACTAGTTCAGTTCATAATTCAACATTTTGAACTAAGTTCACAGCTCCAAAAAATTAACTAGTTCAGTTATTTTTTTCAATATGTTGGGAGCTATAATTGAAATCTCTATCTGTCTGCAATACCGCTCTTGGCCTCTACGCCACTCGGCGCTCACACTTGCCAGGCATAGGGCTGAAACGTTCAGACAACACTGATGACAAAGACGTTCAAAAACAACGGAACGTTTTATGTTTACGTTTGTTTCTGGCAGACAATGTTCCCAACCAGCTGCATTCAGGGTCCAGCTGAGCTAGGCATGCATAGTCTTTTTCTCAACTACATTTAAGTTCCCTGTTATATGCTTTTGCAAAAAAAGCATCTAAAAAAAAAACAATTCCGAGGAAAACTTTCGGCCCCTTTGCAACCCTAGAAACATCTATCACTAATTTCTAAGCTTCTGTGAGAGAAATGTGCATGGATGAACCTATTGTAATGCAATGACAATGTAATCCTCCTTTTACAATCTTCAAAGTGTTATTCATCATCGGAATTTGGCAAAAAGATTTAAATTGTCTCAAAGCCAAGACTTTTGTTTCTTTAAAATCAGAATCAGAATCAGCTTTATTGGACTCCGGTTACATGTACGCTCTCATCGTACAACATATTTAAATTACAATTACAAATAACAGGATAAATATTAAAAAGTTGATAACCCACCGTTACGGACCCTGCCTTTGTTACTATCAGCCCATCCTTCATGTTTCAGGGAGATGGAGGGAGGAGGAGAGGCGGTAGGATCAGAGTGTGGTATGTACAAGCTTCAAACATGCATTTATCATCTGGATTTTGCAATAAGACTTTCATATTGCCCCCCAAATGATCAAAAAAACAGAATGTTGACAAATCCACATTTATTAAGAAATCAGCCATTGGAACACATGCCTGATATTGATATATATTGAGTATGCCACCGATATAAAAAGAATATGAGAAGAAACTAGTAAGTGTTTGACCTTGGATCACTCTGTTGCTTAAATAGAAGGCCTCCAGTCGCGAAGTCACACTTTATTGGTTACTGACAGTTGACTGGTTTGCAATTTTTTGTGCCAAAAGTTATTGTAAGTTTTGAGTTCATTTGGAGCACATTTTGGGTTCAGTAACTGCAGAAAAAAAACTATTACAAATGAGAGATTGACACTTCAGTTAAATATCAGGCAACCTGAGCAGAGAGCCAGCAATCTTGCTGTATTGGCACAGTACTATAGCTGTACTATGTAGTACTATAGCGCTGGTGCTGGCTGCAAGTTAGAGATACATAAAGTTTGTCACTCAAAACTTAGCTAAAGATACAGAGCATGTTAGTGAGGCGGAGTGATACAATTCAGACAATTACGAGCTGCCAGATCTGTAGTGTCGAAACTTCACAATCTCTGATATTAAAATACTTTGGTAACATGGTATTTGTGAATACTTGTTTCTGACTGGATGCACTACATCCATTTATTTAATGGGCAGTCTGGTCCCATTAAATGGATGAAATACAATTGTCAGGGTGTATTTACTGTTCGTCAATGTACATAATGTTATTGACGACTCTTGAAAGCATAATGTTAGCCCTATGAAATATTTATGTTAATCATGATTTCATGAAAAAACATTTTTGCCTGTTTCTTCTCTTGTATCTTAGCTTTATCCCAGAACTCATAGCTCTTATTCTGAGTTAAGACATGATACACCATTTTTTTAGATTGAGTGTGAGTTACACTCACTGGGAATATCTCTATCTCTGATATCCATTGCGAATGAACGTCCATAAATCTGTTTCATTACAGAA
Organism: Cyclopterus lumpus; assembly: GCF_009769545.1. NCBI lineage: Eukaryota > Metazoa > Chordata > Actinopteri > Perciformes > Cyclopteridae > Cyclopterus > Cyclopterus lumpus. Next base: position 19,662,352 of record NC_046985.1, read on the forward strand.
ATAGGCCGAGATTCATTACAGTTTTAAATGAATGTTTTCTTCAGTATCAAAGTAATTAAGTGATAATTGTAAAGCCATGGGTACATGGCAATAAGATACAACTCATCTAATTTTTTTTAATGAACTAAAAATTGAAATGAATTTAGGCAACATTCAAATAAAACTGGGCTTAATATCTTCTACTTCCGCATGGACTAAGCAATTCAATTCAGTTTATTTTGTATAGCCCAATATCACAAATTACAAATTTGCCTTTGGCTTTACAATCTGTACACATACGACATCCCTGTCCCAGGACCTCACATCGGATCAAAACTCCCCAAAAATAACCTTTCACAGGGAAAAAAGGGAAGAAACCTTCAGGAGAGCAACAGAGGAGGATCCCTCTCCCCTAAGCAAGTGAAATGAAACTATAAAAGGTGCACTCAAAGGGCAGATCTATGGAAACAACCAATGAATAAATACAACCCTGGGCAGTAAATTGTCATAAAATACACTTCTTTTTTTATCTCAATAAAAGTGGCGATCTATCCAAACAGTCTTGTCAAAAACTAAATGTAACTAATTTAACTAAAATTGTGCCCACTTAGCTCAGTGGTGACGAGTACAGCAGTGTGTGTACCTGTGAGCCAAACACACTGTCCAAAACACTGAAAGTAAGAACACTATGTTACCTCTGGGTGTGTTATCACTTCATGCCCTACCAGCAGGGGTCCCCTCTGCTGGTAGGGCATGAAGTGATAACACAAGTTATAAGTTAAGAGCGAGGAGTCCGCAGGCAGTCAATGGTATAAAAAAGGCAATTCAAGGTGTTTTGAGGACGTGTGAGTGAGTCTGTTCGCGACAAACAAAAAAGTACACTCAGTAATGGAAGCACACACATACAAGTGATTGTTTAAAACTGCTGGCTAAAGATGAGCGTAGTTACAGTAAGATTATTATACACGCTGGCGGTAATGACTCCCGACTGCGGCGGTCGGAGGTCACTAAAATTAATGTGGAATCGGTGTGTGCTTATGCCAAGACAATGTCGGACACCGTAGTTTTCTCTGGCCCTCTCCCCAATCTGATCAATGATGACATGTATAGCCGCATGTCGTCATTCAACCGCTGGTTGTCCAGGTGGTGCCCAGCAAACAATGTGGGCTACATAGATAACTGGCAGACTTTCTGGGGAAAGCCTGATCTGATGAGTCGAGACGGCATTCATCCCACTTGGGATGGAGCGCGTCTCATTTCTGCGAACATGGCGAAGTTGATTAGCGGACTTAATCCATGACCCAGAGTTCAGATCAGGAAGCAGAAGCAGAGTTGTAGTCTTCCACCCTTCTCTGCACTTCCATTCGAGCAGTTACCCACCCTTAACCTTAACTCTATAGAGACTGTGTCTGTCCCACGGCCACTTAAATTAATTAAATCAAAAGTAACCAGAAGAGGAGTCATACAAAATAACCTCATACAGGTTAACATCACTACTGCCACAGTACAACAAAAGAGAATTAAATGTGGACTCCTAAATATTAGATCTCTGTCATCTAAAGCTGTATTAGTAAATGATTTAATATCAGACAATCACATTGATTTATTGTGTCTTACTGAAACCTGGCTAAGCCATGAAGAATATGTCAACCTAAATGAATCAACTCCTCCAAGTCATATTAATACTCACATTCCTCGAGGCACCGGCCGAGGAGGTGGAGTAGCAGCCATCTTTGACTCAAGCCTATTAATGAATCCTAAACCTAAACTAAACTACAACTCATTTGAAAGCCTTGTTCTTAGTCTTTCACATCCAACCTGTAAAACATTACAGCCAATTCTATTTGTTATACTGTACCGGCCACCAGGTCCATATTCAGAATTTATATCTGAATTTTCTGAGTGTTTATCAAGTTTAGTCCTTAAAACTGATAAGGTTATTATTGTAGGAGATTTTAATATTCATGTGGATATTGACAATGATTGCCTTAGTACTGCATTTATCTCATTGTTGGACTCGATTGGTTTCTGTCAGAGAGTACAGAAACCCACTCACTGCTTTGGCCACACCCTCGACCTTGTTCTTGCATATGGCATTGACATTGAGCATTTGGAGGTCTTCCCACAGAACCCTCTTCTGTCAGACCATTACCTCATAAGTTTTGAGTTTATACTCCCGGAGTATACACCGTTAGTCAAAAGTTTCTACACCAGATGTCTAACTGACAGTGCTGTAGCTAAATTTAAAGAAGCGATTCCTTCTGCATTTGATTCAATACCACGTCTCAATGTGACGGAGGACTCCTGTGCTAACTTTAGTCCGTCCCAGATTGATCATATTGTCGATAGTGCTACAGGCTTACTGAGAATGACACTAGACTTGATAGCCCCACTGAAGAAAAAGACAGTGAGGCAAAGGAGGTTTGCTCCCTGGTATAACCCTCAGACCCGCGACCTAAAGCAAACTTCACGTAAGCTCGAAAGTATATGGCGTTCCACCAATCTGGAAGAATCACGCTTAGTTTGGAGAGATAGTCTTAAAACATATAAAAAGGCTCTCCGTAATGCCAGAGCAGCCTATTACTCATCAGTAATAGAGAAAAATAAGAACAACCCCAGGGTTCTCTTTAGCACTGTAGCCAGGCTGACAGAGAGTCACAGCTCTGTGGAGCCGTGTATTCCTATAGACCTCAGTAGTAATGACTTCATGAACTTCTTCAATGAAAAGATTTTAACTATTAGAGGCAAGATTGATGATCTCTTGCCCTCAACTACTGCCGATCTGTCATCAAGAGGAGTGGCCTTGGAAACGGCTGTATGCCCTGGTGTATATTTGGATAGCTTTTCTCCCATTAACCTACCTGTCTCTTAGACCCCATCCCAACGAGGCTGCTTAAAGACGTGTTGCCTTTAATTGGCACCTCTCTGCTGGATATTGTTATTGTGTCTTTGCTAACAGGGCATGTACCACATTCCTTCAAAGTAGCTGTAATTAAACCTCTCCTGAAAAAGCCCACTCTTAATCCAGAGGTGTTGGCTAACTACAGACCAATCTCTAACCTTCCCTTCCTCTCTAAGATCCTTGAGAAAGTAGTCGCAAATCAGTTGTGCGACTCCCTACATCAGAATAGTTTATTTGAGGAGTTTCAGTCAGGATTTAGAAAACACCACAGCACAGAGACAGCACTGGTGAAAATTACAAATGACCTCCTAATTGCATCAGATAAAGGACTCATCTCCGTACTGGTATTATTAGACCTTAGTGCTGCATTCGACACCATTGATCATGACATCCTATTACAGAGACTGGATCAGTCGATTGGCATTTCAGGTACCGCACTAAGTTGGTTTAAATCCTGTTTATCAGATCGATCTCAATTTGTATTTGTAAACGATGAAGCCTCAATGACCACCAACGTTAATCACGGAGTTCCACAAGGTTCTGTGCTTGGACCAATTTTATTTACCTTTTATATATGCTTCCTTTGGGCAATATTATCAGTAAAACACTGCATACACTTTCATTGCTATGCAGACGATACTCAATTATATCTATCGATCAAACCAGAGGAGACCAACCAGCTCGCTAAAATTCAAGAATGTCTTAAAGACATAAAAACATGGATGACCTGCAACTTCCTGATGTTAAACTCAGACAAAACTGAAGTTATTTTACTGGGCCCTGAACACCTCAGAGATCAATTATCTGGTGATGTGGTTTCTGTAGATGGCATTTCCCTGGCATCCAACACCACTGTAAAGAATCTAGGCGTTATCTTTGACCGAGACTTGTCCTTTAACTCCCACGTTAATCAAATCTCAAGGATTGCATTTTTTCATCTACGTAACATTTCAAAAATCAGGCACATCTTGTCTCAAAAAGATGCAGAAAAGCTGGTTCACACGTTTGTTACTTCCAGACTAGATTACTGCAACTCCTTATTATCAGGCTGCTCTAATAAGTCTCTTAAATCCCTCCAGTTGATCCAGAATGCTGCAGCTCGTGTACTCACAAAAACTAAGAAAAGAGATCACATTACTCCTGTATTAACCGCACTGCACTGGCTCCCTGTAAAATCAAGAATCACATTTAAAATTCTTCTCCTCACCTACAAAGCCTTGATTGGTGATGCACCATCATATCTTAAGCAGCTTGTAGTACCATATTGCCCCACTAGAGAGCTGCGCTCACTAAATGTGGGGCTACTCGTGGTTCCTAGAGTCCTAAAAAGTAGGATGGGAGCAAGAGCCTTCAGTTATCAAGCTCCTCTTTTATGGAACCAGCTTCCACTTTCAGTCCGGGAGGCAGACACAGTCACCTCATTCAAGAATAGACTTAAGACTTTCCTGTTTGATAGTGCTTATAGTTAGGGCTGAATCAGGTTTGCCCTGGTCCAGCCCCTTGATATGCTGCTATAGGCTTATAGGCTGCTGGGGGATGTTTTAGGATACACTGAGCACCTATCTCATCTTCTCTCTCTCCTTATGGATGAATTTACATCTCTCCATTGCACCTTATTAACTCTGCTTCCTCCCCGGAGTCGTTGTGACTTCACGTCTCATAGGGTCCATTGGACCTGGAGGTGTCTGATGCCTGGTGAGCCGGCCTCCCGCGTTGGCCCTGCTGATGCCCCGCCCCCTCCTCTCTACCTCCTTCTGTTTCATGGATTGGAGTTCCATTCATACATTGTCATATTCATGTAATGTGTTTATGTAACTTTGTAAATGCTGTTCATTCTGTACACATGACATCTATTGCTTCTGTCCATCCGGGGAGAGGGATCCTCCTCTGTTGCTCTCCTGAAGGTTTCTTCCCTTTTTTCCCTGTCAAAGGTTATTTTTGGGGAGTTTTTCCTGATTCGATGTGAGGTCCTGGGACAGGGATGTCGTATGTGTACAGATTGTAAAGCCCTCTGAGGCAAATTTGTAATTTGTGATATTGGGCTATACAAAATAAACTGAATTGAATTGAATTGCTCGGTTCTCCTGGCAGAGGTAATTATAATATTCAAGAATTAAAAAGACCTTAATGACAGACTGCTGCAGCTTTTAAATGTTCTTCAGTCAGCGACATGTTCGTTCGTTAAATAACTCATAGGAAAGGCAAAATCTTGCCACACTGGTTACCAGTAACTTATTTGGCAAAATTCTATAAAAAAAACTACATTCATATTGAATGTGCTGTGAATTCATGAAAATCCACCCCACGTTTTGATCAATGCCCCCCCGTATTTGTCTGATATAAAAGCAGCATTGAAGGTAGTGTTGCTTCATACATCTATCCATCCATCCATTATCACCCGCTTATCCGAGGTCGGGTCGCGGTGGCAGCAGGTTCAGCAGGCCGACCCAGTCTTCCCTCTCACTCGCAACACTTTCCAGCTCATTCTGGGGGATCCCGAGGCGTTCCAAGGCCAGCCGGGAGATATAATCCCTCCAGCGTGTCCTCGGTCTTCCCCGGGGCCTCCTACCAGTTGGACGTGCCCGGAAAACCTCTAATGGGAGGCGTCCAGGAGGCATCCTGACTAGATGCCCAAACCACCTCAGCTGACTCCTTTCGACACGAAGGAGCAGCGACTCGACTCCAAGCTCCCCCCTGATGTCCGAGCTCCTTACCCTATCTCTAAGGCTGAGCCCGGCCACCCTACGGAGGAAGCTCATTTCGGCCGCTTGTATCCGAGATCTCGTTCATTCGGTCACGACCCAGAGTTTGTGATAATAGGTGAGGGTTGGAACGTAGACCGACCAGTAAATGGAGAGCTTTTCCTTCCGGCTCAGCTCCCTATTCACCAAGACGGACCGGTACAGCGCCTGTTTTACTGCTGCAGCCACACCGATCCGCCTGTCGATCTCCCGCTCCACCTTACCCTCACTCGTGAACAAGACCCCGAGATACTTGAACTCCTTCGCTTGGGGTAGGCAGTTTGCCCCCACCTGGAGGGAGCAATCCGCCGGTTTCCGGCAGAGCACCATGGCCTCAGATTTGGAGGTGCTAACTCTCATCCCTGCCGCTTTGCACTCGGCTGCAAAACGCCCCAGTGAATACTGGAGGTCATGGTTCGAGGAGGCAAACAGGACCACATCATCCGCAAACAGCAGAGAGGCGATCCCAAGACTCCCGAACCGGATCCTCTCCGCACCCTGGCTGCGCCTAGATATCCTGTCCATGAAGGTCACGAACAGGACCGGTGATAAAGGGCAGCCCTGGCGGAGGCCAACACCCACCGGGAACGTGTCTGACTTACTACCGAGGAGACGAACACAGCTCCTACTGCAGGCATACAGAGACCGGATGGCCCGTGCCAACGGGTCCGGCACCCCATACTCCCGCAGCACCCCCCACAAAAACCCCCGAGGGACCCGGTCGAAAGCCTTCTCCAGGTCTACAAAGCACATGTAAACTGGTTGGACAAACTCCCAGGACCCCTCCAGTAATCTTGCGAGGGTAAAGAGCTGGTCCACTGTTCCACGACCGGGACGGAATCCGCACTGTTCGTCTTGAATCCGAGGTTGGACAAACGGTCGGAGACCTCTTCTCCAGCACCCTGGCATAAGCTTTTCCCGGGAGGCTGAGCAGTGTGATACCACGATAGTTCGAGCACATTCTCCGGTCCCCCTTCTTGAAGATGGGAACCACCACCCCGGTCTGCCAGTCCATGGGCACTGTTCCCGACCCCCATGCGACACTGAAAAGGCGTGTCAACCAAGACAGCCCAACAATGTCCAGCGCTTTCAGCATCTCAGGGCGGATCTCATCCACCCCTGGCGCCTTGCCACCAAGGAGCTTTTTGACTACCTTAGCGACCTCTGCCAGGGATATGGGTGAAACCACCCCAAAGTCTTCCGGCGCTGCCCCCTCTCCGGGGGACATGTTGGCCGGGTTTAGGAGTTCCTCAAAGTGCTCTTTCCACCGCTCGACGATGTCCCCAGTCCGGGTCAGCAGTTCCCCCCCCTGCTGAGAACAGCCTGGGGTAGACCCTGCTTTCCCTTCCTGAGCCGTCGGATGGTTTGCCAGAACTTCCTTGAGGCCAACCGAAAGTCTTTCTCCATGGCCTCCCCGAACTCCTCCCATGCCTGAGTTTTAGCCTCCGCGACCATCCCCGCTGCAGCCCTTCAGGCCCGCCGGTACCCATCAGCTGCTTCAGGAGACCCCTGGGCCAGCCAGGCCCGAAAGGCCTCCTTCAGTTTGACGGCTTCCCTCACCCCCGGTGTCCACCACCGGGTTCTCGGGTTACCGCCACGACAGGCACCGATGACCTTCCGGCCACAGCCCCGAGCAGCCGTCCACAATAGAGGCTTTGAACAAGGTCCACTCGGATTCCATGTCCCCAGCCTCCCTCGGGATTTGTGAGAAGTTCTTCCGGAGGTGGGAGTTGAAGACCTCCCGGACAGGATCCTCTGCCAGACGTTCCCAGTTCACCCTCACTACACGTTTGGGCTTGCCAGGTCTTTCTAGCCGACTCCCCCGCCATCTGATCCAACTCACCACGAGGTGGTGATCAGTTGACAGCTCTGCTCCCCTCTTCACCCGAGTGTCCAAGACATACGGCCGCAGATCAGATGATACGATTACAAAGTCGATCATTGATCTCCGGCCTAAGGAGTTCTGGTACCAGGTACACTTATGAGCCACCTTATGTTCGAACATGGTGTTCGTTATGGACAAACTGTGGCTAGCACAGAAGTCCAACAACAAAACACCATTCGGGTTCAGATCGGGCAAGCCGTTCCTCCCAATCACGCCCCGCCAGTTTCTCTGTCATTTCCCACGTGAGCGTTGAAGTCTCCCAGGAGAACTATGGAGTCGGCAGGCGGCGCCCTTTCCAGGACCCCTCCCACCGACTCCAAGAAGGCCGGATACTCCGAAATGCTGTTTGGTGCATAAGCACAAACAACTGTCAGAGCCTTACTCCCCGCAACCCGTAGGCGCAGGGAGGCGACCCTCTCGTTCCCCGGGGAAAACTCCAACACAGCGGCGCTCAGCCGGGGGCTCGTGAGTATCCCCACTCCCGCCCGGCACCTCTCACCCTGGGCAACTCCAGAAAAGGACAAAGTCCAACCCTTCTCCAGGAGCTTGGTTCCAGAGCCCATGCTGTGCGTGGAGGTGAGCCCAACTATATCTAGCTGGTACCGCTCCACCTCCTGCACCAGCTCCGGCTCTTTCCCCGCTAGTGAGGTTACGTTCCACGTCCCTAGAGCTAGTCTATGCCGCCGGCGATCGGCATGTTACTTCATACATTGTAGCTTAATGTTGTTAATGTTTTCATTGTGCAAAATAAATTCACTAATAACATGAAACCTTACAAGTGAAGTCTTCCCCTCCTACTCACAAAGCTGGCAACTGCCTTGACTATATATTCACCAGAAACTGCTCTACATCTAACCTCACTGTAACTCACTGTAAATGGTCAGAGACACTTCATGTCTCTGACCATTTCTTCATCTCGTACTCTCTCCCACTCTTTGGAACTGACAACCCTCCCACAACGGACTCTGCACCTGTCCGTCGCAACATCCGTACCCTCTCACCCTCCTCTCTGGCCTCGTCTGTTCTATCAGCCCTCCCATCAACTGACTCTCTCACTCATGCATCCTAACTCTGCCACTGACACTCTCCTCTCTAGATTTTCTCTGTGGTTGTTCGAACCGGTGTGTGCCGAGAGAGCCACTATGCGAACATCGAAAAGGAAATGGCAAAAATCCAAACACGCTGACGACTTGCTCGCCTATCACTCTCTTCTCTCCTCCTTCTCTGCCTCTATCTCTGCAGCCAAAAGCTTGTTGTACCAATCCAGAATCAAATCATCTTTTTCTAACTACAAAAAACTCTTCTCTATTTTTTCCAACCTCCTTGACCCCTCATGTCCCCCTCCTCCCTCCACCCTTCTACCAAGCCTACTATAAAGTATAAACTACTTTTAAACTACTTTACAAAAAAGATAGATGACATACCCTCTTCATTTACTAATCCATATTCTATAACTACACCTCAATTAACTTCATCTTCTTCCCCTAAGTGTTCCTCTTTTACCCCCCTGTCTCCCAATCAAGTTCTTACCTTGGTAACCTCTGACCCCCCGACCACCTGCCCCCCCCGACCACCTGCCCCCCATCTGACACTCCAGTTTATTGCTCCCGACCTTCTTCCCTTTCTCACCCATCTTATTAACACCTCCCTCTCAACTGGCTGCTTCCCTAATTCTCTGAAGGAGGCAAGAGTCAACCCTCTCCTGAAGAAACCCACCCTCAACCCGTCTGAAGTCAATAACTACAGACCTGTCACTCTCCTCTCCTTCCTTTCCAAAACTCTAGAGCGAGCTATCTTTAACCAAGTCTCCTCCTATCTCCACCATAACAACCTTCTCAACAGAGACTGCCCTCCTTACTGTCTCTGAGCAGCTTCACACTGCTAGAGCAGCCTCTCTCTCCTCTGCCTTTCTCCTTCTAGACCTTTCTGCTGTCTTTGACGCAGTGAACCACCAGATCCTTATTTCCTCCCCCGAGGACCTGGGTATCTCAGGCACTGCGCTTTCCCTCTTCTCATCCTACCTCACTGACCGCACTTACCGGGTAACCTGGAGCGGATCTGTGTCCGAGCCTTGTCCTCTCACTACTGGGGTCCCTCAGGGCTCAGTCCTTGGTCCTCTTCTCTTCTCTCTGTACACCGACTCTCTTGGCTCTGTCATTCGCTTGCATGGCTTCTCCTACCACAGCTACGCTAATGACACCCAATTGATCCTCTCGTTTCCCCAATCTCAAACCCAGGAAGCAGCACAAATCTCTGCCTGTCTGACTGACATCTCTCAGTGGATGTCCGCACACCACCTGAAAATTAACCCGGACAAGACTGAACTTCTCTTCCTTCGAGGAAAAGGCTCTCCCACCCACGACCTGACTATTACCTTCAACATCTCAGTGTTGGCCCCGACTCTGACTGCCAGGAACCTCGGTGTGACACTCGACAGTCAACTCTCCCTGACTGACAACATTACCGCAACAACACGCTCCTATAGGTACATGCTGTACAACATCAGTAGAATACAACCTTTTCTCACTCAGAAGGCGGCACAGGTTCTGGTCCAGGCTCTGGTCATCTCACGGCTAGACTCCTGGCAGGTCTACCTGCTAATGCCATTCGACCGCTATAGCTCATTCAGAATGCAGCTGCTCGTCTGGTCTTTAAGCTCTCAAAATTTACCCACACGACTCGGCTCCTCCGCGACCTTCACTGGTTACCGGTGGCCGCAGCATCCGCTTCAAAACATTGGTACTTGCGTACCGTGCTGCGTACAGATCGGTTCCAGTCTACATCCAGGACATGGTCTAACCTCACACCCTGGACATGGTCAAACTGTACACCCCAGCTCGTTCACTTCGCTCGGCTTCTGCCAATCGGCTTGTAGCGCTGTCACTACGAGCTAAACACTCAACAAAGTCACGACTGTTTGCTGTGCTGGCTCCTCATTGGTGGAATGAGCTCCCCATTGACATCAGGAAGTCTCTATAGCTTCCTTCTCAAACTAAAAACACGTCTTTTTCGACTATACCTTGAATAGGGAAGGTAGCGCCGTAGTAGCGCTTAAATGGCTCTTACTGATAGCACTTTGTAGTTTAACTTTATTGAAGAAATTGTACTTTCTCGATTCTTGTTGTTCCGAGTTTGGACTCATGGTTTAATGCACTTATTGTAAGTCGCTTTGGATAAAAGCGTCAGCTAAATGACATGTAATGTAATGTCTCGTCCGAGTGCCAGATTCAGCATCATGTCCAGGCCGTCCTTTCTTGCCATGGAAAGAACCCCTTGAGCTTCCTACCTTTCCTTCATCATAATATCTGACCACTTGTATCTAGCAGAACCAAACGCAGCCATACATTTAGATGAAATACAAGGAATAAGCTACAGAGATTCCTGAGAGTGGCCTGATATCTGATCTTGTGGTATGAGCCAATGTGGATTTAGACAGGAGAATAAACTGAAGATTCCGGTTTCCTCCTGTTTCTTTCTGTCCAGTCTCAGTGTGTCTGTCATCAAAGCAATGATCCATTTGGATTTCTGAAATGGCAAAGCCCTGTTCATTTTCCTGCATTCTCAGCATGTTTTCCCATATGGGCAAGTTGAGCTGGGCATGCTGATGACAATAGAGAACGAGAGGCAGGGAGACTCCGTCTGGCTCCAAAAGGCAATGAGCTATTGGAGCCCCGCAGAGTTCAATCAATAGCATGTGTATAGCAATCTGGTCATAGTGTTTGTGCCCAAATACTGCTGCTCTCACTTTACCGTCTTGTGTTGTGATGTCAGGGGATCAGATATCAAGTCTGCTTACTTTTGAAGAGTTTTTCCAAACAAAAATGCTGATGTTTGACAAGATTGCTTGTTGGTTCTGTATGTATCTGCTTTTCCATTCATTTATTCACAAACAATTTTTCTCTCTGGTAATTCAATTCAATTCAGTTTATTTTGTATGCCCAGTATGACAAATTACAAATTTACGTCAGAGGGTTTTACAATCTGTACACATACGACATCCCTGACCTTTGACCTCACATCGGATCAGGAAAATCTCACAAAAAAGCTGAAAAAACCCTTTCACAGGTTTTGAGAAATGATATACTTAAAAACTAGGATGGAAACCAGACACATAGGGAGGCCTTGAAACTTTGTTGAGAATGTTATACTTAGAAACTAGGATAGACATCAGACACATAGGAAGGCCATAAAACGCCACTTAGTTAGTTAGCACATGTATAAATTATACTACGAAGACTCTCCTCCACACATTACTCAGGGACCCAGATAGATAAGCTCACCATAAATACCTCAGCTAGAACTCTCCCCCATATAGTTCAGATAGAGTGCAGGAGGCTGCTCGCAGATAAAGATCACCTGCTGACCTACTCCCTGAAACTAAGAGACAATAATAAGATTGCACAACATACACACACACTGATCTGCTACACCACCTGGAGGCCAGATGATCCGTGAGCCTAGAGGGTGGGACCATCCTGTGCTCCAATGAGGCTCTCTCAAAGTCTAAACCAAGAGCCGCCTCCACCTTATAGTCGACCAATCAAAAATGCCCTTAAGGACGATATAGGTAGTGCGCCTTCTGCTAAGTGCCCTTATCCTTGCTGATTTAACTAGATTTGGGACTGTGCACGTATGTTTAACTGCTGGACATAATACTCCTGTTACAATTGAATAAATGTTAGTTGATTGATTTTAATTAGCTCGTCTCGAGTCCTGATTTCACTACCGCGACACAGGGAAAAAAGTGAAGATACTAATCCCCGGATGGACAGAAGCAATAGATGTCATGTGTATAGATGAACAGCGTTACAGAGTTACAACATCGTCAATAAATATGACAGATATTAGGAATAATGAGTAGTAGGCATGGACTACGATCCAGATAACCACAATCCATGTAAACAGAAGGAGAAAGGGAGGAGGGCCATCAGCAGGGGGCATGGTCAAGGAGGCACGGCCAAGGAGCAGAAGGCCCAGGAGGAAGCAGACAAAGGAGAAGTTTATTACAGTCAGCAGAAGCCACACATTTCTATACAACCTTTATTTGCATTCTCAAGAATCACATCCGTACATCTACATATGGTTCGGCAAATTATTTTTAATTAATATTGCGTAATTAGAACGTGATAATCTATTGCCCTAGCTCATTTGAATGATATAACATCCATGATATTCAGTTAAAAAACTTGGTGTCAATAGAGAAGTGCAATTAGGGCTTCGCTTACAGTTATAGTGTGAATAATTCAGTGATTGTCGGTCTGATTGTGGGCCTTTCTTGGGTCTGATTGTGGGTCTTTCTTATTTCTTTGGGAAAAGTAATTTGACCGTCCAACCACCATTTTTATTGTGGATCTGGGTCATGATGGTGGTAGGCTAAGAAATGTACTCCATAAGTTTTTCTCCCTCAGCTTTATCCAGATCTTTTGATTATGTGCCGTTTGACCAGTGCAACATTGTTGAGGCCACCGCAGTCTTGTTTGAATAAACTTTATTGGACGAAACAGACTGGTGATTCCATTTTATAGCTGGTCAATTAATCTGTACAGTGTGAGCCTAAAAGTCCCATGTTCTGGTCATGAAGAAAGGCAGAATAAAACCTGAACCCAACATACAAAGTTAACAAAAAATGTGACCTTGAACACAGATTTGTGTCAGGACATCTTTGAAACTTGCCTTAGGCATTCCCAAAATATACTGAGAATGAGATAAGGGCAATGATAAGGGCAATGGTGACCTTGACCTTTGACCCACAACACCTAATCAGTTTAACCTTCACTCCAGGGGAATCTTTATTCTGAATATGAAGAAATTCCCTCCAGGCGTTTCTAAGACTGGACCAGACAGACTAACCAAAAACATGCTTCTGGCCGACGCGTAGGAATAATAAAAATGCACAGTGTCTGCCCAGCTTAATCCCTCCAGAGTGTTCTGGGTCTGGCCTAGGGTCTCTTCCCTGTTGTTTATGCCAAGAGAACAACTAGTAGGCTAACTTATCACCTGAACCACCTCAACTGTCTTTTTTCAATGCAAAGGAGCAGCAGTTCTCCACATTCCTTTCAGTTGCGTGAGCTCCTAGATGCAATGGAAGCTCATTTCAGCCTTTTGTATCTCCAATCTCATTCTTTCGGCCAAGCTTATGACCAGAGGTGAGAGTTTAGTCATCTGGTAAATAGTACGCTTTGCCTAAAGGCCCAGCACAAGTCCTGCATTGTGTTTATCACGCCCAAATCTGCCTGTTGAACCTGAGACATTTCACCTGCTTTATTTGGGGCATCAACTCCCTCTCAATACAGAGAGATAGCATGATCCAACAAGATAACATGAATCCAGATGAGAAATATCACCAAAGAGGGTAAACTAATAAAATTATGTTTTAATGTGTCGCCTCCAAAAGGGGTTTCTGTTACACCCAAGACCAACTCAGTTCTCTTTATGTCAAAGATAAAGCTGCAATGAGTATGTGGTTCATTGCCTTAAGGATGCGTTCTACTGAAGAACCTGAAGTTTCGCAAATCAGTAGCAATGGCAAAGAGAATGCTAAAAATCTTTTTAAAGGCTTGTCAAAATTTGTATTCATGATTGCCCCATTTAACTTAAACGCAGGTGTATACATAATTGAGCTTTACATTAAAAGGCTCTAAATGTAGTTTATTTTAGTGCTTCTGTAGTTAGTAAGGACATAGTGGTCAGTGGAACAGTCCACCAGCAGGGGTCAGATTGTACATAGAAAGTAAAAGTTGTATTTTGCAGTAACTAACTGCAATAGATCCCCATGCTGTTTAAACATGTACCAGAGGTTCTGCTTTTTTTAAAACAGCATGGGGAGCAGTGCTTCTCAAGGATTACTGTTTTGTTAGGCAGACATTTTGACCTGTTCTTAAACAATTAGTTCTTTGGATTTAAAAATGTTGGTGGCTCTTTGGCTATAAATCTTACTGTAAAATTGATGGCACTCCAAAATTGGCACATGGCCAGAAAGAACACTATAAATAGACGCGATTTCCTTACCGTATGCCGGAATATTTTTCAACACCCTTAGTATGCAGGGTACTGGCTAATCCTTGGATTATGGAAGCTTGTCCTTGCAGGACGGGGCAGGCACAATGGACTGATAAAAGCACACTACAGCAGGGCATCTGAGTCTGTTTCATAAATAGTTCAAAGTTTCTCACAATAATTTTAAGTTCAGTTCAATGATGTTGTCATACAGTCTTTGTCTGTTCCTCCACACTTGTGGCAAACGCAACACTCCCAATTAACAGATCCAAATGACATCGAGGACTCTTTCAGGCCTGATTTCTCATTTTGTGGCACAGGGCAGATTTCTTTCTCAATTCATCTGGTAAATGACAAAAATGAAAACCGACTCTGAATTAAATGATGTTGTCATTTGTTTGTTGAGCTCAGCAGGCTTTTTTACATGAGTCATGTAGAGAGAGAGATTTACAAAACCTTTATTTAACATAAAAACAATACGAACAAACACAAACAGACACATTTTAATCACATTAGCTAACTAGAACTACAAATAAATCTTCAAGCCTCCATGGAGTCGGGAACTTCTTCTTCTCCGTCACGTCCTCGTCCTCCGAGCAGGGAAGCCACCGCCGACACGCCTCCCAGTCCAGGACCGGCCACCTCCATCAGTCTCCGCAGGGTCGCTCCTCTGGACCTCGCTCCTCTGGAACTCGGTCCTTTTGTGACAAATATGCCTCATACTCCTCTAGCCCTTTACCAACTGTCTGAGCTATCTTCCTCAACCTATAGCCCTCCCGCTCAGTAAACCTTTTCCCGGCCTTATTGGCCTACTTAGAAAACCCTTTATCTTTTCCACACTGTATAAGCCTGGGCGCTTCTCACCTTCGGCCGGAAAGGAGTCCTCCTCCATACTGGACTCAGAATCAGACTCCTCGTCCCCTTTGCCCGAAACTCCCTTCTTGGCCCGTGAGCTTTCCCCTTCCTCCCTGCTCTTCCTCTTCAGACGGTGAGCCTGACCCTCCTCCTCCATGTCAACCTCACCGTCTGTCCACTCGACACCCACCTCCTGCCCACATCTTTCCTTCCCTGCCCCCTCATCTTCCACCTGCTGAGACACTCCAGCCCTCTCTTCCTCCACTTCCTGGGCCACCTCTGTCCCTTCTCCTTCACCCTGCTGGGCCCCACCCAGCCCATCCTTGTGGGGTTTTTACCATAAAGATAAAGCCCCGCTAGTTCAATTAACAGACCCACACGCCAATGACCACAGATGACAGACTCGAGCTCTTGGTTTTACTTGCTGCAAGGAGAATGTTGAGCTGTGCCTCTGCACGTCTGCAAAACACTCTGGCTCGCCATTCTCCAGACAGTCCTTTTTATTGAAGCAAGCAGTTATCTCACACAGAATGAGGAAACAGTTTGTCTAGTTCCTTATCAGTCTGAGATGACCCTGAGCCATGTGTGGTGCGCGGGTGTGTGAGGTATGTGGGGAGACACGAAACAAACCTAGTTTTGTGCCTGCACATTAAACCTGTTGACCTCTTGTCCTCAGGGTGAACGATATAGAATAAGTAAAACAACAACGTATTACTCTTCTTCTGTTAGCTACAGTAATTAGATTCATAGGGCGTACATTCTTTAATGCAAATTGAAAACACATGCTCTAAACTCTAACACTCCTGAACCCCCTCTTCACCCTGCTGGGCCCCACCCAGCCCCTCCTGAACCCCCTCTTTGCCCTGCTGGGCCCCACCCAGCCCCTCCTGAACCCCCTTTTCGCCCTGTTGGGGCCCACCCATCTCCCCCTGTCCTCCCTGCGCTTCCTGCCGGTCCCCTCCGACCCCCTCAGGACCCTTCTGGCTCTGTCCCTCAGGAGCCGCTTTACTAGAAGCGTCCCGCTCAGCTGACCGCTTACTTGGGCAGTCCCTGGCCTGATGCCCCTCTCGTCCACACCTGAAACATTTACCGTTTACAGAGGTCACGTACAACACATAGTCGAATTCCTCGACTCTGGGTCTGATCACAAAGTTGAGCTCCTCACCCTTGTTGTTCAGGACCATGAGGAGCTGCCTCCTGTGCGACACGACGTGCTTCTGCAGGGGAGACCTGCACCCCGAGGAGACCTTCCTCACCCCGACACCACCCTCCCGTGCCTCGCTAGCTCTCCGAGCAAAACCTCGTCCCTAATAAACGGGGGCATGTTGTCCACTGTGACTCTGACCGCCGGTGTTACCAGTGGCAGCACCGGCACCACAGTGCCCTTCACCATGATGCCTTTAGCCGCTACCGTGCTCACCTTCTCCACGCTGTCGAGGAAAATCACGACTGCGCTGTTCATTTTTTTTTCTTTTTCTGCTTTTTTGTAGGCAGCTCCCATGATAAAAACCTTCCCAGTAAAAAACACATTAAAAAGACTAAAAAACAATGTTAAAAGAGTGAAGAAACCTGAAAACATGGTAGATAGTCTCTTGAAGGTCACAGAAGGGGCACCGGCTCAGGACAGTGGGATTAAGAACAGAGATTAAAGCATTGCAGGCGACAGCACCGTGTAAAATCCTCCACTGGAGGTCGGCCGTTCGTTTCTTGAGGGGAGGTTTATATAAAATCCTCCACTGTGGGCCAGGTCCGCAATGTCCAAGTCTCTCTGACCACACAGTCCGGACCTGTTTGTGCTCTTGACACAATTAAAATACACATGCTTTTTGTCCGCTCTGTCCGGGCGCGTTGTAGCAAGGCCGGTCAGTTCCCCTAGCCCTGGGCTCAGGGAGATCTCGGGGAAAGGGGCTGCAGGGTCCGGCTCGATTTGCCCTTGGCTGTAGTCCATGAGGAGGCTCCTCTCCTTCCCGGTCAGCCTCTGCCTCCACAGCTCCAGGAGCCTCCTCGCCACCCGGACGGAATGCAGACCCAGCAGAGCGCCCAGGGCCGGGGGGTCGCTCAGTGTCGGCCCCACTGCATCCACTAGCTGCTGTAGGCACAGGGTCCGCGACCTCAGCAGCGCCCCCATCAGTCCAGGGGTGACGCTGCTGCTGATGTCCAGCTTGGCCCTGTGAATCAATGGCTCTCTCAGCAACCAGTACAGAGTTAGACTGTGGGCATCTTTCACGAGTAAAAAGGGTCCACGACGGAGGCAGCCCACTTAACTTTAAAATGCTAGAATCCATTAAAAACAGCAGTATCCAGCCCCAGGTTGTTAGCACGTCTGAGGATGCAGCTGGCCACATCTCTCCACACTAAAAACTCCGGACTAGTCAGGTATTTTTTGACAAACTGTATTCTAAAAGTGGCTGGCCAGGTGGACGAGGCCCTGTACCTCTCTGGCTAAAAACAGCACCCCTTGTGGCACCCATTGTAGACCCTCCCAAAAAAAATCAAAAATTTTTTTTTGTATGTTGGCTACAAAGCCTGAGGGAGGGTCTAGGCATGTTAGGCGGTGCCACAGCTGGGATGCGATAAGATCATTTAAAACCAGTACTCTGCCTTTAAAAGACATCTGAGGGAGCAGCCACTTCCACTTGAAAGTTTTCCCTCAATCTTTTCTGTGACGCCCTCCCAATTCTTTTGGACCACGTTTTCCTGTCTGAGATATATCCCAAGATATTTAAAACCGTCCCTCCTCCACACTAGTTTCTGAGGAAGGACTAGGAGGCCGCCACCCCATTCACCGACAGCGAGGGCCTCACTTTTCTTCCAGTTCACCCTCGCTGCTGATGTCCTGCTAAAAACCTCTACGATGTTGGCTAAAAAAGGTCTGCATCCCTCTGGTCCTTAATAAAAACAACAATATCGTCGGCATAAGCCGATAAAATCATGTTCTCATTAAAACCAGGTAAAACCAGTCCTTGCAGGCTAGAGTGTATCTTGATGAGGGGCTCCAGGGAGAGTGCATAGAGCATCCCGGACAGAGCACAACCCTGCCGGACCCCTCTACCCACTCTAAAAGGAGCACACAGACTGCCGTTTATCTTCAGCACACTCTCAACCTCATTGTACAACACCTTGATCTTAGCTATGAAGGCAGCGCTGAACCCAAACTTCTCCATGACTTTCCAGACGAAGTTGTGCTCAACGCGGTCAAAAGCCTTTTCCTGATCTAGAGAAATCAGACCAGTGTTAATACCCTACGAGCTGGAGACCTCCAAAACATCCCGAATGAGGTAGACATTGTCTACCATGGACCGGGTACACAATAGGTCTGGTCCCGATGGATGACCTGCTCCATAGCTTCCCTCAGCCTGGAGGTGAAGACCTTGGACAGAAGCTTGTAATCCACACACAGTAGAGACACAGGACGCCAGTTTCCGATGTCCTGCAGGTTTCCTTTTTTTGGCAGGAGTGTTATCACTGCTCTCCGGCAGGACATCGGCATGGAACCAGAGGCCAGACTCTCATTAAAAACATCTAGGATGTCCCTCGCAAATATGTCCCAGAAGGCTTTATAGAACTCGGCAGGGAGGCCATCAAAGCCGGGAGCACGCCGTCCCTGCATTCCCTGCAAGGCGGCCTTCAGCTCCTGTAGGCTTATGGGCCTGCAGAGCTCTTCATTGGTCTCCTCAGAGACCTGAGGCAGCTCCCCACAGAACCCCTCCATTAATGACTCCTCCCTGTACTCACTGGTATACAGGGAGGAGTAAAAGTCCACCGCTCGCCTCCTGATCTGGCTTGGTTCCACAACTGGCTGCCCTGCGTCTCCTAAAAGTGGATTACCCTCCTCTGCCCACTCTTCCTCTCCAGGCCGAAGAAGAAGCTAGAGGGACTTTTCCATCTCCGTGATGGTCTGGAATCGGGACCTGACCAGTGCACCCTGAACTTTAACGTCTAACAAGTCGGCCAGAGCCATCTTTTTTCCTTTGAGGACTTCAATATGTCCTCGATCTCCTGTGGACTCACTTAAACTCTCTAGGCCCACTATATCAGTCTCCAGATCCTTCATAGATCTGGTGATGTCTCGGGTGACATTGAAAGTATGCTACTGACAAAGAAGCCTAATCTCAATCTTACCATGGTCCCACCACTACCTAAGACTGCTAAAATCACTCTTCCTCAGCCTAAAAACATCCCAGAAATAAATAAGAACCTCTCTAAAATTTTTATCAAAAGTTAAAACTGAATTAAAGTGCCAATACGCGCTCTTGGGTAAAATGTTTCTAATAAAAACATGACATAAATGCAAAGAATGATCAGTAAAACCAGCAGGAACAATACTGCACATATTAATATATGATAATATAATATTAAAATGGTGCTTAAAAACATATATACGGTCTAACCAGGCTGAGGAGATCCTCCCCTCCCTAAAGTGGGACCATGTGTACTGTCGGCAGTCGGCATGCATCCTTCTCTACACATCCACCAGGCCATGAGAATGGACCAGCCTCCTTTAACTCATCTTCCGTACAGTTAAAATCCCCCTCCAACAATAAAAAATCCTCCGAGGCACAGCCATTTAAAACATCATTATTTTTTTTGCACCGGTTGCTGGAGCATACACATTGATAAAAACAACAGTAAAAAGGTCGAACCGTGCTTCCTCTTTGCGGCAAATTTAAAATCCCCAGCTTCTATCTCCGCTTTTTCCAGCTGCTCAGCTCACCCACTTACACTTTCCTCCTCCGACTCTACTTCCCCCCCATTTCCTTTTCTTCTCCTCCATCCTCACCATTTCCCACCTTAACCAAAGCCTGACCCCTGCTGCTCTGGACACCCTCACCATCATTACCACCATCACCATTATTACCACCGTCATTACCACCATCACCCAGCCCACTCACCACACTCAGCTCAGGCACAGCAGCAGCAACCCTGCGCCACGAGCGCCGCCGCAGCTGTGTCCCCCCCCGGAGACCAGAGCCGCCGCACCCCAGGCCAGGCGGAGCCGGGTCCCCGTGCTTCTGACAGGCTCTCGTGATGTGCCCCTCCTCACCGCAACTAAAACACTTCATCACCGACGATGTCGCATAAATCTCGTAGTCAAAATCATCTACTTTCACCTTGAAGCGGAGGTTGAGGTCCTCGTTCCAGTTGACAAGTATCTGCGGTGGGACACTACGTGCTTCAGCAACTGATCTTTACACCCAGACAAGATCTTCCTGATCGGGGAAACCACCTTCACGCCGACGGGCGAGACACCGGCAGGAACAAACAAACACCCAAAGAAAACCCACAAACTACCCCAAAAATACACAACTCACAACCCAAACTACGGTGAAACCCAACCAATAAACCAAATGAAATTAATATACATAACTAAGGAAAATAAACAATTCAAAAAAGACCAGGACCAGCTACATCCACCACCTTCTTTAGGGTGATGGTCCCAGAGGAGCACAGCATGCTGCTGAGCCCTGGTGTCGCACTGTCCTGGACATCCATCCTGGCCCCATTCACCAGAGGTTCCTCCAGTAGCCAGTGCAGTGAGGCCGCTGGCTCCAGTCTCTTCCATTTAAAAAAGAGGTCCATGTTCTAAAAACTGACTGGTAAAAAGGAGACAGTCCACGTAGTTGCAAAAGATTCAAATCCATTAAAAAAGGTGCAGTGTCTACCCCCAGACCAGCGGCCTTCCTTCGAGCAAACTGGAACCTGAAAGTTGCCACTCTGCTGGCAATGTGGACCAGCCCCTGTCCCCCCTCCTCTTTTGCTAAAAACAGCACACTCTGAGGGACCCAATGCAGCCGGTCCCCAGAAAAATCTACCAAGATGGCCTGCAGCTTGTGCCTGCAGTTCTTCTTCTCAAATTGCTCATCCCCAACATACACCCCAAGGTACTTTAGGCCATCCTTCTTCCAGGTCAACCCCCCTGGTAGACTGGGAAGGTCCCTCCCCCAACTGCCCACTGCCAGAGCCTCGCTCTTCGCCCAATTCACTTTCGCAGCTGAAATGGTCCGAAATCTTCGACAATGGTTGCAATTGCACTGACCTCTTCTTGGTTTTTAATAAATACAACAACATCATCGGCGTACGCCGATAATATAAAACCCTTAAAACCATTTAAAACCAGCCCCTCAATGCTTGCCCTGACCTTGCATAACATGGGTTCAATAGAGAGCGCATACAGTATCCCTGAGAGAGAGCAGCCCTGTCTCACCCCTCTGTGCACTCCAAAAGGAGCACTGAGACCTCCGTTAATTTTCAGTACACTCTCAATGTCCCGGTATAAAACCTTGATCATGGCTATGAGACCTGGGCTGAGGCCAAACCCCTCCAGAGTCTTCCAGAGGTACTGGTGCTCAACCCGGTCAAAAGCCTTTTCCTGGTCTAGAGAAATAAGACCAGTTTTAATGCCCAAAGAACCAGAGATGTCCACAATATCCCGAATTAAGGACACGTACAGAATGGACCTACCAGGCACACAGTAAGTCTGGTCTCGATGGATCACCTGGTCCATCACCTCTATCAGTCTGTTGGCCAGCGCTTTGGACAGGATCTTATAACCCGAACAGAGGAGGGACACAGGACGCCAGTTCTTGATCTCCTGTAGATCTCCCTTTTTCTTTAGAAAAGTTATCACTGCTGTCCTGCAACTTAGAGGCAGCAGCATATCCTTAAAACTCTCTAAAAACATTTAAAAGGTCCTCACCCATCTCGCCCCAGAACTCTCTGTAGAACTCTACAGGGATCCCATCAATACCAGGGGCCTTCCCCCCCTCCATGCTCTGCAGGGCCACGTACAGCTCCTGGATCTCCAGGGTAGCCTCCAACCCGGCGTTCACGTCCTCTGGGACCCTGGGCAGCACACAGAAAGACTCAAACATGTCATTGTTCTCAGTGTACTCACTGCAATAAAGCTGGGAGTAGAAGCTCACAGCTCTCCTCCTGATCTCCCCAGTGTCTCTGAGTTCCTCCCCTGTAGCAGAGCGCAGAGCATGAATCATCCTGCTCTGGCTGCTCTTCTTCTCCAGGCCAAAGAAGAACTTGGATGGTGCGTCCATCAGCGCTGCACTCATGAAGCGTGACCTCATCAGCGCCCCCTGGGCCCTAGTGCCCAGCAGGTCAGTCAAAGCAGACTTTTTAGACTTGAGATCTTTAATGTGATCTACATTTCCAGTGGATTCCGCCAAGTCTCCAGCTCCCTCATAGATCTGGTAATATCCTGTGTGACATTGAAAGTGTACTGCTGACAGAGCTGCTTTATCTCAACCTTCCCCCAGTCCCACCACTGTTTCAAAGACACAAAATCATGTTTTGCGCCTTTAAAACCAGTCCAAAAAAACCTGAACACATCCTTAAAATGTTCATCACATAAAAGAGTTGTGTTAAAATGCCAGTATGCGCTCCTAGATTTTAAATTAGTGATAAAAACATTGCAAACAACCAGAGCGTGATCGGTAAAACCAACAGGCAACATGCTGCACTTTCTCACCATGTTAAAATAGTGCTTAAAACAATAAAACCTGTCTAACCTAGCCAGGGATACTACGTTCCCTCTAGAGTGAGCCCAGGTGTACTGTCTTATCTGCCCGTTCAGTCTCCTCCACACTTCAGCTAGCTCGTGTTGTTCCACCAACTGCCTCAGTGCACACTGGGATGGATGGTGAGGCTCCAGGTGGTTCCTGTCTAGCAGATCATTCTCAGTGCAGTTAAAATCTCCACCAAAACATAATAAATCCTCTCCATTCACTGTGCTTAAAACACTGCTCAAAACCTTTAAAAACCCCACTCGCTCCGGTCCTAAAACAGGAGCATAAACATTCAGAAACACCACATAGGTGTGCTGAAACTTGGCCCTCACCATCAGCAGCCTGCCCTCCACCTCTACAGACTTTGGTGTAAATCTCTCTGAGAAGAGGATGCCCACCCCCCACTGATGGTGCTCTTGTGACTCAGCACCACCTCGCCCCCCCACTCTCTCTTCCATTCGGCCTCATTGGCTGAGTCGCTCTGTGTCTCCTGTAGAAACATCACGTCTGCAGCTTTTAAAGCCATCAGCTGGTAGAGCAGGGACCTCTTTTACATTACATTACATGTCATTTAGCTGACGCTTTTATCCAAAGCGACTTACAATAAGTGCATAAAACCGTGAGTCCAAACTCAGAACAACAAGAATCAAGCAAGTACAATTTCTTCAATAAAGTTAAACTACAAAGTACTATCCGTAAGTGCCATTTAAGTGCTACTAAAGTGCTATCGGTAAGGGACATTTAAGTGCTACTACGGCATTTAAGTGCTACCTATTCAAGGTATAGTCGAAAAAGATGTGTTTTTAGTTTGCGCCGGAAGATGTAGAGACTTTCTGCTGTCCTGATGTCAATGGGAAGCTCGTTCCACCAATGAGGAGCCAGCACAGCAAACAGTCGTGATTTAGCTCGAAGTGAAGGAGCTACAAGCAGATTGGCAGAAGCCGAGCGAAGTGAACGGGCTGGGGTGTACGGTTTGACCATGTCCTGGATGTAGACTGGACCCGATCTGTTCGCAGCACGGTACGCAAGTACCAATGTTTTGAAGCGGATGCGGGCGGCCACCGGTAACCAGTGAAGGTCGCGGAGGAGCGGAGTAGTGTGGGTAAATTTCGGTCGGTTGAAGACCAGTCGAGCAGCTGCATTCTGGATGAGCTGTAGAGGTCGAATGGCATTAGCAGGTAGACCTGCCAAGAGGGAGTTGCAATAGACCAGCCGTGAGATGACCAGAGCCTGGACCAGAACCTGTGCCGCCTTCTGAGTGAGAAGGGGTCGTATTCTCCTGATGTTGTACAGCATGTACCTACAGGAGCGTGTTATTGTGGCAATGTTGGCAGTCAGGGAGAGTTGACTGTCGAGCGTCACTCCGAGGTTCCTGGCAGTCGGAGTCGGAACCAGCACTGAGTTGTTGAAGTTAATAGTTAGGTCGTGGGTGGGAGAGCCTTTTCCTGGAAGGAGGAGAAGTTCAGTCTTGTCCGGGTTAATTTTCAGGTGGTGTGCGGACATCCACTGAGAGATGTCGGTCAGACAGGCAGAGATTCGTGCTGCTACCCGTGTTTCAGATTGGGGAAACGAGAGGATCAGTTGGGTGTCGTCAGCATAGCTGTGGTAGGAGAAGCCATGCGAGCGAATGACAGAGCCAAGAGAGTTGGTGTACAGAGAGAAGAGAAGAGGACCAAGGACTGAACCCTGAGGGACCCCAGTAGTCAGAGGCCAAGGCTCAGACACAGATCCTCTCCAGGTTACCCGGTAAGAGCGGTCGGTGAGGTAGGATGAGAAGAGTGAGAGCGCGGTGCCTGAGATACCCAGGTCCTGGAGGGAGGACAAGAGGATCTGGTGGTTCACTGTGTCAAAGGCAGCTGAAAGGTCTAGAAGGATGAGGACAGAGGAGAGAGAGGCTGCTCTAGCAGTGTGAAGCTGCTCAGAGACAGCAAGGAGAGCAGTCTCTGTTGAGTGGCCTGTCTTGAATCCAGACTGGTGGGGGTCTAGAAGGTTGTTACAGTGAAGAAAGGAGGAGACTTGGTTAAAGATAGCTCGCTCTAGAGTTTTGGAGAGGAAGGGAAGGAGAGAGACAGGTCTGTAGTTGTTGACTTCAGATGGGTCGAGAGTGGGTTTCTTCAGGAGAGGGTTGACTCTTGCCTCCTTCAGAGAGTTAGGGAAACAGCCGGTTGAGAGGGAGGTGTTAATAAGATGGGTGAGAAAGGGAAGAAGGTCCGGAGCAATGGACTGGAGAAGGTGAGAAGGGATGGGGTCAAGGGGGCAGGTGGTTGGGCGGGCAGAGGTTACCAAGGTAAGAACTTGATTGGGAGACAGGGGGATAAAAGAGGAAACAAGGGGGAAGAAGGTAAAGTTACTGGAGGTGTAGTTGAGGAAGATGGATTAGTAAATGAAAAGCGTATGTCGTCTATCTTTTTTGTAAAGTAGTCAACAAAGTGGCTTGGTAGAAGAGTGGAGGGAGGGGGGGAACAGGGGGATCAAGGAGGTTGGAAAAAATTGAGAAGAGCTTTTTAGGGTTAGATAAAGAGGATTCGATTCTGGATTGATAGAGCAAACTTTTGGCTGCAGAGATGGACGCAGAGAAGGAGGAGAGAAGAGATTGATAGGCAAGCAGGTCGCTGGCGTGTTTGGATTTTCGCCATTTCCTTTCCGCTGCTCGCATAGTGGCTCTCTCGGCGCGCACCGGTTCGGACAGCCACGGAGCCGGAGAGGACTTGCGGACCTTTCGAGTCGTAAGAGGACAGAGAGAATCAAGAGAGGACGACAGCGTAGAGAGAAGTGTGTCAGTGGCGAAGTTAGGCTGCATAAGTGCGAAGGAATCGGTTGAAGGGAGGGCTGACAGAACAGAGGAGGCCAGAGAGGAGGGTGAGAGGGTGCGGATGTTGCGACGGACAGGTGCAGAATCCGTTGTGGGAGGGTTGTCAGTTCCAAAGAGTGGGAGAGAGTACGAGATGAAGAAATGGTCAGAAATATGAAGTGGAGTTACAGTGAGGTTAGCTGTAGAGCAGTTTCTGGTGAAAATATAGTCAAGGTGGTTGCCAGCTTTGTGAGTAGGAGGGGAAGGACTGAGAGAGAGAGCAAAGGAAGACAGTAAGAGTAGCAGGTCACATGACTTCTCAGTCTGGATATTAAAGTCACCCAGAAGGATGAGCGGGGGTCCATTTTCTGGGAAGTTTGATAGGAGGACATCTAGTTCTTCCAAGAAGTCTCCAAAGGAACCAGGAGGACGGTAGAGGACGACAATGGTTAGATGAACCGGATGAGTAACCGTCACTGCATGAAACTCAAAAGACAGTGGGGTAAATGGAAGCGGGTAGAGAGCAAAACTCCATTTGGGTGAGATGAGTAGACCTGTGCCACCACCACAACCAGAGGGTCTGGGTGTGTGGCTGAAGGAGAAGGCCGAGGAGAGAGCAGCAGGGGTTGATGTGTTGTCTGGTATGATCCAGGTCTCAGTGAGAGCCAGGAAGTCCAGCGATTGCTTGATAGCGAAGCCAGAGATGAAGTCTGCCTTGCAGTTAGCTGACTGGCAGTTCCAGAGGCCCCCAGTGACGAGGCACTGGGTCTGTGTAGAGCGGGTGGGATAAATAAGAGAGGAAGGATTTTGGTGCATGTGTGACCGAGTCCGCAGTCTATAATATCTACGAGTAGATGTGCACACAGGTATGAAGAGAAAACACATTATCACAGGGAAATGTTTATACTCAGCCACCCTCAGCCACCACCGAAGACTCCAACGAAAGACTCCTAGGTCTTTATCCTCCGAGTCCCACGAAAGACTCCTAGGTCTTTATACTCCGAGTCCCACGAAAGACTCCTAGGTCTTTATACTCCGAGTCTTCATACGAGGAGTCTTCCCTGACGCTACAAGCCCCAACCTGGTTATACACCCGAGTTGGCGGTAATTGGTTACAGCTGTGTCGAGCCCGCCCACAGGTCGTTGAAGGAATTGCCCACTCAGTGATCGATACTGTTAAGCAGGTGATCCTTGCTAACAGTGAAGTCTCAGTTTGCTAGAATGTGAAATTCTTGCCAAACTGATTAAGGACAAAGATCAGTTTACCTCAAGGTAAAAAGTAGAATAAAGTTTAGTCCCTAGTAGATTTGGATTACAGAGCAAATACTGAAATCCTAGCTGGTTTGGTTGACTTTTCAGACACTTGTGTAAAAAAGCAACAAATCGCAGCTCAAAGTGTTCAAATTAGAAAGACAGTACAGACTAGCATTCTAGTATAACTAAATACAGCAGATACAGTAGTAATAAAGCAGAGAAACCTCTTTAAAGAATATACTCAGCAAGATACAGGAAGTCCCAGAAGTCAGTGGACACACAGCTCAGATGCACTGGAGAGCTTGTTGTTGTCGCACTGCTCTTCACAGAGTCCCTGGCTCCATTCATGTTCAGTGAACATATATTTATAAGACTCATCATTAGATAAATTAAAACCCACAAAACAAAAACAATCAGCATCCCCTCCATCATTGTCAGTTTCCTTGTTAATCTTTGAGTATTTTCTTTAACCTGTAGACTTCCCTCCTTTCAAAGCTTCCTCTGCGTCTGCCGTGCATATGGTCTTTTACAACGGTGGAGAACTTCTCCTCGTCAGAGAAGTATTCTCCTACCTCAACTCCCCAATCCCCTTTTGTTTTCTGTAAAAAACCCTGAATTCTCTCCAAACTGTATCTTCTGGTGCCCTCACGCCTCTCAGGCCTTGCGCCAGCTACCTCGCTGTCAGCAACAGAGTCCTCCTCCATGCTGGACTCATCGTCCTCTGCTCCTCGGCCTTCTGTACCCACTGCCACTTTTTTAGCCTATGATTCCTCCTGACTCCTTGTCTTCCTCTTCAACCGAGGAAGTTTACAGTCCTCCTCATCCCCCTCCATATCCACCTCACAGTCTGTCAACATGACTTCTTCCACTACTTTTCCACTCTCACACTTTTTTTTAACCAATACCTGCCTCCCACCCGTCTCCACCTGTCCTCCAGTGCACGCCTGCCCATCCTCCTGACTCTGCATACTCCCTAGGGCCTCCCCTGCCCCCTTTCCTTCCACCTGTTGTACAGGACATGCCCTCGCTTCTTCACCTTCCTGGACCACCTCTGTCCCCTGTCCTGCCACCTGCTGGGCTACCTCTACCCCTCCCACCTCTACCATCTCCTGCACCCCACTAGTGCCCCCTGCGCTCACCTGCTGCGCCCCGCCTGTCCCCTCCTGGCCCCCACCTGCCTCCCCTGTGCTCCCCTCCTGGCTCCCACTTGCCCCCTCTGTGCTCCCCTCCTGCACCCCACCTTCCTCCCCCTGTCGTTGCTCCTGGCTCCCACTTGCCCCCTCTGTGCTCCCCTCCTGGCTCCCCTCTGAGCTCCCCTCCACCCTCCTCAGTGCCCTGGTTCGGGTTCCTCTCAGCGCCGCCCTGTCCCTCAGCTTTCTTCTGTGGACAGGCTTTGCTCTGGTGTCCCAAACCACCACAACTAAAACATTTAGAATCACCCAAAGTTGCAAAAAAAATGTAGTCGAAGTCATCTGCCCTCACTCTAAACGACAGGTTTAAGTCCTTAAACCTGTTGTTGAATCATGAAACATTGTCTCTGGTGAGACACCACGTGCCTCAAGACCGGAGACTTGAACCCAGAGGACAGCTTCCTCAGCTGGGATATAACCCTCCCATGCTTGGAGAGCTCTCTCAAGGCACTCTCGTCTTTTACAAACGGGGGGACGTTACCCTCACCGCCGGCGTGCACAGAGGGAGAACGGGCACGTACGTGCCGAACACCACGATCACGTTCTCCACCACCGTGTTGGCCTTACAGACACTGTCCAGGAAGATGACCACGGCTTTGTTCATCCTTCACGCTGCCGTGGCCGACCAGCACCCCCACTGCGAGGCTGCAGTCCTCCACTAAACATGGAAACACGGGCGAGATTTTAATCCCGTGTTTCCTGTTTAACGAGTGCAACTCCATGTCGGCACCGAGCACGCCGAGCAGCGCGTGCTGCCCGGCCGCACACACACACAAACACACACTACACCCGCTACCCTACACACACAAGAGAGAGAATATTCCTGAACAATTAACTTGTGTTTTTTGCTATCTATCCCATTAGGCTTGGGGGTTTGGAAACAGCCATTGATTTTGGATGTCAGCCACTCTCATTTTATGGAAATTGCACTAAATGGAAGGGAAACAAAAACAAATTGAATTTTCTGTGCTGTTACTTGTAATGTGAAATTAGATATGTGGCCATGTGTGACTGAACAAGCCAGCCACAGAGACAGAAAGAGCAATGGTGCAGTATGGGTAGGCTGCATGCCATATACATTTTGTTAAGTGCTATTGCTGAAGGGAAAATGTAGCCGTAAGGTATAACAGGTAAGCGCAGGTACACAATTTAATAATGTATTGGTATTTTAGTGTTTTTGATAACAATACTTCCCAAGACTTATTTGAAGCTGACATACAATGCATGTTGTAATGTAATTTTTTTTTTTTATCTTTAGTATTTTATCCTTTTTTGGCTGTTCAATTCCAGTTAGAGTGGCAGTTTTTCAAAGAAAATTGTAATACTGAACATCATGATTTTGGGCTATACAACATGAACTGAACTGAATTGAATTGAATACATCATCATGTGTTTTGCAGTGCCTTCAAGTCAAAGATTTGTCTCGGGTTGCTTTATTGTTTACTGTGAGTGATAAGTTATGGAAGGAAACCTTCTTACTCCTTAGACTTATGTTTCTAATGTCTTTTATTTGCCACCAAGTCGATTTCCTACCACATTTAAATCAAGACATTAATTTAATAACGGAATACACACAATTATAGTCCTATCTATCGTGGCCTAGATGAATCAGTGATGTTATAATGTGATGTTATAAATTGATTAATTTACACAGTCGATCATTTCTTGCCAGCTGTCTCTCCTGCATTTGGCCGTTTCAACTCTGTTACTTTTTCACTAACAATGATCACGCTAGTAGCAATATGAGTTTGAATGGTTTATTGCAAAAGTTATGAAACGGAAAAGGGGTCGAGGGATGAAGGGATGTAGGGATGGGGTCGAGGGGGAAGGTATGGAGGTCGAGGGGTAAGAGGTAAGGGAAGAACAGGGGGCAGAGGGATGAAAGAGAGGGAAGGTCGGCGGGGTGCCATGGTTGGTCGGCGGTGTCCCCGTGGCTGGTGGGAACGGGGGAGTGGAGACTCGTGGATGGGGGTAGTCTTGTCTGAAGCTTCAGAGAGGGGAGTCCCCAAGAAATAGCTTCATGTGGACAAGCACCGGTGAGCGTTTCTGATGGCATTCAGGTTGGAGCGGATGTAGGAGAGGTACAAGGAGGAGGACCACCGGCCAAGCATCTTTATGACGTGGTCGAGGATTCCTTGGCTTGCGGCGGCAGAGGCGGCGCCGATGCGGAACGAATGACCTGAGAATGACTCGGGAGGTATGCCGGATCTGGCTAAAATCTGGCGGAAGTGGTGGAGGAACCATGACCGCGTGGCCCCTTTTCCCGTCTCTGTGATAAACAGGGGTCTTGGGCGGGGTTTCGGCTAGACAATCTTGAGTTTATGTAGTCGCGGCTGGGTTCGTACGGGCTCAAGAATGAGTCTAAGCGGAAGAGATAAATGCGCTCACCGTGCTGGTTGGTCTTGGTGTGTTTTAGGTGGTATATGATTGAGATGTCGGAAGTGGTGGCGTGTAGTGACGGGTGGTGGTCAGAGCTTGGGGCGTTGAACTCTGAGCAGCGCAAGAAGCCGAAAAAAGCCAGCAGGAACATGGACTCTAGTGTTTTGTCCGTGAAGGGAGACAGGTAGCCTGAACGGAGTGTGTGGATGCAGCGAGCGAGGAGGTCTGGAGTGGGGGGCAGGCGTTTAGGCGCGGAAAGCGGTTCGGTTTTATGAAGGCCTTTAAGGAGCATGGCTATGTGTGAATGGGTCGTGGCGGGACACGGAGCCCCTGAGGACAGTTTCGTGAGGAAGTTAATTCCGCCTAAGTAGACTCTTATGGTAGAGGACCTGATTTTGTGGGAATGGGCGTACGTGATGAAGTTAGTGAGTGTGAGGACGTTGAGTGATGGGAATGGCAAGTTGGCAAAGGCGTGGAAGGCTTTAAAGCTGTTCCATCCTGTGAGGTATGAAGAAAGTGTTCGTTGTGTGATGCTGGTGATGATGGCGTCTTGGGAGGTGAAGACCAGGTGATCCAGTTGTGGGGTCAGATAAAGATTGTGGCTGAAAACGGTGGGACCGGAGTCGGCCGGAGTTCTGAGGCTGGTGCTAATCGCTAATTTCTGAAAAGAAAAACAAGACAGTGAATCGGCGATGAAGTTTTTGTGACCTGGGATGTGGGCGGCTCGGATGATGAACTGATGCCGTGCTGAGACCAGGGTTGGTCTACGCATGAACTGCATTATGTCTAGGCAGCACGACCGTCCCTTGTTAAGGATGTCGACTACTGCGCTGTTGTCCGAGTAGATGGCAATGGTTTTCTTGGACCATTCATGCCACCAAAGAATGGCTGCGATGACAATGAGGTACATCTCGGAGATCGCAGAGGAGGGATTGAGGGCCGCGAATTCCGGCGGACATTCGGCTAAGGACCACTTGTTGCCGTAGAGGCTGCCGAAGCCTATAGAGGGCGCTGCATCTGTAAAGAGCTGGATGTCTTCCGGCTTGGTGATGTGGTGGTCCTTGTAGAAGAAGGAGATGCCATTCCAAGAGGAGAGGAACTGGTGCCATAATCTAAGCTCTGATTGGCATGCTTTGTCGACTTGTGCATGGAGATTTTCGGCGGAAGCGGCGACAAAAAGGATTGACCTTGGGGAATGATGTGAATGGAGTAGTTAAGGTGGCCTAACAGGGAAAGGAGTTGGCACTTGGTGCATTTGGGGGTCAGGAGGAAATTGGACATGAGAAGTGAAATGTGTTTGATTTTTTTCAGAGGGTTTTTCAGACTCCAGGGTGATGCCGAGGAATTCCAGGGACGTGGTGGGACCTGCGTTTTTTTCTGCGGAAAGGGGGACGCCTAGTTCCTGGAACAGAGAGGTCAGGGCATGGAGGCCGTGTGCCGGGGGGGGAGGAAGGTGGTGTAACTGTGAGGAAGTCATCCAAGAGGTGGATGACATATGAGAGTTTATGGACGTTAACTAGGATCCAGCAGAGTGCCTCGAAAAGGCAGTCAAAAATTTTGTGGAAGAGCCGCGGGGGGCTGAGAGGTCTATGATTAGCCTTTTTTTTCCCGGAAGACTTCCTGGTAGCTATGCCAGCTATGACTTATTCTGAATATGGGGAACGCTGGGCTGGTGAGTGGGCCGATCATGTATGAGTTTTTAACTTCCTGGGCTAGGAGCTTGTCGACGGTGTTGGGCTCGGTAGTGGCTGATTGCAGGTTTTTGCATGTAAAGGAAGACTGAAGACTGTGGTACTACCTGCACGCCTGGGTGGAAACCGTGTGTATGAGACCCTGTAAGAGGTCGTGAACTGGAGGTCTGGGTGGCCCTCCAGGGCGGAAGCTAGCGTGAGGGTGTTAATAGGTGTACTGAGGTACTTACAAAGGCTGTGTTTTATCAGGTTGTGGAGACAGGTAGATTTTGTGTGGGCTCCTCTGCAGAAGGAGCAGGTGTGGAGGAATCGACAGCTGGAGGCGCTGCATCCTAAGTCATTGAAGTTATTGCATACCATCCTCCCGCCCTGGTAGAGGATTGGTCTTCCTCTCTGATCTGCGTCCTTGGGGGGAGGGTGGGAGGTGGTCGGCTGGTGGGTGGCTGGTTTAGGGGTGGTGGGCCGGGGGGGGGCTGCTGGAGGCCGGCTGCGGTGGAAGGTGGGACTTTGGGTGCTGGGGGTACGGCCGAGGTGTTGAGAGGAAGCATGTGGAGGCTGGATGGGATGGAGCGTCGCAGTTTAGGGAAGGGCGGGAAGCGAGGACTCTGTAGTACAGTTCTGGGTTGAGAGTTCCCCAGTACGTACCCTGGTTGAACTGCTGCATCCGCCCGGCGGCCTCGGAAGCGGACTGTCGGTGTAAAAGCCGTTGTTGCCAAACCGCAAGGCTAGGTTGAGAATTAAGGTCAAGTAATTGTCGAGATCGGCCTGCGGTCGGGGAAGGCCAAGCAGATGACGTTGAGAATTTGCTGCCTGAGTGTGTGGGACAACGGGGATGGTCGGGCGGGTGGGTGGAGGTACATGATGCGGGAAGGAGCTGTGGAAGATTGCTGGCTGACCAGTGGAAGAAAGGGTTGCGTGCGAGGTAGGATGGTTAGCATTAGATACATTTGGGTGATGGGGAAGGGGGGGGTAAGGATGGGGGAGGGGGAAGGGGAGGCGAGGAAGGTAGAAAGGGGTGTCTGGATGGAGGGATGCATGTGCGTGGGGTAGAAGTGAAGGCTGTTCGAGAGGTTGCCAAGTGGATGGCCTCTGGGTTGAGTGCATTTCGGGGGGGGGGGGGGGCGATACAACCTGGCCCGCTCTGGGAAGCTACGGCCATGGTGTGCGTTGTGACGTCATTGGCGTTGTGACGTCATTGGCGGTGTGACGTCATTGGCGTTGCTGCCGGCGTGGCGCCGGGAGACCGGAAGTGCCGTGGTGTCTTGCTGGAAGTCCGTCAGGCGTTGGAGGAGTCTCGCTTTCCTGTTGGACTTGTTGAACGGGATGTGACGCTCCACGAGTGCGTCTTTGAGTTTGCCTACTGTCCACCCGGGCATGTGGAGAAAGTTCGACGGAGAGTCGGCGTGGAGAAGGATCACGGCAGTCGTTCGAGCGGCTGGATCTCGACCGGGTGGGAGAGCGCCGTTGGAAAGCGACGATCTCCCTCGGGCGACGGAGACGGGACCTCCGCCCGGGGCTGTTGGACGGTTTGGGACCGTCGGTGTCGGGAGTCGCGAGGAACGCGGGTCTTTGTTCGCTGCCGATGTTGCCGGGAGACGGTGGGGTCTCCGGGACTTCGGGTGTGATCTGCTCGTCTGCGAACAGATCGTTGTCGGAAGCGGTAAGAGAAAGCTCCAATTCCATGCTGAACGGTATATGGAGACAGAGTCAAGGTGGGATGAACAGGTGTGCTGGACTTAAGTACTTAAGTGCACCGGAAGTGAGCTGCGTTCGGGGCGTGGTCATTGTTCCCGAACTAAGTTCTGTAAAACTCCATTAGTTTGAATTATTAACTTATTTTTTCTCTATTTTAGTTCTCTAAATTTGTAAAATGCGTCGCTCTGCTGATGACAGACTTGAACATGTTTGTGTACTTTTCTAGTCTTCCGACCACTCAAAGCCCTTTAACACATGACATAATTCACCCATTCACACACTGATGGGAGGAGCTAAGGTTCCACCTGCACATCAGGAGTAACTAACACACATTCACACACCGTAGACACAGCTACGGGAAACATTTTGGGGTTAAGTGTCTTGCCCAAGGACACATCAACATGAACATCGAACCGCCGATTCTTTGATTGAAGGACGACCCTGCTCTCCACTGAGCCACAGTCACACCCAGTAACTTAAGGTGGTAGTTCTACCACGACGACACAGCAGTCCACAGCTTTACCCCGGCTCACATTGTATGAGTGCAGGCATATTGGGGGAGGACGTGTGTGTGCGCGCGCGCGGATGTAATATTTACGTTGGCCTGTCTTGCCAGACATGAGGAAGCCAAGCTGGTGATGTCAGTTTTTGCCCCAGGGGCGTCCGGGCTCTCCTCAGACATTCAGCGCTATGACTGAGGCTGCAGGAGCTGCCACTCACTGGCCCAATTCTGTCTCCATCTTCCTTTTCTGCTCTCGCCTGCCAGAATCTGCAATGCACGGATGAATATGCATCACTCCAAACATAGAGTACACAGTGTGTAACTACATAGTACATACACAGATCAAATGCACATGTAACCAGGGTTATAAAAATGTGTGTATATATATATATATATATGTGTATATATATATACATGTGTATATATATATGTGTGTATATATATATATATATATAGAAAAGGGTTACATTAACCAAAACACTGTCTCTCAAGTTCCCGTTACCAGGTCCTCTTCGTATATATATATATATATATATATATATATGTATATGTGTGTGTATATATATATATGTATATGTATATATACATATGTATATATATATACATATATATACATATACGAAGAGGACCTGTGTTTCACTGAGAGACAGTGTTTTGGTTAATGTAACCCTTTTCTATATATATATATATATATATATTTACACACACATGCATACATATATGTATATATATATTTATATTTACACACTTTGATTTGTATTAATAAGATGTCCTTATGCGTGTTTTTCTACTTTTTTTTATTATTGAATCATAATGGTATTACACCAGCCGCCACTGTCTGTAACGCTCATCTGTACACATAACATCTAGTGCTTCGCACCATCCGGGGAGAGGGATCCTCCTCTGTTGCTCTCCTGAAGGTTTCTTCACTTTTTTTCCCTGTGAAAATACTGAAAAGTGAAGCCAATGCAAAAGAGTTAAAACAGTGAATACATCAAGTGTCAACAACCTTTGTTGTCATGTCCCGGGGGATCCCAGTCCCCTTGCAGTTCTCTAGCCCTGACCTTGTGGTTAAACACCCTGCGGTTGCTTACTTTGCTACAATAGTACCATGGGATGAGGCAAATAAAAGGAAGAAGCTCATATACACTAAGCAACTAATGTGCAACAGAACAAATGGAAGGCCACAGCCCCCCTGGAAATGCTGGGAGTTGGAGAAGAAAGGGGTCAGTCAGGGGTTACATGTAGTCATAAATGCAGCTTCCAGAGAACCTGTAGATAATACACAGTATGGGCCTAAAAGTATATACATTTCAACTCTTGAATAATATATAAGTTTACGCACAGCCCATGACACAGGCTATGGTAAGAGATGTGGGTAGTCGTCTAGGATGTTAGCCCTACTCTAAGTAAGGGATGATAGAAGTAATGCAACACAGACGTTTGTTTTAACATTGAAGAGATCTGGTGTTGATCCTGTGGATAAAAAACAATGTATAGCTGGAAATACCTCTCTAATATGCAGACCTTCCAGAGATCCTCCCTTGGGGAGTTTAGAATAGACAAGACTGGTTTAAAGAGTAAGCCTGGACCTTCCTTTCAAAACACCCAAAAGGGCGACTGTAACCAAGGCCATGTGTTACAAAAATAAATGTCTTGTTTGTGACTGTCTGTCCACTTTGTTCTTAAAAGCCATGTTACATCAGTTGCCAGCTGCTACATCAGTTACAAGCTTATTATTTAATGCTCAAGGCTACATTAGCCCCCACTAGCATAACACACCACGCATTCAGGTGAACTGCCAGTCAAGTTGCTTTGTTGATGATGTAGGCAATAGATTGTGACAAGGAAGAATAATGTGTATAATGAAAAAGATGAGATTGATATTTGTTCAAGTGGGTGAGTCCACTTTCAAAGTCCATCTGAAACTGAAGATGTTTTTCTCAATATATATATACACATACATACATACATACATATATATGAGTTCAAAAGTAGATATAGTTGACTCATAATGAACTCATATTTCTGAGGCTTTTTCTTTTTCATCTTGCTTCACCTGCTTTGATTTCGGTGCAGTGTTTCTCGATCACTGTTTCTAGAAATGTCAGAATGATTCTATGAAAATGCATATAATCACTTTTATATCATCATTTTCAAACACTTTCATATTCTGAATTGTTATTAATAAAGATTGAGAAGATTGGATCAGTTGTACTTTTTTTTTGAATACTTGATGCGGCCCATACTCTACCTCCAGCGGGCCCCTGGTCTACATGGTCAGATTTGCATGGATGAGAAACGACATGACATTATAAGATGTTAGTATCCACCCATCAACTCGTGTATTTCATAGAATATTTATTAGAAAATATGAATTTTCAGGGCAGCCAGAGTGACTTTGTTGGTGTGAGCTATGTTATTTTTGGTTGAAGATGGGTAGCATTAAATTCAACAAATGCCAGTCTACAACCTTTGTAGTTATATATTTACTGGGAAAAGAACACTTGTTTCTTTTCCCATTACAGTCAAATGTTACCATCTCAAAATAAATACAGCGGCGATTCTGCAAAATGTATGCCATCTTGTTCATTAAAAACCACAGGTTTCCTAGGCTGAGTGTGACAGGCAGTCAATCAAATCAAGCAACAGACAGGGTTTACTACTTTACCTCTGATTTCCTGTTTTGCCCAACCAGCCCAACTAGCTGGGCTGTGAGAGAATGTTGAGGGTGAAGAGAGTCTTTAGTGTCAAGAAGTAACTTCTGGGCGGCTGCAGCTCAGTGGGTAGAGCGGGTCGTCCTTTTGACAGTTAGATCCCCGGCTCCTACTGTCTTCATGTCAAAGCGTCCTTGATGAAAACACTGAACCTTGAGTCCCTCCTCACAGTAAAAACAAGGGTTCTATTTTAAAGGCCTCTGAGCTGTACATGGAACGAAGATTGGAATGTAATGTGTAATTACATTACAATTAATGTAAGTAATGTGTCAACTGTTAGAAAGTCCTCTTTTCTACCTTTTATTCCAGAAAACATAAGGCTTGATAATGTAGGCAATAACTGAGACGGGGCAGCTAAGATAGATATTTTCTTTTACTGACAATATCTGATTTACAGTCAAATGGAAAAACACTAAACTATATATAATGGGAGAGGGGTCCGAGGTGGACCTGGTTGTGCAGTAATTTGACAAGGAAATCATCATTGATAAAGAGTTGCGAGAGTTTGGTTGTGAAAAAAACAACATGAAGACGGCCGTAATGACGACGGCAAAATTGTCGAACTCAAGGCTTAAGAAAACGGCAGTCCAAACCAATCAGTCAACTGTAAAATATTTATAGCAGCTTAACTATCCAATTCAGTTTCAATTCAATTCAGTTTATTTTGTATAGCCCAATATCACAAATTACAAATTTGCCTCAGAGTGTCAGGATCTGTAGTGTTGTGTCGTGTTTCCTGTCTTATTTTGAAGTCCTTGTCTCTCGTGTCCTCTGTTTCTCTGTACTTCCTGTCCCTGTGATTGTCTGCCCTGTCCCTGATTGTTTCCTCCTGTGTCCAATCATCTGCACCAGCCCTCTGTATTTAAGTCCTGTTTGTGTCATTCCCCTTTGTCGGTTCGTCTTGTCTAGATCGTGGAAGATCTTGTGTGCATGTTTTGTATCCTGGTTTTTTGAAGCCTGTTTTTGGAATCCTGTTTAGCAATAAAGTTGCTTTTCCATCGTTGACGGCGTTTGGGTCCAGTGTTCCTGTCGAGCTGCACATAACACAGAGGGCTTTACAATCTGTACACATACGACATCCCTGTCCCAGGACCTCATATCGGATCAGGAAAAACTCCCCAAAAATAACCTTTCACAGGGAAAAAAGGGAAGAAACCTTCAGGAGAGCAACAGAGGAGGATTCCTCTCCCCGGATGGACAGAAGAATAGATGTCATGTGTACAGAATGAACAGCATTTACAAAGTTACATAAACACATTACATGAATATGACAATGTATGAATGGAACTCCAATCCATGAAACAGAAGGAGGTAGAGAGGAGGGGGAGCGGGGCGCATCAGCAGGGCCAACGCGGGAGGCCGGCTCACCAGCATCAGACACCTCCAGGTCCAATGGACCCTATGAGACGTGAAGTCACAACGACTCCGGGGAGGAAGCAGAGTTAATAAGGTGCAATGGAGAGATGTAAATTCATCCATAAGGAGAGAGAGAAGAGGAGATAGGTGCTCAGTGTATCCTAAAACATCCCCCAGCAGACTATAAGTCTATAGCAGCATATCAAGGGGCTGGACCAGGGCAAACCTGATTCAGCCCTAACTATAAGCACTATCAAACAGGAAAGTCTTAAGTCTATTCTTGAATGAGGTGACTTTGTCTGCCTCCCGGACTAAAAATGGAAGCTGGTTCCATAAAAGAGGAGCTTGATAACTGAAGGCTCTTGCTCCCATCCTACTTTTTAGGACTCTAGGAACCACAAGTAGCCCCGCATTTAGTGAGCGCAGCTCTCTAGTGGGGCAATATGGTACTACAAGCTCCTTAAGATATGATGGTGCATCACCAATCAAGACTTTGTAGATGAGGAGAAGAATTTTAAATGTGATTCTTGATTTTACAGGGAGCCAGTGCAGAGCAGCTAATACAGGAGTCATGTGATCTCTTTTCTTAGTTTTTGTGAGTACACGAGCTGCAGCATTCTGGATCAACTGGAGGGATTTAAGAGACTTATTAGAGCAGCCTGATAATAAGGAGTTGCAGTAATCTAGTCTGGAAGTAACAAACGCGTGAACCAGCTTTTCTGCATCTTTTTGAGACAAGATGTGCCTGATTTTTGAAATGTTACGTAGATGAAAAAATGCAGTCCTTGAGATTAACGTGGAGTTAAAGGACAAGTCTCGGTCAAAGATAACGCCTAGATTCTTTACAGTGGTGTTGGATGCCAGGGAAATGCCATCTACAGAAACCACATCACCAGATAATTGATCTCTGAGGTGTTCAGGGCCCAGTAAAATAACTTCAGTTTTGTCTGAGTTTAACATCAGGAAGTTGCAGGTCATCCATGTTTTTATGTCTTTAAGACATTCTTGAATTTTAGCGAGCTGGTTGGTCTCCTCTGGTTTGATCGATAGATATAATTGAGTATCGTCTGCATAGCAATGAAAGTTTATGCAGTGTTTCCTGATAATATTGCCCAAAGGAAGCATATATAAGGTAAATAAAATTGGTCCAAGCACAGAACCTTGTGGAACTCCGTGATTAACGTTGGTGGTCATTGAGGCTTCATCGTTTACAAATACAAATTGAGATCGATCTGATAAATAGGATTTAAACCAACTTAGTGCGGTACCTGAAATGCCAATCGACTGATCCAGTCTCTGTAATAGGATGTCATGATCAATGGTGTCGAACGCAGCACTAAGGTCTAATAATACCAGTACAGAGATGAGTCCTTTATCTGATGCAATTAGGAGGTCATTTGTAATTTTCACCAGCGCTGTCTCTGTGCTGTGGTGTTTTCTAAATCCTGACTGAAACTCCTCAAATAAACTATTCTGATGTAGGAAGTCGCACAACTGATTTGCGACTACTTTCTCAAGGATCTTAGAGAGGAAAGGAAGGTTAGAGATTGGTCTGTAGTTAGCCAACACCTCTGGATTAAGAGTGGTCTTCTTCAGGAGAGGTTTAATTACAGCTACTTTGAAGGAATGTGGTACATGGCCTGTTAGCAAAGACACATTAACAATATCCAGCAGAGAGGTGCCAATTAAAGGCAACACGGCTTTAAGCAGCCTCGTTGGGATGGGGTCTAAGAGACAGGTAGACGGTTTAGAAGTAGAAACCATTGAGGACAATTGGTCTAGGTTAATGGGAGAAAAGCTATCCAAATATACACCAGGGCATACAGCCGTTTCCAAGGCCACTCCTCTTGATGACAGATCGGCAGTAGTTAAGGGCAAGAGAGCATCAATCTTGCCTCTAATAGTTAAAATCTTTTCATTGAAGAAGTTCATGAAGTCATTACTACTGAGGTCTATAGGAATACACGGCTCCACAGAGCTGTGACTCTCTGTCAGCCTGGCTACAGTGCTAAAGAGAACCCTGGGGTTGTTCTTATTTTTCTCTATTACTGATGAGTAATAGGCTGCTCTGGCATTACGGAGAGCCTTTTTATATGTTTTAAGGCTGTCTCGCCAAACTAAGCGTGATTCTTCCTGATTGGTGGAATGTCATATACCTTCGAGCTTTCGTGAAGTTTGCTTTAGGTCGCGGGTCTGAGGGTTATACCAGGGAGCAAACCTCCTTTGCCTCACTGTCTTTTTCTTCAGTGGGGCTATCAAGTCTAGTGTCATTCTCAGTGAGCCTGTAGCACTATTGACAATATGATCAATCTGGGACGGACTAAAGTTAGCACAGGAGTCCTCCGTCACATTGAGACGTGGTATTGAATCAAATGCAGAAGGAATCGCTTCTATAAATTTAGCTACAGCACTGTCAGTTAGACATCTGGTGTAGAAACTTTTGACTAACGGTGTACACTCCGGGAGTATAAACTCAAAAGTTATGAGGTAATGGTCTGACAGAAGAGGGTTCTGTGGGAAGACCTCCAAATGCTCAATGTCAATGCCATTTGCAAGAACAAGGTCGAGGGTGCGGCCAAAGCAGTGAGTGGGTTTCTGTACTCTCTGACAGAAGCCAATCGAGTCCAACAATGAGATAAATGCAGTACTAAGGCAATCATTGTCAATATCCACATGAATATTAAAATCTCCTACAATAATAACCTTATCAGTTTTAAGGACTAAACTTGATAAACACTCAGAAAATTCAGATATAAATTCTGAATATGGACCTGGTGGCCGGTACAGTATAACAAATAGAATTGGCTGTAATTTTTTCCAGGGTGGATGTGAAAGACTAAGAACAAGGCTTTCAAATGAGTTGTAATTTAGTTTAGGTTTAGGATTCATTAATAGGCTTGAGTCAAAGATGGCTGCTACTCCACCTCCTCGGCCGGTGCCTCGAGGAATGTGAGTATTAATATGACTTGGAGGAGTTGATTCATTTAGGTTGACATATTCTTCATGCCTCAGCCAGGTTTCGGTAAGACACAATAAATCAATGTGATTGTCTGATATTAAATCATTTACTAATACAGCTTTAGATGACAGAGATCTAATATTTAGATTCTCTTCTTTTGTTGCACTGTGGCAGTAGTGATGTTAACCTTTATGAGGTTATTTTGTATGACTCCTCTTCTGGTTACTTTTGATTTAATTAATTTAAGTGGCTGTGGGACAGACACAGTCTCTATAGAGTTAAGGTTAAGGGTGGGTAACTGCTCGAATGGAAGTGCAGAGAAGGGTGGAAGACTACAACTCTGCTTCTGCTTCCTGATCTGAACTCTGGGTCATGGATTAAGTCCGCTAATCAACTTCGCCATGTTCGCAGAAATGAGACGCGCTCCATCCCAAGTGGGATGAATGCCGTCTCGACTCATCAGATCAGGCTTTCCCCAGAAAGTCTGCCAGTTATCTATGTAGCCCACATTGTTTGCTGGGCACCACCTGGACAACCAGCGGTTGAATGACGACATACGGCTATACATGTCATCATTGATCAGATTGGGGAGAGGGCCAGAGAAAACTACGGTGTCCGACATTGTCTTGGCATAAGCACACACTGATTCCACATTAATTTTAGTGACCTCCGACCGCCGCAGTCGGGAGTCATTACCGCCGGCGTGTATA
This sequence comes from Cyclopterus lumpus, assembly GCF_009769545.1. Taxonomy (NCBI): domain Eukaryota; kingdom Metazoa; phylum Chordata; class Actinopteri; order Perciformes; family Cyclopteridae; genus Cyclopterus; species Cyclopterus lumpus. Next base: position 19,704,471 of record NC_046985.1, read on the forward strand.
ATAATCTTACTGTAACTACGCTCATCTTTAGCCAGCAGTTTTAAACAAGATTCAATGTCGCCCGCTCTGGCCCCCGGGATGCATATGACTTTGGTCCCTGGCTTCCCTATCTTCACGTTTCTGACTATGGAGCTACCTATAACCAGAGTGGGTTTCTCAGCGGGTGCGTCGCTGAGTGGGGAAAACTGGTTCGAAACGTGAAGAGGTTGGCGGTGCTCAGTGGGCTTCTGTTTAGACTTAAAACCCCTTCGAACAGTCACCCAGCCATCCGGCTGGTCGGGGGCTGCCGGGGGACAGCTAACAGAGGCTAAAGCTAAAGGCCCCGCGCCGGCTATGGGGGGTGGCGAGCTAACTAGCGTAACTGTCTGAGCTTCGATGGTGCGGAGCCGTGCATCTAACCCACTTAGAACTGCCTCCAACCTAGCAAATGAACTACACTTGTTGCATGTACCGTTATCATTAAGAGAGGCAGAGGAATAGCTATACATGAGACACTCTGAGCAAGAGGGAGCGGGAGGGGGAGAAGAAAACATTGCGAGCTGCTAAGCTGGCAACCGGAAGTGATGCAATACGCTTACCGGAAGAGAGAGAGCGATGCGTTCAGGAACCTCAAGGAAAATGGAGCTGATGTTGTCAAGTGTCTTCCAAATGCTAGACTTTACAGAACAATTGAAGAACTTAAACTGCTGGTGGTGCCTCATAAATAGTGGGGGGATAGGATTAATCCACAAGGAATCTTTAATAATAATCTATCCTTTATTGATCCCACAGTGGGGAAACTTTTCTCTGCATTTGACCCATCCTCAGTAGGAGCTGTTGGCTGCAATGAAGACACGTTGTAGGCTTTTTGACCTTTGGTAATGCGATGGAACAATATTTTCACCAGTGGGTCTCTGTTTTGTTTGTACCTTGCATTTGCATTAGTAGGAAAGATACAGAAAAATGACTACGACACTGGCTAGGCTACTCCGTGGCCCTAATGTGCTTCTTCTTGAGCCACTCCTCTGTTACCTTGGCCGTATATTTTGGGTCTTTGTCCTACTGGAAGACCCATCCACGACCTGTTTCCAGTGTCCTGGCTGAGGGAAGGAGGTTGTCACCCAAGATTTCACGGTACCTGGCCACGTCTATCCTCCCCTCAATGCGGTGAGGTCGTCCTGTCCCCCAAACAGAGAAACAACCCCCAAAACATGTTTCCACCTCCATGCTTGATGGTGGGGATGGTGTTCTTGCGTTTAACCTCAGCATTTCTCTTCCTCCAAACACATCGAGTTGATGCCAAAGAGCTCGATCTTGGTCTCATGATCATCGATACCCCACGAGGCAAGATCTTGCATGGAACCCCAGACGACGGCGATTGATGCTTATTTTGTCTTTCTTCCATTTCGGAATAATCGCACCAACAGTTGCCTCCTTCTCATCAAGCTGCTTGCCAATGGTCTTGTCGTCCATTGGATCAAATACTTATTTTGTACAATCCAATGCAAATCAAAACTTTTATATAATGTGATTTAATATATATTTTTTCTTGATATTCTGTCTCACAGTTCAAATAAACCGAGCATTACAATTATAGACTTTTTAATTTTGTCAGTGAGCAAATATCGACAAGGGATCAAATAATAATTTCCTTCACTGTAACTGCTGCAAAAGTGGAGTGAGCGGCGTAAGCTGAGCAATGAAAGACATTAGTACAAACAATAGGGTTATCTATATAAATACAGTATATTACAAAACATGTATCTATCAAAGCATATCAGATGTTAAAGTTACTACAAAGAACACCATGGTTAGCCAACCATCTTGCTGCTGTCTCATTTAAATATGACTGTCCACCTCCCCATCTCCGCCCAGTCTTCACGGATCCATCAGCTTCATCAACAGTGTGCATCTGACCTGTGAGTCCACTAACTTCTGGGACTTCCTGTATCTTGCGGAGTATATTCTTTAAAGAGGTTTCTCTGCTATATTACTACTGTATTTAGTTATACTAGAATGCTAGTCTGTACTGTCTTTCTAATTTTAACATTTTGAGCTGCGATTTCTTGCTTTTTTACACAAGTGACTGAAAAGGCAACAAAACCAGCTAGGATTTAAGTATTTGTTCTGTAATCCAAATCTACTAGTGACTAAACTATATTCTACTTTCTACCTTGCGGTAAACAGACCTTTGTCCTTAATCAGTTTGGCAAGAATTTCACATTCTAGCAAAACTGAAACTTCACTGGTGGCAAGGAATCCCCTGCCTGAGTGCCGACTCATACCAGTATCGATAAGTGGGCAATTCCTTCAACGACCTGAGGGCGGGCTCGACACAGCTGTAGCTAATTATCGCCAACTCTGGTATAAAACCAGGTGGGGGCTTGAAGCGTCAGGAGGACGCTCGCATGAAGACTCGGAGGATAAAGACCCACGAGTCTTTTGTTGGAGTCTTCGGTGGTGGCTGAGGGCGGCTGAGTATAAACATTTCCCTGTGATAATGTGTTTTCTTTTCATACCTGTGTGCACGTAGATACTACAGACCGTGGACTCGGTCACACATGCATCAACAATCCCTACTCTCTTATTTATCCCACCCGCTCCGAACAAACCCAGCACCTTGCAAACTTCATCTCTGGCTCTGCTATCAAGCAATCGCTGGACTTCCTGGCTCTCACTGAGACTTGGATCACACCAGACAACACATCAACCCCTGCTGCTCTCTCCTCGGCCTTCTCCTTCAGCCACACACCCAGACCTACTGGTCGGGGTGGTGGCACAGGTCTACTCATCTCACCCAAATGGAGTTTTGCTCTCTACCCGCTTCCATTATTTACCCCACTGTCTTTTGAGTTTTATGCAGTGACGGCTACTCATCCAGTTCATCTAATCATTGTTGTTCTCTACCGTCCACCTGGCTCCTTGGGAGACTTCTTGGAAGAACTAGACGTCCTCCTATCAAACTTCCCAGAAAACGGCCCCCCCGCTCATCCTTCTGGGTGACTTTAACATCCAGACAGAAGTCATCGGACCTGCTACTCTTACTGTCTTCCTTTTGCTCTCTTGCTCAGTCAATCCCCTCCTACTCACAAAGCTGGCAACTACCTTGACTATATTTTTACCAGAAACTGCTCCACATCTAACCTCACTGTAACTCCACTTCATGTCTCTGACCACTTCTTCATCTCTTACTCTCTCCCACTCTTTGGAACTGACAACCCTCCCACAACGGACTCTGCACCTGTCCGTTGCAACATCCGCACCCTCTCACCATCCTCTCTGGCCTCGTCTGTCCTGTGAGCCCTCCCTTCAACCGATTCCTTCTCACTCATGCAGCCTAACTTTGCCACTGACACTCTCTACTCTGTCTTCCTCTCTTGATTCTCTCTGTCCTCTTACAACTCGAAAAGTCTGCAAGTCCTCTTGCAAGTCCTCAGTGGCTGTCCGAACCGGTGCGCGCTGAGAGAGCCACTATGTGAGCATCGGAAAGGAAATGGCGAAAATCCAAACACGCCAATCAATCACTTCTCTCCTCCTTCTCTGCCTCTATTTCTGCAGCCAAAAGCCTGTTCTACCAATCCAGAATTGAATCCTTTTTCTAACCCCAAAAAGCTCTTTATTTTTTCCAACCTCCTTGACCCCCCTGGTCCCCCCCCTCCCTCCACCCTTCTACCAAGCCACTTTGTTGACTACTTTACAACAAAAAAAAGACGACATACGCTGCTCCTTTACTAATCCATCTTCTATAACTACACCTCCAGTAACTTCATCTTCTTCCCACTCGATTTCCTCTTTTATCCCCCTGTCTCCCAATCAAGTTCCTACCTTGGTAACCTCTGACCCCCCCAACCACCTGCCCCCTTGACCCCATCCCGTCTCACATTCTCCAGTCTATTGCTCCCAACCTTCTTCCGTTTCTCACCCATCTTATTAACACCTCTTTCTCAACTGGCTGTTTCCCTAACTCTCTGAAGGAGGCAAGAGTCAACCCTCTCCTGAAGAAACCCACTCTCGACCCGTCTGAAGTCAATAACTACAGACCTGAAGTCAATAACTACAGACCCGTCTCTCTCCTCTTCTTCCTTTCCAAAACTATTGAGCGAGCTATCTTTAACCAAGTCTCCTCCTTTCTCCACAGCACCAACCTTCTAGATCCCCACTAGTCTGGATTCAAGGCAGGCCGCTCAACAGAGACTGCCCTCCTTGCTGTCTCTGAGCAGCTTCACACTGTTAGAGCAGCCTCTCTCTCCTCTGTCCTTATCCTTCTAGACCTTTCCGCTGCCTTTGACACAGTGAACCACCAGATCCTTATTTCCTCCCTCCAGGACCTGGGTATCTCAGGCACCGCACTCTCACTCTTCTCATCCTACCTCACCGACCGCACTTACCGGGTAACCTGGAGAGGATCTGTGTCTGAGCCTTGTCCTCTGACTACTGGGGTCCCTCAGGGCTCAGTCCTTGGTCCTCTTCTCTTCTCTCTGTACACCAACTCTCTCGGCTCTGTCATTTGCTCGCATGGCTTCACCTACCACAGCTATGCTGACGACACCCAACTGATCCTCTCGTTTCCCCAATCTGAAACACAGGTAGCAGCACGAATCTCTGCCTGTCTGACCGACATATCTCAGTGGATGTCCGCACACCACCTGAAAATTAACCCGGACAAGACTGAACTTCTCTTCCTTCCAGGAAAAGGCTCTCCCACCTACGACCTGACTATTAACTTCAACAACTCAGTGTTGGCCCCGACTCTGACTCCCAGGAACCTCGGTGTGACACTCGACAGTCAACTCTCCCTGACTGCCAACATTACCACAACAACACGCTCCTGTAGGTACATGCTGTACAACATCAGGAGAATACGACCTCTTCTCACTCAGAAGGCGGAACAGGTTCTGGACCAGGCTCTGGTCATCTCACGGCTAGACTACTGTAACTCCCTCCTGGCAGGTCTACCTGCTAATGCCATTCGACCTTTACAGCTCATCCAGAATGCAGCTGCTCGACTGGTCTTCAACCTCCCGAAATTTACCCACACTACTCCGCTCCTCCGCAACCTTCACTGATTACCAGTGGCCACCCGCATCCGCTTCAAAACATTGGTACTTCCAGTCTACATCCAGGACATGGTCAAACCGTACACCCCAGCTTGTTCACTTCGCTCGGCTTCTGCCAATCGGCTTGTAGCTCCGTCACTTCGAGCTAAACACTCTACGAAGTCACGACTGTTTGCTGTGCTGGCTCCTCATTGGTGGAACAAGCTCCCCATTGACATCAGGACAGCAGGAAGTCTCTACACCTTCCGTCGCAAACTAAAAACATATCTTTTTCGACTATACCTTGAATAGGGAAGGTAGCGCCGTAGTAGCACTTAAATGGCTCTTACTGATAGCACTTTGTAGTTTAACTTTATTGAAGAAATTGTACTTGCTTGATTCTTGTTCGGAGTTTTGACTCATGGTTTAATGCACTTATTGTAAGTTGCTTTGGATAAAAGCGTCAGCTAAATGACATGTAATGTAATCAACTCATTCTATACGGGGGGGGGGGGGGTCTATCTCCTTGCTGATCAAAGCAGGCGGCCCTCAATTTCAAATGTCCCCATAAAGTCCAAGCGCCAAAGACTCTGAGTTTTCATCATTTCATATCATCTGTTAACAATAAACATGTATCCTTTCTTTACCTAACTGGTCTATCCCTGATTGAAATACTTTTGTCCACAGGTGCCATCAAATCAACACAAAATGAAAGCTCCAGTATTAGCTTTAACTTGTAATAGGTCCATTCATACATTTTCATATTCATTGAATGTGCTTATGTAACTCTGTAATTCTGTACACATGATATCTATTGCTTCTGTCCATCCGGGGAGAGGGATCCTCCTCTGTTGCTCTCCTGACTGTTTCGTCCCTTTTTTCCCTGTGAAAGGTTATTTTTGGGGAGTTTTTGCTGATCCGATGTGAGGTCAAAGGTCAGGGATGTCGTATGTGTACAGGCTGTAAAGACCTCTGAGGCTAATTTGTGATATTGGGCTATACAAAATAAACTGAATTGAATTAATATAGTGAGGGTTCCTATTAACCATTGCTGTGAGGATCAATCCAAAGGAATGGCATATTGCATTTCATTTTTACCTCCATACTATTATTGGTAAACCTCAATTCAGATTCCTTAACTCAAGATGGACTTCACATTTTTCCACACATAAAACATGGACTAGCGGAGCCGGGCATCATACCGCCGATCCTCTGATTTACAACACAGTCACCCTTTGCAGCTCACAGTTGACAACAATTGTATTCGGACATCAGTTACAGGAACATGAACTTTGGAATCACATTTCCTCTGTGGACTAGTGGACAAGTGTTTCTTCCAGTTTCCCCTTTTAAAGTGGTACATCATCAAGTTAAAATGGACACAATTTCCCCTCAAGGTTCAATAAAGTTATCTTACCCTTAAGCTCAATGATCATGAAGAGTGAACCCCATAAATGCTACTGAAATAGACACCACTGACATTTACCCTGACTTGTCCAGTGCAATGTTGATGGTGCATGTTACAGCATTTTTTTTTTGTGTGGAGCAATCTCTCCCCATACTGGATTGTGGACAGAATCGCAAAGGAATAGCCTGTCAAACCAAATGAGCGAAATAGAGAAAAATAGCACGAGGCAATGGATTGATAACTATCTGCAACATTCGCTTGCAAACCTGGCTTAAGTTTGCTCAGATTCTTTAGCATAGCATTCCCTCATCTTCTCATTCATTTTCTGTTGGTGTCTTCCATATAAGCCTCTTGAAGTTGCACTCTTTTAAGTGCCACATTAAAGAAATTATACACAGGCAGCATCTAAAAACTGGCACGGCTCATGTTTACTGTTTCTCTCAGAAATTATAATCCTAGTATTGAATTTACCCTCCTCAACTCCTTTCTCGGCCCACAGTGTTTGCTATTATTCCATCTAAAAGGCAAAGAGCAAAAATATTCCATTATGTCCTCTGTTGTATCTGTTTCATGTGTGCACTCGGCAGGCAGGTTATGAATACAAATTCAGTTTCATGGTGGCACTGGAGGTAATATCCCATCTATTCTTCTCTCTGAGAACAATGGTAGAAAACATTTTGCTCTCACAGTACGTCTGGCACTTGACCTTTCCTTTCCATCACACAGCTGCATGAGATGCCGTCCTGGGTTGCTGAAATTTAGGCAGGTAAATGAGGCAAAGCGACCAACTGATATGAAGATGAGATGCGGTTGGCTGTCCCCACAGGGCAGGGTGAGGTTGAAGGCTTGGCTTTGGGAATGCATTTTAAATGTTGATGCGTTTTCTCTACTCATTCTTACCGCCTGCAGCATTGATATGCAAGCAAGACCTAAATCAACCCATGCAAATTAACTGAACAATGACGGATGTTTAGTAAAGCGCTGTTGGCTTCCAGCCGGCTGTTTGTCGCCTTCCAGGTCGAACTCAACCAGAGCCCATAGCATCTATAGCCATGTAGAAACCCTGAAGATGGTTCTATCAATAAGTAATTTTTGTGTATCATACTTGTTTTTAATGAAAGAAACATACAAATTCTACATGCATCTATTGTGGCATCGCAATGAGTCATGTTGTGGAGGGGTGCTACATTCCCCACATGATCAAAGTCAGCTTTATTGTCATTTCTTTCATTTGTGCAAACATACAAAACATCTGAAAGTACGTTTCTCTCTTGTCCAACATGTAAGTGATTGTAGTAATAATAATAATAATAATAAAGTAAAGTAATAAAGTGCAAAACAGATATCAACAACAAAGAACATGTAGACAACATAAGTTAAGAACTATAAAAACTATGAAACTTTACATCTGTGTTATAGCAACACTTTGGCACAGGTATGATGGTGGTGGCCTTGAAATACGATGGAACGACAGCTTGTCTCAGAGAAGTATTAAAGACATCCGTGAAGACATCCTTAAATTCCTCTGCGCAGTCCTTCAACACACGACCAGGGATGTTGTCTGGACCTGTTACCTTGCGGGTGTTGAGAGTGTCTTCTTCACGCTGGCAGCAGACAGGCACAGGACCTGATCGTGGGGAGGCGGAGGAGTCTTGTGTGGACGTGTGCCGTTTTGTGCTTCAAACCATGCAAAGAAACTGTTGAGGTCGTTTAGCAGAGAGATGTTGTTGTCGCAGCTCTGTGACTTGGGTTTGTAGTCCGTGATGGTCTGAATGCCCTGCAATAGGCTCTGTGTATCTCTGCTGTCTTTGAAGTGAGAGGTTATCTTATTTGTATAGTCCTGTTTTGCTTTCCTGAGGCCGTGGAACAGGTTGGCTCTCGCTCTTCTCAGGCCAGTTTCATCCCCGGCTCTGAAGGCCTTGTTTCTGGCTCTCAGCAGCCAATGGACTTCCCCTGTCAGCCATGGCTTCTGGTTAGCCCGAGTGGTGATGGTCTTTATATGGGTCACATCATCCATGCACTTACTGATGTAGGAAGTAACAGTGTCTGTGTACTCCTCAATGTCTGTGTGGTGGTTGTATGTGGCAGGCAGCCACATACAACCACCACAAGGACAGTCTTGAGGTTTGCATGGTTGAAATCTCCAGCGAGGATGCTGAAGCCGTCTGGGTGAGCTGTCTGTTGTTCACTGATAGCCTGGTACAGTTCACACAGTGCCTCGTTTCTGGAGGGGGGGATGTAAACAGCGACTAGCAGAATCGCTGTAAATTCTCTCGGCAGATAAATAGGACGGCACCTTATAATCATGAACTCCGCCAGAGGTGAGCAGTGTTTAAAACACACACCCCGCCGCCACGGGTCTCCCCTCCTTTAGCGAGGGCTCTGTCTGCTCGGTAGCATGTTAGCTGCTTGAGTTGCACAGTGGAGTCGGGGATGATGTCGTTTAGCCATGTTTACACCTCAGTACAGGAAAGTAGTAAAGAACCTAATAACTTACGACGAAGAAGACCTATATAACATTGGTATCTTTTGTTAACTGTGCTGCTTTATAAGTTGTTTGGGTTCATAACATCACTCGTAGGCTCACACAGCTCGGTGAATTTCCACAACTACGTCTCGATAGTTGCCGCTTCCAGCACTACTAGAGCAGCAGCAGCCACGCGGGCGGAGTTTCTCAACGCTGAGTTGCGAAAGCCAATCAGCGTTGAGAAACTCCGTCCGCGTGGCTGCTGCTGCTGCTCTAGTATATGAAATATTTCAACTCTGGCGAAAAATTCACACCATTCGCGTCGCCCGGCAAAAATTTGCATTAATTTGCGTCTATGCATTGACTTTGCATGGGATCTATTTTCGCATCCAGTCATTTTAGTGGATTGACAGGCTTATTACAGTCCTGAGAGAGCATTTGACGTATTGATAACTGTCTGAATGTTGTGGGTATTTCACCAAACATAACAAAAGGTTTTTCAAGATTACCAACCCTCGCTTTAAACAAAAACATATTTAGAAACATGTGCCATGTAAATCTTGACAGACAAAATAATTAGTAGTTAAGCAAACACCCATGCTACAGCCCATGTATTAAATTCCACCCATTCATCAAAGTGAGGGTCATAATCTTTTATGATACTATTGGGTGGTGCCACAGTCAGACATATTTTCCCATCTTTTTGATGAATGTGGTCTAAAACCAATCAAACTGGCCGAAACTGCCACCAAGTCTCTTATTAACAGTGGCAGTAGTAGGCAAAACACGGCGAATTTCTGATGCTTTTCCAAATACATTCAGAAGCACAAAATGCAATAAGCCTTATTGTGAAAACAGTCCAATTCACAGATCAGATCAGCGCTGATAGCCACAAGCAGTTACAGTGAATGTATACGTGTCTTCTGAGAGTTGCACATTCATAAGGGCTGTCTGCTCAAGCTCATTTATTTTGGGATGCAGTGATAGTTGTGAGATGAAAAATAAATGAGTAGAACTCCCCTGTGTTTTTAAAAATCTGAAATTTAAATAATCGATGAAGTTACGCTGCTGAGCCTTCTGTGTAAATGTGCACAATGAATGAAGAGTAGTTATCTGACCCAAGCCTGATCTACTGTATATGACCCAGGTATCCAGGTTTTGCTCAGACTGACCCCTCAAAACTGATGCATCAGCCTCATGTGCATTCATACTTTACCAAATGGATCATTGCATTCAGAAGCAAGGGGTGGCAAATGGCAGTCACCTACAAAACTTTATGGCCGTGTTTGCGCTGTAATATCGTTGGCGAAATATATTTATGAATCGGACCTTGAGAAGAGGTAGATAGAATTTGGAAATGATGCACAATTCATGTTGCCATCAGTGGCCATAATACTTTTTTTATTCGCCCATCAGTTTTCCTGGAGCCAGCATCTAGTCAGCCTTAGTTTGAATTGCATAGACATAGTACTATTCTATGATTGTGTGTGTGTGGGTGTGAGAGAGAGAGTTTAGGTTATAAATAAGTTCCCCTTCGGTAGATTTCTAACTGATGTGTGGAAAAGCTTCATCCTTTGTGATTGGCCAACTGTGATGGTTGGAACCTCAACCCGCTTTCACTTAATGAACTCTCATGATAAAGGCAATTATTTTAGACCCAGTAAACCATCAATCTCTTTTACATTTTAAAAACCTCCAAATATTTGTTTCTGTTGGGAGACATTAGCAGACGCAAATGAATCTCCTTTTTATTTAACTTTTTTACAGTTGTATGACGAGTAATGGACACAAATTAGCTCCACCTCCGGTCGTTAGGCATTCAGAATATGGCTCTTTTCCTCTTGTAATGGGACTTTCAAATAAATCATTCATAGCACCAAGCGAAATTAAATTCAATACATTTTCAATGATTCATTTTAACCTGCTGTGCAGATGGAGTAGGCCATTCCATTGTTATGCTGCATTTACTCAACACAATGTAAAGACTTGACTTCAAAAACAATATGGCCTTTTTTGTAATGATTTTCAGATGGGGTTTCAGGAAACAGACGGCTTCAAGGGTTGTTTAAGCTGCCATATGTAAAGACGAGGGATATGCCTGCCCTATTACAGATGTCTGATCAAAAGGAAAATATTTTTCTTTTTTCTTTTCCCATGCACTCAATTTCCCCCCCAGAGCTGTTGTCTGTGACAAATGGAACAGCTGCATTGTGATGGACAGCTTCCAGCAAGGATGTAAGAGCTCCATCTCACAGCAAAGATTACTGTGGTTTTGTTGTCCTCAAAACTGACTGAGAATAAATGGAGATTCACAACAAAAACATGTCCCAGTTTTCATGCATCAGACAAACATAATATTGTATCCAGTACAAAAAAAAGACAAATATCTTTAAAAAAAGCTGAAAACACAGTACAGAAAACACTATACGTTAGCTCGTCGCCTAGCTGGATCTGGCCAGAGAATTTCATCGACATCATAGACAACATCCTCATTCGTAAGACAGCGAGGGAAGAATCTTCTTGAATGCCTTGTATGGCTGCGGGCTCAATTTGGTCACAGGCCTCCTCCATGGCCTGAATGAGGGGTACCTGAGCCTGGGGGTGGAGATCATAAACCCTCCACCGCCATGCCGAGAAAAACTCATCAATTGGGTTCAGAAATGGAGAGTATGGTGGCAGGTATAGGATTGCGAAATGTGGATGGTGCTGAAACCAGTTCTGGACCAGAGCAGAGCGGTGGAATGATACATTGCTCCATATAACAATGTATAGCATCTGGTGCATGTTGTTAATGGCTGTGAGGTTGTACAATCTGTCCAAAAATGTGAGGGTGTGAGGTGTGTATTGTATGGACTTTTGAGAGGTTGAATCCTGCCTCATCTATCTATCTATCTATCTATCTATCTATCTATCTATCTATCTATCTATCTATCTATATATATATATATATATATATAGATAGATAGATAGATAGATAGATAGATAGATAGATAGATAGATAGATATATAGATATAGATAGATAGATATATCTATATAGATAAAATTCATGAGGGATTGCCTCAGCATCCATTTGTAAAACTCTGAAATACAGTGAAAGACAAGATTGCGTGGTTCAGCATAGATTAAGTATACAGTACATTTACATGTAAAAATGTTATGTGTGCAGTATGGAACATCAGAGTGCTAAAGTGAACAATACATACCTCCACATACTCATGTTTGACCCTCTCCGAGTGCTGTTCAAAAGGCACTCGGTATATCGGTTTCATCTGCACCTGATGTTTGTTCATCAGGTGCTAGTGTGGACAGAGAGACCTGATTCACTCTGGAAATTAGCATGGTCTCCAATAATGTTGGCTTGGAGTCTTATGGCATTATTGGCCAAAACCATGTTAACAATCTCTCGCTCTTGCTGTTGTGTAAAAATGGGCACCCTTCCTCCTTGTCGTTTTTTACGACCCTCAATCCTATGTAGAACAAAATATATGTAATAATAATAATAATGTCGCACGAAGAGGTATCAAAAGTGCTGATATGGTGCATACAATAAGCAGCTATAAACAGATTATTTTGTACATGTTTTCTTGTCTAAATGTCCTAATGACAGATGCCACTGTGTATCTGCTGAGAATTGGCTGAACTCAATCCAGCCTTCCTCAGCGTCAATCAATGGTTCACAACATGGCCCACAAGAGTTGCGCGAATTTCATTGGTTAAATTTGATCCTCTTCTTCTTCTTTGAGCTTCACCTCCTCCTGCTTCAGGTCTTCCTCTACCTCGGCCTCTACCTCTGCCATAGCCTCTGGCTCTTCCTCCTTCTCCTCCACCATGGATTCCCCTCACCCTCACCCTTCTCCTTCCATTTTGGTTGAAGATAGAACTCACCTGCTGCATTCCATTGTGCTTAAACCTGATTGGTTTGTCTACAATTAAGCAATCTTGTGTTTGCACACCTGACTGCTGTGTTTAATCAATTGGCACAGACGTGTGGTCATTTGACATTCAGTGCTTTGGAATTGCAAGGAAGTGACATCTTGATATACTTCTGTGTGTAATGTATAGAAGTGTGTTTAGTGTTTTGTGTGAGGCAGACATTGTGATTATAGTTGTGCAAATCTGGGCCGAGTTTTGCTCCTTGACTACGGTTTGGATAACTAGGGTCCTCGTGACGACTTCGTCTTAGAGGAACCTATTGTTTTTCGAGGAATTATTATTCTTTTCTCTAAGGAATGTTGACCTTTTGGGGCCTTTATCATATCCCAAACATTCTTAAATTTCACATTCATATCAGGACTGGTGAAAAACACAACATTTTGGGGGTCTCGCAATTTTGGGCATTAAAAAATGTTGCTATAGCGCCCCCTTGTGGCAAAAAGCCCACGCTTTTTGCTAACAATGACTGATTGACTTGAAATTCGGTATACCTGTCCACTTGGACCTCCTCTACAAAAAAGTCTCTTTTCCGCCATTTAGAATTTTGTAAATAACACGTTTTTTCCATTTTCTCCTAAACGCTGGGTAAAATCTTACAAAAATGTATGTGGTTCATTATTGGTTCAATGTCATCAAGAGCCATCAAAAGCTTGTTGATATCTCATTGCGTTCAGAAGATATGGGCCAATGAACCTCTAAGGGGTGTGGCCTAATATTTAAAGACACATAACTTCCAAATGACTTGGCCTATCTTCACCAAATTGCTAGCACATGTCCACATTGAGTCCCTTAACGTTCTCTTTTCATAATATTTGAACAATAGGGGGCGCTGCAGTCAATCGCTCAGTATTGCCATTTTTAGCCTTTTTTCACGTTTTTTGAGCTAACTCCTCCTAGAGCTTAAACCCGATTGATTCCAAAATCGGGCAGTGTGTTCTAGAGACCTTAACAATGAAAAATTATAAAAGGATTTTAAAAATATAAAACTGTGAGTAGGGTGCAACTTCAAAGAAACACCATTCGCCATGAAAATGGAAGTTGTTTTAACTCGGCCATACATTATGTAATTTGCTCCATATTTCTCATATGTCATGACATACTGATCCTGAAGACATCCATATGATAATTTAGCATTCTAGTCATAGCGCCACCTAGTAGCAACATTACCTTACATGTTTTCTACTGTTATACCCTTCTCCTCACAGATTAATCAGATCCCTCTCAGAATGTGTCAGAATAGACTTAAGACCTTGATAATGCTTCACTGTGAAGATTGTATGGACTCGTTGAAGGGCGGCGAGTTGGAGCATCGGCGAAGTTTGATCGTGGAACTAAGTACGAATACTGTAACTGTGTTTAATGTACTGTCTACTCTATTTACATTATCGCTTTAATATGATAACAATGTATAAAGGTTAATTTTGTAAAAAATTCATCCATCCATCCATCCATTATCACCCGCTTATCCGGGGTCGGGTCGTGGTGGCAGCAGGTTCAGCAGGCCGACCCAGGCCTCCCTCTCACCCGCAGCACTTTCCAGCTCATTCTGGGGGATCCCGAGGCGTTCCAAGGCCAGCCGGGAGATATAATCCCTCCAGCGTGTCTTCGGTCTTCCCCGGGGCCTCCTACCAGTTGGACGTGCCCGGAAAACCTCTAATGGGAGGCGTCCAGGAGGCATCCTAACTAGATGCCCGAACCACCTCAGCTGACTCCTTTCGACACGAAGGAGCAGCGACTCGACTCCAAGCTCCCCCCTGATGTCCGAGCTGCTTACCCTATCTCTAAGGCTGAACCCGGCCACCCTACGGAGGAAGCTCATTTCGGCCACTTGTATCCGAGATCTCGTTCTTTCAGTCACGACCCAGAGTTCGTGACCATAGGTGAGGGTTGGAACGTAGACCGACCAGTAAATGGAGAGCTTTGCCTTCCGGCTCAGCTCCCTCTTCACTAAGACGGACCGGTACAGCGCCTCTTTTACTGCTGCAGCCGCACCGATCCGCCTATCGATCTCCCGCTCCACCTTACCCTCACTCGTGAACAAGACCCCGAGATACTTGAACTCCTTCGCTTGGGGTAGGCAGTTTGCCCCCACCTGGAGGGAGCAATCCGCCGGTTTCCGGCAGAGCACCATGGCCTCAGATTTGGAGGTGCTAACTCTCATCCCTGCCGCTTCGCACTCGGCTGCAAAACGCCCCAGTGAATGCTGAAGGTCACGGTCCGAGGAGGCAAACAGGACCACATCATCCGCAAACAGCAGAGAGGCGATCCCGAGACTCCCGAACCGGATCCTCTCCGCCCCCTGGCTGCGCCTAGATATCCTGTCCATGAAGGTCACGAACAGGACCGGTGATAAAGGGCAGCCCTGGCGGAGGCCAACACCAACCGGGAACGTGTCTGACTTACTACCGAGGAGACGAGCACAGCTCCTACTGCAGGCATACAGAGACCGGATGGCCCGTGCCAACGGGTCCGGCACCCCATACTCCCGCAGCACCCCCCACAAAAACCCCTGAGGGACCCGGTCGAAAGCCTTCTCCAGGTCTACAAAGCACATGTAAACTGGTTGGGCAAACTCCCAGGACCCCTCCAGTAATCTTGCGAAGGTAAAGAGCTGGTCCACTGTTCCACGACCGGGACGGAATCCGCACTGTTCGTCCTGAATCTGAGGTTCGACAAGCGGTCGGAGCCTCCTCTCCAGCACCCTGGCATAAGCTTTTCCCGGGAGGCTGAGCAGTGTGATACCACGATAGTTCGAGCACACTCTCCGGTCCCCCTTCTTGAAGATGGGAACCACCACCCCGGTCTGCCAGTCCATGGGCACTGTTCCCGACCCCCATGCGACACTGAAAAGGCGTGTCAACCAAGACAGCCCAACAATGTCCAGCGCTTTCAGCATCTCAGGGCGGATCTCATCCACCCCTGGCGCCTTGCCACCAAGGAGCTTTTTGACTACCTTAGCGACCTCTGCCAGGGATATGGGTGAATCCACCCCAAAGTCTTCCGGCGCTGCCCCCTCTCCGGGGGACATGTTGGCCGGGTTTAAGAGTTCCTCAAAGTGCTCTTTCCACCGCCCGATGATGTCCCCAGTCCGGGTCAGCAGTTCCCCCCCCTGCTGAGAACAGCCTGGGGTAGACCCTGCTTTCCCTTCCTGAGCCGTCGGATGGTTTGCCAGAACTTCCTTGAGGCCAACCGAAAGTCCTTCTCCATGGCCTCCCCGAACTCCTCCCATGCCCGAGTTTTAGCCTCCGCGACCATCGTCGCTGCAGCCCTTCTGGCCCGCCGGTACCCGTCAGCTGCTTCAGGAGACCCCTGGGCCAGCCAGGCCCGAAAGGCCTCCTTCTTCAGTTTGACGGCTACCCTCACCCCCGGTGTCCACCACCGGGTTCTAGGGTTGCCGCCACGACAGGCACCGATGACCTTCCGGCCACAGCCCCGAGCAGCCGCGTCCACAATAGAGGCTTTGAACAAGGTCCACTCGGATTCCATGTCCCCAGCCTCCCTCGGGATTTGTGAGAAGTTCTTCCGGAGGTGGGAGTTGAAGACCTCCCGGACAGGATCCTCTGCCAGAAGTTCCCAGTTCACCCTCACTACACGTTTGGGCTTGCCAGGTCTCTCTAGCCGAGTCCCCCGCCATCTGATCCAACTCACCACCAGGTGGTGATCAGTTGACAGCTCTGCTCCTCTCTTCACCCGAGTGTCCAAGACATACGGCCGCAGATCAGATGATACGATTACAAAGTCGATCATTGATCTCCGGCCTAAGGTGTTCTGGTACCAGGTACACTTATGAGCCACCTTATGTTCGAACATGGTGTTCGTTATGGACAAACTGTGGCTAGCACAGAAGTCCAACAACAAAACACCATTCGGGTTCAGATCGGGCAAGCCGTTCCTCCCAATCACGCCCCGCCAGGTTTCTCTGTCATTGCCCACGTGAGCGTTGAAGTCTCCCAGGAGAACTATGGAGTCGACAGGCGCCGCCCTTTCCAGGACCCCTCCCACCGACTCCAAGAAGGCCGGATACTCCGAAATGCTGTTCGGTGCATAAGCACAAACAACAGTCAGAGCCTTACTCCCCGCAACCCGTAGGCGCAGGGAGGCGACCCTCTCGTTCCCCGGGGAAAACTCCAACACAGCGGCGCTCAGCCGGGGGCTCGTGAGTATCCCCACTCCCGCCCGGCGCCTCTCACCCTGGGCAACTCCAGAAAAGGACAAAGTCCAACCCTTCTCCAGGAGCTTGGATCCAGAGCCCATGCTGTGCGTGGAGGTGAGCCCAACTATATCTAGCTGGTACCGCTCCACCTCCTGCACCAGCTCCGGCTCTTTCCCCGCTAGTGAGGTGACGTTCCACGTCCCTAGAGCTAGTCTATGCTGCCGGCGATCGGCCCGCCCAGGTCTCCCGCCTGGCCCGCCGCCCGGTCTACATAGCACCCAACCCCGATAATTCTCCCTGCGGGTGGTGGGTCCACAGGGTGACTGCTGCTCCATGTTGTTCTTTCGGGCTGAGCCCGACCGGGCCCCATGGGCGAAAGCCCGGCCACCAGACGCTCGCCGACGAGCTCCCCTCCTGGGTCTGGCTCCGGGAGGGTGCCCCGGTTTCCCTTGTCCGGGCAAGGTGGCTACAATCCGTGGGCTGCTTATCATCAGGGTTTGTTGAACCGCTCTTAGTCTGGGCTCTCCCCCGAGACCTGTTTGCCTTGGGAGACCCTACCAGGGGCTGACGCCCCGGACAACATAGCTCCCAGGATCACTGAGCCACTCAAACTCCTCCACCACGTTAAGGTGGTGATTCATAGGAGGAAAAAATTCAATTAACATTTAAATGAAAAAAGGATTTAAAATTATTTTCTTAAAAATGATGTAGATATTCTTTAAATTATGAATATCAGGTTTGCATTTTAAAGTGTTCTTACTTTGAGATGGAAATGTTCATCTCTGATCCAGAATTTAAAAATGTAAGACATTAATTATTTATCTGCTGGCATTAGGGAGTAAGATCCATCCAGCTCCATTATTCGGTGCCTTTAATTTGATTAAAATATCATCA
This sequence comes from Cyclopterus lumpus, assembly GCF_009769545.1. Classification (NCBI taxonomy): domain Eukaryota; kingdom Metazoa; phylum Chordata; class Actinopteri; order Perciformes; family Cyclopteridae; genus Cyclopterus; species Cyclopterus lumpus. The sequence goes on from NC_046985.1 coordinate 19,722,342, forward strand.
TTGATTTACAAACATGTTTGATTCAATTGATTCCCGTCTGACTCATTTGCTTGTAGGACATACGCGATGGTATGAATATTGTGTGCAGTGTTTTGGCACCACAACAATGGATGCCAATAAAATTAATTGATTAATTAACGATTGAAAATGTTAACCACTTGCATGCTTTATTCATAACAGCTTCCCTAAGATCCCATATTATAAATGAAACAATACTGATGGGATTTTCATGAGATTTCTTTGTAGACTCATGAATAAAAAATGTTGTTCACCCTTTTTTAGAGAATGGAAATATGCACATATGGTTTGTTATATCATCTGTGACAGATTACTACTCTCCATGAACACCAGGCTCTGAGACACGAGAGCCTACTTACAAGTCAGCATCACAGATGTGGGAAAATGCCATCATCACATTTTTTGTTTTCAAATCCTGTAGGTTAACTTGTCTGCGGTCATGAAAACACACTCAGGTGTTGGAGCTGGAAGGAATCCAATAATATCAAATTCCTCCTTTTATATTGAATAATATGCAGATGGCTGAGGATACAGGAAATGTGTTGATCCATTCTTCCACATCTGTGATGTAAAGAACTGTCATTCTGTAATGTACCTCGTCTACTAGAGCTGCTGCTGCTGCTGCTGCTGCTGCTGCAGCCTCTGTGGGTACATCTCAAGTCTCTTAGGGTACATCCCAAGTCTCTTAGTTGTCATTTCCTCGCTCCTTGCTCCTCACTTGAACTGGAAGTTGTTCTGCATCCACCATATTGACGGCCGTCTCAAAGCTCTTATTTCTGCTCTGAGGAGGGAGGAGGGATCTCTGAGGAGCCATGAGCGAGGAAGCACGAGAGCAGGCTTCAGGGAGGGTTTTAACGGCCGACACGCCCCCTCATTGATCATTGGTTATTTGATTGGACGGTGCAGATGATCTGACTTATCGCTGGAGTTTCATACCAGAGTGAAGATGGATCACAGATTAAACTCAAGTTATATATTAGATTTGTTTTCTGATTCACCATCTGGTTAAAATATATGTTTATTGTAGGTCTGAACAACAAAAGGACCACGAACAACCACTAAAAAGAATAGTCTTTTCTCGATCTGTTAGTTCCCTGAATAACTTTTGTTATGCATACAATTAAAGTAAGAGAGAGCTGAAGAGATGAAACATTTTTTATATAATTTATCATAATTTCCAAAGTCACGTGTGGCTGATCCGTTCTGAGTGTCGGGTTTGATGAGTTATATAATTAAAGTTTAACCTGAATTATTGAGCCTAAGAAATCCATTCCTGTGTTGAAGAGAAACCATAATCATATTGTGGGTTATTTTATAATAATGTCACAATCAGAAAAACACACAGATGCAAATAATTAATAAATAAGACAAACACATTCCGCCGGTAGACCCAGAACACAGTATAAATACCACACACTGTGTAAAAATACTCAATGCCATTTGTTAAACAGGGCTACAGAGAGAAAACATCTCCACTCTGACAGTGATGATAACGGTGTCTTTATTAGTATTAGTAGTTTAACACCATTAAATCAAAATATATAAAAAATAAATAAAAACATACCATAGTTTTTATCAATATTTTAAGGGGATTTTTTTTTAGAATGTTTGCTGTCGGGACACAAACTCTGTCAAAAGTCTCTCTAGCTGTTAAAGCCGACTGATCAGCTGCCACCATCATCAGAAACACACGTTGCTTCACGTGACGCTTCAGAGGAAAGACGACTCATTTCTCTTTTACATTACATGTCATTTAGCTGACGCTTTTATCCAAAGAAACTTACAATAAGTGCATTAAACCATGAGTCCAAACTACAGAGTACTATCCGTAGGTGCCATTTAAGTGCTACTAAAGTGCTACTACGGCTCTACCTTCCCTATTCAAGGTATAGTCGAAAAAGATGTGTTTTTAGTTTGCGACGGAAGATGTAGAGACTTTCTGCTGTCCTGATGTCAATGGGGAGCTCGTTCCACCAATGAGGAGCCAGCACAGCAAACAGTCGTGATTTTGTTGAGTGTTTAGCTCGAAGTGAAGGAGCTACAAGCCGATTGGCAGAAGCCGAGCGAAGTGAACGAGGTGGGGTGTACGGTTTGACCATGTCCTGGGTGTGAGGTTAGACCATGTCCTGGATGTAGACCGGACCCGATCTGTTCGCAGCACGGTACGCAAGTACCAATGTTTTGAAGCGGATGTGGGCGGCCACCGGTAACCAGTGAAGGTCGCGGAGGAGCGGAGTAGTGTGGGTACATTTCGGGAGGTTGAAGACCAGTCGAGCAGCTGCATTCTGGATGAGCTGTAGAGGTCGAATGGCATTAGCAGGTAGACCTTCCAGGGGGGAGTTACAGTAGTCTAGCCGTGAGATGACCAGAGCCTGGACCAGAACCTGTGCCGCCTTCTGAGTGAGAAGAGGTCGTATTCTCCTGATGTTGTACAGCATGTACCTACAGGAGCGTGTTATTGCGGTAATGTTGGCAGTCAGGGAGAGTTGACTGTCGAGTGTCACACCGAGGTTCCTGGGAGTCGGAGTCGGGGCCAGCACTGAGTTGTTGAAGTTAATAGTCAGGTCGTGGGTGGGAGAGCCTTTTCCTGGAAGGAGGAGAAGTTCAGTCTTGTCCGGGTTAATTTTCAGGTGGTGTGCGGACATCCACTGAGAAATGTCAGTCAGACAGGCAGAGATTCGTGCTGCTACCTGTGTTTCAGATTGGGGAAACGAGAGGATCAGTTGGGTGTCGACAGCATAGCTGCGGTAGGTGAAGCCATGCGAGCAAAGGACAGAGCCGAGAGAGTTGGTGTACAAAGAGAAGAGGACCAAGGACTGAGCCCTGAGGGACCCCAGTAGTCAGAGGACAAGGGTCAGACACAGATCCTCTCCAGGTTACCCGGTAAGAGCGGTCGGTGAGGTAGGATGAGAAGAGTGAGAGCGCGGTGCCTGAGATACCCAGGTCCTGGAGGGAGGACATGAGGATCTGGTGGTTCACTGTGTCAAAGGCAGCGGAAAGGTCTAGAAGGATAAGGACAGAGGAGAGAGAGGCTGCTCTAACAGTGTGAAGCTGCTCAGAGACAGGAGGGCAGTCTCTGTTGAGTGGCCTGCCTTGAATCCAGACTGGTGGGGGTCTAGAAGGTTGTTACTGTGAAGAAAGGAGGAGACTTGGTTAAAGATAGCTCGCTCTAGAGTTTTGGAAAGGAAGGGGAGGAGAGAGACAGGTCTGTAGTTATTGACTTCAGATGGGTCGAGAGTGGGTTTCTTCAGGAGAGGGTTGACTCTTGCCTCCTTCAGAGAGTTAGGGAAACAGCCAGTAGAGGGAGGTGTTAATAAGATGGGTGAGAAAGGGAAGAAGGTCAGGAGCAATAGACTGGAGAAGGTGAGAAGGGATGGGGTCAAGGAGGCAGGTGGTTGGGCGGGCAGAGGTTACCAAGGTAAGAACTTGATTCGGAGACAGGGGGATAAAAGAGGAAAACGAGGGGGAAGAAGGTGAAGTTACTGGAGGTGTAGTTATAGAAGATGGATTAGTAAATGAGGAGCGTATGTCGTCTATCTTTTTTGTAAAGTAGTCAACAAAGTGGCTTGGTAGAAGGGTGGAGGGAGGGGGTGGACCAGGGGGGTCAAGGAGGTTGGAAAAAATATTATTTCCTCGTTTCCTCTCTTCGCATGATTTCCTTGCTTTTCTCCATGCAATTAAGAAACTTAGGATGCACCTTTTGTCTACAGTGGACATGTTTACAGTGATGCTGAGCACTCACACATGTTTTGACAGAGCTCACAGCCATAATTATGTACTTTTGCTTTTAAGAGGGCCGGAAATACATTTGGACTCTAAAAAGTTGCTTTGCGTCATATGGAAGTGTTTGAATTTAAACAGTCCCTGAATACTTAAAAACAAAACTCAAGCACTAGTAAATATTTTACTTTGCAAACTTTTATGTGATTTCACTTTTCTCAAATCACCTCTTTAATGTTAAAATATGATTGAATATTTAAATTCAGCTTTTGAAGGAGATAAGGTTACACTTTTATGAGATTAAAATATGAGCAATTGTATCATGGATTGAACGGGCGTGTAAACTACATTGGTTAAAATAAAAGCACATAGAACAACAATCAAGAGAAGACGCAATCGTTTTGGACAATAACCCATATGAGTGTCTTTCACAGATTATCTGTATTATCTCTGTGATTGCTATAGTTTACTGTAGATGAAAATGACCAGATTGCTTTGCACATTATTTTTGCCACGTGGATTTGACTGAATACACACGTTTCAATGATTTCCAATATTCCGTAACTTATAATATACAGTATCTATAGTCTTCATTTACATCCAGTCTCACAGCCTTTTATCATTTTAGTCACTGAGGCCTCTGCAAAAGCATAATCTTAGCGAATAATTTGAGTACTCTCAGTTGTTATTAAATGATAAGGTGTTTTTGTAATTATATCAGATTTTTGTTTGCGGCAAGATGGCAGTTGTTTGAATGAGGAGGTTGAGATCATTGATTAAATAGAGAGTCTGTTAGTGTCATCCCAGTTGCTGTCTTGTTAGACAATCACTTATCAGTTTACTTATCAGTTTGGCAGATTAGCTGTGACAATAATACTGAGGTTGTAAATGCCATCAGATATATTCAAATGAGAATTGTGGCAGCTCGTAATTTCCAGCCAGCCTCTACACCGACACACGCACATGTCGGACGCCAGTGCTTTTGAATAGCTCTCATCAGTTATCAAATGATCTGCTCACTGCTCATTACCATTACCATTTACTCCAGCAGCAGTATAAACATGAATGTTGCTGCTATTAAAGCAGCAGAGAGAGCAGTGTTAGGAAATAATGACTGAATGCTCATGTAATTATAAATGTAGGTCATCTGAATTACCACATGGTCTTCAGAAAATGCAATTTCTTAAATTTTTTAAGAGTTTAACACGTTTGCTTCAAAATTAATTCTGTCATTGTAGCTTTTAATCGCTTTCACTTGAGCCAGGTGGCTCCCTTTGGGTTTCAAGAGGCTCTTTGTGGGAGCATTGACAAGCATGAAACCGTCTATGATGAGGCCCCACTTAGAGAAGGACAACAAAAAATATTGATAATTTTGCATTGTTACACAACTCGCTACTTTAAATTATATTTAATCCAATTAAGGCCATGGCAGCTTTTGAGTTACCACACATCTCAGAGCACTGGTCCAACAGACTGGTAGAATATCTCCAACATCTCAGAGCACTGGTCCAACAGACTGGTAGAACATCTCCAACATCTCAGAGCACTGGTCCAACAGACTGGTAGAACATCTCCAACATCTCAGAGCACTGGTCCAACAGACTGGTAGAACATCTCCAACATCTCAGAGCACTGGTCCAACAGACTGGTAGAACATCTCCAACATTTTGCTGCACACATCAATGGATCCAAGTATCCTCAAGAAAGTGAGTCAACTCCTCCCCTTCTTGTACACAGGAACATGTACTCCATCATGTCCACATCCTCCTCCTCCATGTCCACATCTTCCTCCACCATGTCCATGTGCTCCTCCACCATGTCCACATCCTCCTCCATGTCCACATCCTCCTCCACCATGTCCATGTCCTCCTCCATGTCCACATCCTCCTCCACCATGTCCACATCCTCCTCCACCATGTCCATGTCCTCCTCCATGTCCACATCATCCTCCATGTCCACATCCTCCTCCACCATGTCCACATCCTCCTCCACCATGTCCATGTCCTCCTCCATGTCCACATCCTCCTCCACCATGTCCACATCCTCCTCCACCATGTCCATGTCCACATCCTCCTCCATGTCCACATCCTCCTCCATGTCCACATCCTCCTCCACCATGTCCACATCCTCGACCACCATGTCCACATCATCCTCCTCCACCAGGTCCACATCCTCCTCCATGTCCTATTCCACCATGTCCTCATCCTCCTCCACCATGTCCACATCCTCCTCCACCATGTCCATGTCCTCCTCCATGTCCACATCATCCTCCATGTCCACATCCTCCTCCTCCATGTCCACATCCTCCTCATCCTCCTCCACCATGTCCATGTCCTCCTCCATCTCCACATCCTCCTCCAGGTCCACATCCTCCTCCACCATGTCCACATCCTCGACCACCATGTCCACATCATCCTCCTCCACCAGGTCCACATCCTCCTCCATGTCCTATTCCACCATGTCCTCATCCTCCTCCACCAGGTCCACATCATTCTCCACCATGTCCACATCCTCCTCATACTCCTCCACCATGTCCACATCCTCCTCATCCTCCTCCACCATGTCCACATCCGGTCCCAGAACTCTCAGCGGTCGTGGAGCCGTCGTCTTCCTCCTGAAGTCCACCACCATCTCTCTGGTCTTGGCCACGTTCAGAACCAGGTGATTTCTACCGGCCCACTCCACAAAGTCCTACACTACTGCCCTGTACTCCTCCTCAGCAGGTAGATGATGGTGTTTGCATTTTGAAACTTTGCCTGTGTCTACTGACGCTTATCAAACAAAGACCCATAATTGTCTCCACTGTTATCAGCAGTAAGTGTACATTGACTCAGCCACACGTTAAAGATGTACAAATCAATATATTTACATTATCAGTGGGTCAAATGAGTCAAATGAATCTGTTTAATGTGAAAGTGTCGCTCGTAATGATTAATCCCCAAAGCTGCTGTTTTCCTCAACTCTATGGAGCATTTTATTGTCAGACATGTTCTCTCACTGACTTTTCCATGCACACTGATATTCCACTATTGCCTATTATTCTGAATATAACAATATTACAAAGTTGATATGGGCCATATAGCACTTTCTAATCAAAACACGTTGGAAAATGCTGATATTATTTTGGCTTTAGGACGTGCAACGCATTTGGAATATGCATTTCAATTGGTGGTTTTACCAGTTCGCGACACACAGCATCCTGTCTGTTTACTGGCAGCTCTGTGCGTTGTACAAAAACAAATTAGCATATAGTTTGCAAGGCTTCTTTTTTTTTTGTTTTTTTTGCTAATCTTAATCTTTAAACTTGATAGCAGAGAAAATAACTTTAATTTTTTAAGTTTGACAGCAATGATATGCTTGGTTAAGGGTGGGCGGGAGTAGGAAGAGAAATGGGATTGTTCTCCTCCTAACAGGTCCTGTATGTGAAATATCTGTACAAACAATTATGAGGATGAATGTTTTGTTAACACTAATTACAGCCACACATCTTTGATCTGTGTTGTTCATAACTGAACATTTATCTTTATTATTAAGAATATAGGGAATGACAACAATTAAAAACTTACAAAAAGTATATATTATTATTACAATTTTTTTTATTTGTAGCACTGAATACCAAATTATTTAGTGAAATAAAAAGCTTATTTATTTACTTATTTGTGTCATTGATAGTTAGACTACATTGTATATTTTTTTTCTCCTTTTGCATTGTGTGTGGGTGTTTTATTACTTATTTCACTCCATCTGCCTGTACATTTGTGGTGTTGTGTGTTCACATGGTGCCGCTGTGCATCAATACGATTTACTGAAAAAGTAACTTGTTCAGCTACTGTTGTCATGCTTTACTGTGATTGGCTCAGCTGACATTGAGCATTTGGAGGTCTTCCCACAGAACCCTCTTCTGTCAGACCATTACCTCATAACTTTTGAGTTTATACTCCCGGAGTATACACCGTTAGTCAAAAGTTTCTACACCAGATGTCTAACTGACAGTGCTGTAGCTAAATTTATAGAAGCGATTCCTTCTGCATTTGATTCAATACCACGTCTCAATGTGACGGAGGACTCCTGTGCTAACTTTAGTCCGTCCCAGATTGATCATATTGTCGATAGTGCTACAGGCTCACTGAGAATGACACTAGACTTGATAGCCCCACTGAAGAAAAAGACAGTGAGGCAAAGGAGGTTTGCTCCCTGGTATAACCCTCAGACCCGCGACCTAAAGCAAACTTCACGAAAGCTTGAAAGCATATGGCGTTCCACCAATCTGGAAGAATCACGCTTAGTTTGGTGAGACAGTCTTAAAACATATAAAAAGGCTCTCCGTAATGCCAGAGCAGCCTATTACTCATCAGTAATAGAGAAAAATAAGAACAACCCCAGGGTTCTCTTTAGCACTGTAGCCAGGCTGACAGAGAGTCACAGCTCTGTGGAGCTGTGTATTCCTATAGACCTCAGTAGTAATGACTTCATGAACTTCTTCAATGAAAAGATTTTAACTATTAGAGGCAAGATTGATGCTCTCTTGCCCTTAACTACTGCCGATCTGTCATCAAGAGGAGTGGCCTTGGAAACGGCTGTATGCCCTGGTGTATATTTGGATAGCTTTTCTCCCATTAACCTAGACCAATTGTCCTCAACGGTTTCTACTTCTAAACCGTCTACCTGTCTCTTAGACCCCATCCCAACGAGGCTGCTTAAAGACGTGTTGCCTTTAATTGGCACCTCTCTGCTGGATATTGTTAATGTGTCTTTGCTAACAGGCCATGTAACACATTCCTTCAAAGTAGCTGTAATTAAACCTCTCCTGAAAAAGCCCACTCTTAATCCAGAGGTGTTGGCTAACTACAGACCAATCTCTAACCTTCCCTTCCTCTCTAAGATCCTTGAGAAAGTAGTCGCAAATCAGTTGTGCGACTTCCTACATCAGAATAGTTTATTTGAGGAGTTTCAGTCAGGATTTAGAAAACACCACAGCACAGAGACAGCACTGGTGAAAATTACAAATGACCTCCTAATTGCATCAGATAAAGGACTCATCTCCGTACTGGTATTATTAGACCTTAGTGCTGCGTTCGACACCATTGATCATGACATCCTATTAGAGAGACTGGATCAGTCGATTGGCATTTCAGGTACCGCACTAAGTTGGTTTAAATCCTATTTATCAGATCGATCTCAATTTGTATTTGTAAACGATGAAGCCTCAATGACCACCAACGTTAATCACGGAGTTCCACAAGGTTCTGTGCTTGGACCAATTTTATTTACCTTATATATGCTTCCTTTGGGCAATATTATCAGGAAACACTGCATAAACTTTCATTGCTATGCAGACGATACTCAATTATATCTTTCGATCAAACCAGAGGAGACCAACCAGCTCGCTAAAATTCAAGAATGTCTTAAAGACATAAAAACATGGATGACCTGCAACTTCCTGATGTTAAACTCAGACAAAACTGAAGTTATTTTACTGGGCCCTGAACACCTCAGAGATCAATTATCTGGTGATGTGGTTTCTGTAGATGGCATTTCCCTGGCATCCAACACCACTGTAAAGAATCTAGGCGTTATCTTTGACCGAGACTTGTCCTTTAACTCCCACGTTAAGCAACTCTCAAGGATTGCATTTTTTCATCTACGTAACATTTCAAAAATCAGGCACATCTTGTCTCAAAAAGATGCAGAAAAGCTGGTTCAAGCGTTTGTTACTTCCAGACTAGATTACTGCAACTCCTTATTATCAGGCTGCCCTAATAAGTCTCTTAAATCCCTCCAGTTGATCCAGAATGCTGCAGCTCGTGTACTTACAAAAACTAAGAAAAGAGATCACATTACTCCTGTATTAGCTGCGCTGCACTGGCTCCCTGTAAAATCAAGAATCACATTTAAAATTCTTCTCCTCACCTACAAAGCCTTGATTGGTGATGCACCATCATATCTTAAGGAGCTTGTAGTACCATATTGCCCCACTAGAGAGCTGCGCTCACTAAATGCGGGGCTACTTGTGGTTCCTAGAGTCCTAAAAAGTAGGATGGGAGCAAGAGCCTTCAGTTATCAAGCTCCTCTTTTATGGAACCAGCTTCCACTTTCAGTCCGGGAGGCAGACACAGTCACCTCATTCAAGAATAGACTTAAGACTTTCCTGTTTGATAGTGCTTATAGTTAGGGCTGAATCAGGTTTGCCCTGGTCGAGCCCCTTGATATGCTGCTATAGGCTTATAGGCTGCTGGGGGATGTTTTAGGATACACTGAGCACCTCTCTCCTCTTCTCTCTCTCCTTATGGATACATTTACATCTCTCCATTGCACCTTATTAACTCTGCTTCCTCCCCGGAGTCGTTGTGACTTCACGTCTCATAGGGTCCATTGGACCTGGAGGTGTCTGATGCCTGGTGAGCCGGCCTCCCACCTTGGCCCTGCTGATGCCCCGCCCCCTCCTCTCTACCTCCTTCTGTTTCATGGATTGGAGTTCCATTCATACATTGTCATATTCATGTAATGTGTTTATGTAACTTTGTAAATGCTGTTCATTCTGTACACATGACATCTATTGCTTCTGTCCATCCGGGGAGAGGGATCCTCCTCTGTTGCTCTCCTGAAGGTTTCTTCCCTTTTTTCCCTGTGAAAGGTTATTTTTGGGGAGTTTTTCCTGATTCGATGTGAGGTCAAAGGTCAGGGATGTCGTATGTGTACAGATTGTAAAGCCCTCTGAGGCAAATTTGTAATTTGTGATATTGGGCTATACAAAATAAACTGAATTGAATTGTTTCAGAGTGATGATGGAAACATGGCAACCTTTCTGTGCTACATTCCTGCCAAATGGACTTGGTGTCTGTATCAAGATGAGGACACCACATGCACAGCCTATGTATATGTGTGTATGTGTATATATATATATATATATATATATATATATATATATATATATATATATATATATATATATATATAATGGATACATGGTAGACCCAAAATAATTGTGTAATGAAGAACTCATGATCAAGGCTCTAACTTTATGTTGAAAATCTTTGCTGTTTGTTGTCTGTCAAACAACCTTGAGTGCTTACCACCCTGAGAGCCAACATGCGCTGAAGAGGTTCCACCAAACCTTAAATCCAAGCTCCATAAGTACTAGTTTGAGTCTGGTAAAGCTGGGATGAGGGCCTGCTCCTGTTGTTGTTGTATGTGAAAGCCTGCAGGTGTGTCTCTGGATACCGTGTGCGGCCCATTACGCCTAGTGGCTGGCTGATAAACCAAATGCAGCGCACAACATTTCTGATTACGTTAGCTCCTTCAAAGGAAAGTTGCATCATGAAACGGCTCGTAAGTCCCTTGCCTCTGCTCAGTGCAAGATAAAAAACAGATGACCAGAAATCTTTGATAGATTTTCCCCTAAGCCGGGTCATAAGAAACTTAAAGAATATCTTTTGCATTATTAAACTGCCTGTTCTGACAAAATATTCCTTGGTCACTCTCTTCCTATCTGTTTATTTGTTTTACACACACACACACACACACACACACACACGTACACACACCTCAAAATGCATAACTAGACTTTTAAGGTTAGACTGAGGGTTCTAAACTGGTTTATCAGTTTATCAGACAGCAAAAATGTCCTTGCTCGGTGGTTAAAACTTATTTTCGGCACATACACACACTTACACTTCTATTAAAAAAAAAAAAATCACATTTCCAAATCTCAATTGTGCACATTAATGCCTGATCTCTTTTTTTCACAACACAATATTGGACTTTTTCCAATAGCTGTAGAAATGCGATGGCTCAAGGAGTACAATGGACAACAGCAGACCTGCAACTTCGGAGGGAGCATTAATATTCCAACAAGTCCTCCATCAACCGGAGTGAGGGAGATAAAGAGAGGGGGATAGGGAGATCCTCATTCAGAATGCTATGTAGCATGTTAAGTGATAAAGAGGTAGTGAGTCTGGTGCAAGTTACACCCTTTACTGCCCTTGCACTCTTCAACCTCTTCTTATTGATAACTCAGAACTAATTGCTGCAAAAATGTGGTTTAAACAGTGTCATGAGGGTATGAATATGAATTGTCTGGCTCTCCAATGCCTCGTTACAACACACAGACAGGGATGTATTTTGTCAACAGCAGGACAGAGGAAAACACACACTCAGCCGGTCTAAAACATAATCTCCAGTGGCTCTTTTGTTTATTTTTCCCAATTTGACACGTAGTTGTTCGGGGACCTGATTCCCATTAACGATCAGTCTGAGAAGCTATGAGTGTTTACAAAGCAATAGGCCGACTTAAGAGCTGTAGATGAAGCTAAATACATAAAGTAAAGTGTCTGTGAGCTGTTGAAAATTCATGCATCACAAAATGTGTAAGTATGTATGAATGCTTTGTACTTGAAATAGTCCAGTGTGAAGAAGGCAACGCTTCAGGTGCAGATAACAGACCACAGCAAATCAATGACTTTAAATGTGATTTCCTTATTTAAACATTCAAACTAAATCAACAGAGATCATCAGTGTTAATGACAATCAGCTGGTGGTTTATTCCTACTCTGAATACAATGAGCACCGTCATATGATAAAGCTTTTGCATGCACATCTTTGAGAGTAAAGGCTAGCTTAAGATCAATTAAATCAACTAGCTTTTCATTAAAGTGCTGCAAAAATATTTCCAAGATATAGAGAGACACGTAAAAGCAAGTTTGTGATTCCAAAAATGTTTTTGGGGGATTTACCAGCCCGCACTGGATCCTACGTGGGAAACTCTGATGCTTTAAATAATGTACCCCTCGAGCATTAGTTTTACACTAGACTTGGTAATATGAGCGACAAAGTCTCCAAAAGGAAGAAGTTGGAAGGGATGAAAAAAATACAGGAGAATGCTGTTTGTAATGTAATAATAATAATAATGTAATGTAATAACAATAATAATGTAATGTATAATAAACCAGAAACGTCTTATTGTTGTATACTTATTTTAACCCAGGTCATGATCTTTTTCTAAACCTAACCAAGTACCCAGACTTCAGAAGTTTTATTTTGAGACACTTTAACTTGTTGTGTGATTACTTTGGTATTCATTGTAGCCAACTGAATTCATGCAACTGCATTTTTTTGGGAACAATGACTGGGAACTCCAGGCACCAGAGCTCGGAACAGTCAATCTGAAGGAGATTGTGAATTTCCTGTTGCTTAATAGCCTGGTTTGTCGGAAACACCCTGAAAGCTGGTTGTTTTATGGGCTGATACTCACTGACATCAATATTGTGATACAGGACGTGTTTTTTTAGACATAGACAACACAATTAGCCCCATGTAAACTATCTGTGAATACTTCATACAAGATTATACTCATAATGAGTCTTGGCCTGTATGGAACACAAAAGTGGAGTGATGGACATTTTAGCTCTCTTGTTGAATTTAAAATCTAGATAAACAAAGCGTAACAGAAAAATAACCCAGCCGGCACGATACAACATATGTTACTGAGTATCCTATTCAGGGTTGCCGCAGCCAATCTTAGTTGACATAGGCCAAAGGCACAGGCCACCGACTGGTCGCCAGTTCCCCTATCGCATCGCTAACACATTGAGACAAACCACCATTCACATTTACTCCTATGGGAAATTTAGTCAAGTCGGAGAAAACCCACGCTGACAATGAGAGAACATGCAAACTCCACACAGTGCCCCTCACAACACAGTCTATGGTTAAAAAAACAAGCGCTGAGTGAATTACCTCTCCGTCAGTGCCTAATAATAACTGTAACCTCAGCCAAAGAGAATCAGCCCGTTCACTCATTTGCTCCCATTGTGCCGCCAAGCCAATGCCCACCAGCTCCAATCCAATTAGCAACAGTAGCAACTCTCCCTCACATCCATTTAATATGCTTTCTCAACTTGTTGTGGGATTAGAGAGGGGGATAGACTGTAAGGAGTGACTGCAGTAGATCCAACACACGTCCTGATGTGAACCAGACGCTGTCCAGCTGAACATTTTATGGCAGCAGTGTTCTCGGATGGAATGTTTGCATTAATGGAAAAAAGGTACATAAATATGTTCAAGTGCAGGTCGGTTTGCTTGCGGCTGCATGCAACGTTGTCGAGATGCACTCATCACTTGAGTTTTGTTGTAACGCAAGTAAATGCAGCATCCAGAAGCAAAAGTGAACCACAAGCTCGTCCTTAGCCCCCCCCCCCACCCCCCAAGCTCTACTGCTTGTGTTTCTCATTTTTTTAAATTGAATGTGTCACATTCGCAGAGGGTGAAGTAGATTGTATGTACTATTATTGACATATGTGAACGACACACACACATTAACGCACATTTCAATTTCAGTTTGATTTGTATAGCCCAATATCACGAATCACAATTTTGCATCAAAGGGCTTTACAATCTATACAGCATGCAACCTCCTCTTTCCCTGGACCTTTAGCAACGGAACACAAAAAACTCTCCACAAAAAACCTTTAACAAGGAAAAAAAGGAAGAAACGCAACCTCAGGCATCTTATCTATTCATTTGGAGTAGCGAAGTAACGATTTCAGAGAAGTTCTTCAGCAAATTCAACAAATTGTAGAAAGAGCAGTGAAAAAAACTGAGCTGGAAGCAATTCAAAATGATTGAAAGCTGATTAGGAGGAAATTGGGCTTTATATTGTGACATGTGGCACCAATAGAGATCATGCAGATTGACATTAGAGGTTAAGAATGTATAAGAACAGAGTAGAGGAGGATGAAGACGTGTTGATGTATATGTGTATGCTGTGAACATTATAATTATTATTCAGATGGCTTTTAATTTACCATCTTATGTTATGCATTTTATTTTATCAAGCGTGTTTTATATTCCAGTGGCTAAAGCATTCTATCCCTGTTTTACTTTTCGCTGCTTTTCTTGTATGATTTGTTTGTTTTTCTCTAATAAAAAGAGAGACGGGTCTTGTTTCAGTTTCTACTGTTTCTCACTTAAACGTTTAACGGAATACGTCCCAGTACCAAACACTTTGACTGTAATAGCCAGCATATTGTATGTTTAAGACGGCCCTTATTGAAGTCATAAATGGAGACAAATTACTCTAAACTATAACCAACATGAAACTAAATGTATTTTTTGTTAATTTTTTATTTTTCTTGACAAAGTGTTTCATTTGAATGCATAATAATCCTGAAAGCCGAGCAGAATGCACAGAGTGCCTCTTGTTCTCTGCCTTGATGCTTGATGTCTGTGTGAGTGAGCCGGGCTCTTTCAGATCACCAAAGTCTCTAGAACTTTGCCCTCACTGCGAACACAATCCTCCCGAGTGTTGCCTTGAAGAGGAAACACACAGCAGCTTAGACTCTGACTCTTTTCTTTCAATACAACATCAAAGACAAAGCACAGGCCTTTCAACATGTTTAATTTAATGTGAACACTGTAGTGTATCTGGCACAACTATTAAAGTAGAGATAATGTGCAGTGTCATGTACTGTAAATAGAAGAAGAACTTGCTAGTTAGCAAAGAGTGCCACCTACAGAAATTATTATTATGGATCCCCTCTGGAGTCACATGGTCAGGTCGGTGTGTTTGGATTCACCATCCATGCAGAAAGAAAATCGCTGGCTGAAAACAGTTGCTACTACTAACATCCACAACCTGATCTATTATGTGCTATGGGTTGTATATCAGAATGCTTATTGTATTGAAGTAGCAATCCATTTAATAAAAGTTAATAAGAGTTAGTTTTCTTTATCATTCTATCGGTTGATGTACGATTCATGGATCTAAATGAATATAGAAATAAGTTAAAATTAATGTTCTGTAAAATCATATTAGTATATTTTGAGGCTAAAAAACCCTCTATAGCATGTAACTACATGGTCCCATTTTACCTGATATGAGATAGATGAGTGTTATGTTAATCACACCAAACGTGAAGCAAATTTGTGCTGTATAAACCTAAAATGTTGCTGCAATTAAATTGCAATAAACGAATGAAAAAGGATGCCGAAAAAACTACATAATGATGCCAATTTGTGAAAAGTCTGAATTCATGTTATGTTAGGTCTATCCGTAAGATGATAAAACTGACAACTGTTAAAATGCTTGTTTTCCGAATGGAGCTAAGATTGATCTGTGTTGAGCTTTGCTAACATCGTAGCAGCTCCATCAACACTCACAATAATGTCATTAAAGCGTAAATATGGCAGTGGCGTTATTGTGTGTACCGTAGACCGTCTGTAGTTTATACACATACATTATGCACATCGTCTGGTCTCTATACAAATATGAGGTATAGAGATATGGGGAACTGGTATCCCCTCTCAAACCTATCTGTGAACTAAACAAAAAACTGATACGTCATTGTACAGCTACATTATTGTTTTCCACCATTTCAGATTCAACAACATCGAGAAGTCAGTTTGGTGTGAACACAGCAATGACACTATTGTTCCTATTTGAGGTGTATTTAAATATAGCTGATGTCTGAAGGCTACCATGACCAAATCATACAAATATACACATCAAGTGTGTTGTCACTATGTGACCCCAGAAGTGCAACCTATATTATTCTTATTGACCAAATTAAATATGGCACTATAAGATGGACTGAAATGTTTATGCATTTGTATGGGAATGTAAATACAAACAACAACAATAGCTACAGTGCAAAGAAGGGTAACAGTGCTGACAGAGCTCACCGTAGGCGCTGCGCTTCTGCAGCGACACCATTGGTGGAGACAGTTATCAGCTGTAACCGCCGTATGCCAGAGGGGTACGCTCACTAAAAGGCAAGCACAGCTGTACTTTGTTGTGTGTCAGGTAGACATTACTCCATTATATATTTATTTAGAAACAAGTTGTTTGCTGCTATAAAGTGTAACATATGTGGATGATTCGATTGTTTAAAAAAAAGTGTCAGTTGCAAGGGTGCTGGACTACAGAGCACCTTGACGCAGACTGCAAATGGCTTTAGGAAACTCCCATAAACAAAATGTATCCAAGCTGCTGGTTCTCGTTGCTGTCTAACTTTTTCTTGTAAAGTGTTCTGTGTACGCATCCTCCACCACATTTCTAAACTGTCAACAAATCATTGGTTAAAAGACCAAATATACAAACTGCAGTGCTCTCTGTGGGTTTACCACGGCACTAACACATCTGCTTTGACACACTGACCTTTACTACAATCAAAGGAGCTCTTCCCAGATATGGCACAGCTGCAGTGCTGTTCTCCTCCGAGCATCAGTGCTACTGGTGAGATAATAATAAGTATAGGGGATTTGTAATGGACAACTGATCCTATAATAAGAAGACTTCACATGACCATGACTGATGCGTCCGTGGGCAACAAGTTTGACGACATGGAATAATCCAGGAAGGGCTGAAGGATGTAGTTGTAATGTACAGTACATTTTCTGGAGATGGCATTAAAGCAGTGATGGTGCATCAACTCGTGGCTTGATGGATGGGTTTATACGTTGTTAACTTCAGTGATCAAAGGTCAAAGCATTTCTCCTTCCCACATTATATCTGCGAAAACAGCATTTACCTATTTAGATAAAAATGCAACTCAAAATTGTTTTGTTGGAAGCACCAACCATCATTGAGTCATTTGTGGAGCTTTCAAAGTAACACACTTGACATGCAGCATGACGTTACTGCCTGTGGTTGGAAAAATAAATATCTTTGTGTTGTTTTTTAGCAAAACAACTAGCCATCCTATTATTATTTATATTTCACATATAGATCAATGACCCAATCCCACTTTAAACCCAAATGTCTGCATATCAGGCTAAGCCTCTGGATAATGGCAGTCTAGTCTTTTGCATTTACATCATTAAATATTGAATAATAAAACCATAGAGCAGACTGAAATATGTGCTTGACAGCACTTTAGTCCAGCCAAGCTCCCTCACATGGGGATTGAGCGGAGTCAGGCTGCTCTCTGCCGCACGGTAATCCCTTTGGTATTGTTCAAACCGAGGCTAAGTGTGGCGCTCATCCCCAAAGTATGGGCGAGGTGGTCACAACATGACAGAGAGAGAAGAGGGGGGGTTCCCCTTTTCTGGTGGAAGGCACCTACATCACCTGCATCTTTAACTGGATAGCCTTGTACTTGTCATGTACACAGGAAAAAGGTTAGTTGAATGCCAGCCCTCTCGCTCCCCCATGTTTCCTGATTGCATCTCGACTGTAAAAGTGCAATGGGGCAAAATATAAAACTAGCTCATGGCCGCCGTTCTGTACTGCTCTCATACAGCGGATACAGCTCCAATGACAGCATTGTCACTATAGTAAAGGGATGAGTTTACTGGACGCCTCGGGGTTAAGGAAAAAGTCAGGATTCAATGGTTTTAAAATCAACAATATTTTATGGGAAAAAGGTACCAGACAAAATAATACGTTCACTATCGTGAGGGGCGGATGAACAGACTTCCACAGACTAAATCACTTTCTCTTGTGAAGTAGGGAGCCGTCTGGTCAGTTCAAGCCGAAAGAAAAGTAAAAAGAGAACTTTCCCCTCAGTACAAATCCCTTTTATAAGTAACCGGTCATGCCTTTAAACCTTTAAATGTTAGTAATTCGCTGGGTCAAACAAACATCACCTTTGGTTGGCTTAAGGCCACTTCAAAGATCACGGGAGCAAACGTTACACTTCCGGTCAAGACGAGAAGTTCCCCTTCAGAATAAAACCTCTTATCTTGCCTTCAGAATAAAATATCGTCGCGGGTTCCCACCCCGCTTTCAATTTTAACAACATTTCTAAACAAACTATCATTCATTATCATGCATCATACAGTTATAATAATAGAACAATGATCATCCTATGCTTTACAATATATTTCTGCAGAATATTCATATTATTCCCTATTAATTATCATAACTTCCTTTATGTATTAATATAAAACATAAGACTACCTTTATGTGCATGTGCAAATCAAAATAACCTATTAAAACATCATCCTCCACCTACCCCCAGGTAAACATGCTAACTCAGCCTTTTCTAAATAGTTTGCACGTCGTAGCGTAGCTCGCAGATGCATAAAAAATACATCAAAACGTGCGGCCTGATCGGGAATCGAGCGCTATTATAAGACTAAGAGATCGAACCGGCGCTTAGCCCCCAAAACGCCAAAAAACGGCGAGAAATTGTCCCATCCACTTGAATGGGGCTACGGGAAAGGTAGCCGCTAAGCAACATTAATTTTGTGCCCAGACTGTGTCGCCATACATTAAGGTAGAGAAATGATTTTAATTTTAAAACGTTAACAAAAGGATGGAGCTTATTTGCCTAATTGGACATTTTTTCATAACTAGTACAGTTTAGACAGAATCTTTGTTTGAGTTTCGAAGATTTCTGAGCTGTTTCAGACTTTTACTATGGGTGTGTATGTGGGTTGCATGCTGAGCTACAGAGTGGAGCAGCCCAGAATCAGAGGGGAGAGCAGCCTGCCAAAGTCCGAAAAAATAAAACGTAATTTGCCACAAGTCTCACAGTCGGCACTCTATGTACACAATTTATGCATCAAAATGTAGGGAATATTGTGCCGGTGCTCACATGTGTTGATAGAATCCACAAAGTTTTCCACATTTGTCAACGAGCGAGCAAGTCCACAAATCTGCCCATCCGCTCCCATTATAAAACAGAGGCAGATTTTCTTTCTTTAGCTAAGTGGTAGCATTTTGTAAACTGTGAGTAAGGCATCATATCTAAACCCAAAAACACGTTTAAGGGCATGTACACGTTCGCAAAAGCTTTTGGGCTCAGAGTTATGGTTTTCTTTTAAATTCCACATTTCGACAGGCTCTTTTTCAAGGAAATACACAGCTTAGTCAAGGAGGGGGAGAGATGTGGCTGCGTGTCTGTGTCTGTGACACAGCGCGCGCGCAGACATCAGATCTGAAAGAGCTTCACAGTAACTCCTGTTATCTTTACTCCACAAAGATATCCAATGTGTTTTTCTTTAAAATGTTTAAAATTGTTTGGTAGAACTCTCTCTCCCCCCCTCACTAAAACGTCACGTGCACGCCAAACGTCACGTGCGCGTCAAAAGTCTTTTATACAGCGATCAGCGGAGAAAGAGGTTCACAGTAACTCCTGTTATATTTACTCCACCGAGATATCCAATATATCGGCGCGTTCGGCTCAGTCTTTCCTCTCTAACGATAATACTATTTTGGTGATTTGATCGTGTTTTTCTTTACGATGTTTTAAATTGTTTGGTAGAACTCTCTCTCCCCCCCTCGCTAAAACGTCACGTGCACGCCAAACGTCTTTTATAGAGAGATCAGAGGAGAAAGAGCTTCGCGGTAACTCCAGTTATATTTACTCCGCCGAGATGACCAAATCGGCGCGTTCGGCTCGGTCTTTCCTCTCTAACGACGATGCCATTTTGGCGATTTTATGGTGTTTTTCTTAACGCCTCTCGGTAAAAGCCACACCATCTAAATTTCCGGGGGAAATTTTCTAGTTATCCATGTGCTTCTGTTTGTTTTCAGATTCCAACAGCACACTAGGTGTTTTCCCAGCAACAGGTGTGCATGACCATTTGAACTGGGCCCTATTTCTCGTACCTGGCTAATGTGGTTAGCGGGATAATTTTCCGGATAAGATTACGTGAGGGTTTTTGGTTCCTCGAAGCAAGTTTGGCAAAATCACCATAGCAACACATCCACAAATGTGAACCTGCTCCAGCACAGGCTCATTCAGTCTAGCTGCATAACCTGGCCACGCCCCCAGAAGAAAATGGCAGTTCCTCTTTTGGTGAAACTCATGGATGTGTTCATTAGGTTCCCTGGCCATGTCCGAGTAAATGCAATAAAAGTTCTATATGGTCATCTCCACATACATGACTATACACATATATATTATCTACTTGTTCTGAAAGAGTTGAGATAGTTATTTTAGATCTCATTGGATGATGCATGCCATTAAGTCGACTGCCAGCAGGCACATTTAGAGAATGAGGCACTTAAAATGAGCCGATACATTTTCCCAACACTGATGCTGCGTTAAGAGCAGATTCATGAAAGTCAAAGCACAGACGAATGGATGCGAATAAAGAGGATTTTCAATCCATTTATCTAAACGTAGTCGGTGAAAGTCACCGAGCTGTGTGAGCCTACGGGTGATGTTATGTATAAATATATATCTATGATATTAATGTTATGAACCCAAACACGAGGGCATTAGATGTTCCGACGTTTCCACAAGTATAATGCAGAAATACTGGTTATTTCTTCCATTGTGGAGATAAGCCACGCCCCCTCTCCAGCACGAGTAAAGCGAATGAATTGATTAGATTTTGCTATGATTATGGTCTGGAATTCCGCAAATATGTTGATGATTATCTCCTGGTCCTCTGCAGAGAAAAAGAGTCTCTTTCTTTGAGTTTATTTACCTTTTGTGCTTTTAGAAAATCATGTTTCAGTGATCGACGCTTCAACCTTTTCTAAGTCTGACGGGCACGCGCAACTATCCTGTGAACTGAAGTCTGGTTCAACTATCTTGAGTACTGACGTCTGGTTCAACTATCCTGATTACTGAAGTCTGGTTCAACTATCCTGAGTACTGACGTCTGGTTCAACTATCCTGAGTACTGACGTCTGGTTCAACTATCCTGTGAACTGACGTCTGGTTCAACTATCCTGAGTACTGACGTCTGGTTCAACTATCCTGATTACTGACGTCTGGTTCAACTATCCTGTGAACTGACGTCTGGTTCAACTATCCTGATTACTGACGTCTGGTTCAACTATCCTGATTACTGACGTCTGGTTCAACTATCCTGTGAACTGAAGTCTGGTTCAACTATCCTGTGAACTGAAGTCTGGTTCAACTATCCTGATTACTGACGACTGGTTCAACTATCCTGATTACTGAAGTCTGGTTCAACTATCCTGATTACTGACGTCTGGTTCAACTATCCTGAATACTGACGTCTGGTTCAACTATCCTGTGAACTGACGTCTGGTTCAACTATCCTGATTACTGACGTCTGGCTCAAATTAACGAGATGGTTTGAGCGCGGATCAGCCTTTGAGAAACCGGGATAGCCTGCTTTCAATCATCTTGTTAATTTTAGCTGGCTAATAGGACATTTGATCGACTTAGTTGAGCCACGTACGAGAAATAGGGCCCAGGTGACTGAGAAATCCATCTGTGCTTTCTCATAGTAACTTTGATAAATGGTTAGAAAAGATAAACACAGCTGAGTATGTATTCCAAATTGATTGAAGGCTTTTGGAACACAAAAGAACACCTTCGACTTGTACACAAACAGGTTTAACTACTAAACACTTTATGTATTTATTTTAATTTAAGAGTAGTTACTGTGATATATGTTTGTGCCAGCTACTCATTTGTGGATACAATTGTACTTAAATACAGTATACTTCTTCCAATCTGCCTTGCAATCAATCACTGTGCAATGAACAATGCAGTCTTAGGGGCAACTTTGAGTCTTATGCATTTTCATTGTCACTAGGATACATTTTTGTGGGTCAGGCCTTTTGGAATAGACAGCTTGATCTTTGATGATATATGATTTAAATATGGAATAGAAGATACAAGTGAGGAAAGAGGAAAACAATGAAGTTGCCAGAGAAAGCAGGTGAACACAAAACCTGCTTTCACTGGCAGGTTTTGAATTCACCTGCCAGTGAAAGAAGGCCCTGTCTACTAGTCTGTCAAGGTGAGATGAAACACTGTCAGGTGGTTGAGCTAAGGACACATTGCAGGCTTTTAACGCAGTTAGAGAATTTTCTTTGTAAGAGGACGGTATTGTAAGCGTTGATCAAAATTGTCTGCCTGGTAAGCCTTTGGAAGAATTCAGCCAACAACTTCTCTCGTTCTGGTAGATTTATTTCTCATCACATGCAAAGTACAAGCGCTGAGATTGCAATGCCAGGGGAGTCCCAACAACTCTCCTAGAACTGAAAGCCCGGCCTTTACATACACAGATTTCGTCACAGGTTCGTATGCATTATCTCAACTTCTAATTGGCGCTGAATTATCAAGGAGGGGGATAATTCCATCTTGCAGGACTGAGCCCTGCAAGGCCAAGCCACTTTTTGATTCGACTTGTCAATAACATATGGGTTTGTTGTGATCCAAGGCTATTACCTATAACCTTCTATTACCGAGAAACAGACATTGCCAGACACAAATTTCACCTTCTATGTGTTATTCTGAACTTGAGTACCTGACAAAAGCATAACATTATGACAATATATAATAATTTATATTATCAGTACGGAGGACGCAGCAGTTAGGGCAGTGCAGCAATCACAGGCAGAGTCAGGTTAAGGGTTTTTAATAAAACAAACAAAAAGAACTGAAAGCGTAGCTCAGTCTCGAGCTCTATCAATTTCTTACAAAAGATATCTCAGCCGACTTACCGGCTTAACCTTCTTCAGGCCGCGGAGAAGTCACTCTTCTCCTCTCGTCGTGTTTTGAACAAACAGCTACTGCGACCACCAATGCCGTTGTAGCCTATTTGCTACAAAAAAAAAGGACATGACCAAGCAAATGCTAAAAGTACTATATTTCCATATCGGGAGGAATGTTAAGAGCAGCAACAAAAGAATTCTGTCGGCAAATGATATGGCCTGCATCTCTTAACAATTAAAATGTTTCTAGCAGCCGGGTTGAGCACAGGCCACCCTGATGATTGATGTACGCTGCCGCTGTGATGTTGTCTTTGATACTATGACATATACATACACATACTTTAACACTTTCAGTACTATGGAGAACCTCTGGATTGTTCTCATGTGGAGGAGATACAGGGTAACACTCGGGGGCAAGTCGTGTATAGCTGGAACGAATGAAATTGCAGCATTATTAACGTTGTCCATGGTGCTGAAAAGCCACTGTGTTTTCAGCACCTTGGCCTCAAATATCCTCCTGGACACAGGTTTGAGTCTTAGACTTATTTATGTCTATTTTTTTCAATATTTTTTTTTTCAATATCACAAATTTGCCTCAGAGGGCTTTACAATCTGTACACATACGATATCCCTGTCCCAGGACCTCACATCAGATCAGGAAAAACTCCCCAAAAATAACCTTTCACAGGGAAAAAAGGACAAAACCTTCAGGAGAGCAACAGAGGAGGATCCCTCTCCCCGGATGGACAGAGGCAATAGATATCATGTGTACAGAATGAACAGCATTACAAAGTTACATAAACACATTACATGAATATGACAATGTATGAATGGACCTCCACAATCCATGAAGCAGAAGGAGGTAGAAAGGAGGGGGCGGGGCGCATCAGCAGGGCCAACGCGGGAGGCCGGCTCACCAGGCATCAGACACCTCCAAGTCCAATGGACCCTATGAGGCGAGAAGGCACAAAGACTCCGGGGAGGAAGCAGAGTTAAAAAGGTGCAATGGAGAGATGTAAATTCATCCATAAGGAGAGAGAGAAGAGGAGAGAGGTGCTCAGTGTATCCTAAAACATCCCCCAGCAGCCTATAAGCCTATAGCAGCATATCAAGGGGCTGGACCAGGACAAACCTGATTCAGCCCTAACTATAAGCACTATTAAAGAGGAAAGTCTTAAGTCTATTCTTGAATGAGGTGACTGTGTCTGCCTCCCGGACTGAAAGTGGAAGCTGGTTCCATAAAAGAGGAGCTTGATAACTGAAGGCTCTGGCTCCCATCCTAATTTTTAGACTCTAGGAACCACAAGTAGCCCCGCATTTAGTGAGCGCAGCTCTCTAGTGGGGCAATATGGTACTACAAGCTCCTTAAGATATGATGGTGCATCACCAATCAAGGCTTTGTAGGTGAGGAGAACAATTTTAAATGTGATTCTTGATTTTACAGGGAGCCAGTGCAGAGCAGCTAATACAGGAGTAATGTGATCTCTTTTCTTAGTTTTTGTGAGTACACGAGCTGCAGCATTCTGGATCAACTGGAGGGATTTAAGAGACTTATTAGAGCAGCCTGATAATAAGGAGTTGCAGTAATCTAGTCTGTAACAAACGTGTGAACCTGCTTTTCTGCATCTTTTGAGACAAGATATGCCTGATTTTTCAAATGTTACGTAGATGAAAAAATACAGTCCTTGTGATTTGCTTCACGTGGGAGTTAAAGGACAAGTCTCGGTCAAAGATAACGCTGAGATTCTTTACAGTGGTGTTGGATGCCAGGGCAATGCCATCTACAGAAAGTACATCAATTAAATTACATTTTCAATTGAGTTCATTTTCACCAGATAATTGATCTCTGAGGTGTTCAGGACCAGTGAAATAACTCTTGTCTGAGTTTAACATCAGGAAGTTGCAGGTCATCCATGATTTTATGTCTTTAAGACATGCTTGAAGTTTAGCGAGCTGGTTGGTCTCCTCTGGTTTGATCGATAGATATAGTTGAGTATCATCTGCATAACAATGAAAGTTTATGGAGTGTTTCCTGATAATGTTGCCCAAAGGAAGCATAAGGTAAATAAAATTGGTCCAAGCACAGAACCTTGTGGAACTCCGTGATCAATGGTGTCGAACGCAGCACTAAGGTCTAACAAAACAAGTTCAGAGATGAGTCCTTTATCAGCACTAAGGTCTAACAAGACCAGTACACAGATGAGTCCTTTATCTGATGCAATTAGGAGATCATTAGTAATCTTCACCAGTGCTGTCTGCTGTTTTCTAAATCCTGACTGAAACTCCTCAAATAAACTATTCTGATGTAGAAAGTCACACAACTGATTAGCGACTACTTTCTCAAGGATCTTAGAGAGGAAGGGAAGGTTAGAGATTGGTCTGTAGTTAGCCAACACCTCTGGATTAAGAGTGTTCTTCAACAGGAGAGGTTTAATTACAGCTACTTTGAAGGAATGTGGTACATGGCCTGTTAGCAAAGACACATTAACAATATCCAACAGAGAGGTGCCAATTAAAGGCAACACGTCTTTAAGCAGCCTTGTTGGGATGGGGTCTAAGAGACAGGTAGACGGTTTAGAAGTAGAAACCGTTGAGGACAATTGGTCTAGGTTAATGGGAGAAAAGCTATCCAAATATACACCAGGGCATACAGCCGTTTCCAAGGACACTCCACTTGATGACAGATCGGCACTGGATGAGGGCAAGAGATCATCAATCTTGCCTCTAATAGTTCAAATCTTTTCATTGAAGAAGTTCATGAAGTCATTACTACTGAGGTCTATAGGAATACACAGCTCCACAGAGCTGTGACTCTCTGTCAGCCTGGCTACAGTGCTAAAGAGAACCCTGGGGTTGTTCTTATTTTTCTCTATTACTGATGAGTAATAGGCTGCTCTGGCATTACGGAGAGCCTTTTTTGTTTGCCAGCAATATGTTAACACATCCCACACACACGATCTCCTCAAGGGTTGGGCCGAACAAAGTGTAGAAAAGAAAACTGGACGTGTGTCTGTTTTCAATCCGCCCAAAATGGTTGAAATTCGGACGCCAGACTTGGACAAACCAAGCCAAATTATAGAGCCACGGATGACCTTCAATTCGGCTGGAGGAAGTTTTCAATAGCGGCTCCGTAAACTGCTTTACCCAACGTAAGTGTCCCGAGGTCGGCCGTGAAACCGTCAGGGTACCGCCCGTTATGGATGATTATTTTGCGATCCAAGCGTGCCTCCTGAATCATGTTAACATCAATCTTCATTAACGTCAGACAAACTGACGGTCCATCTTCATAAGTCCGACACCGTAAACGGTTCTCCGGTCCTTTCTTTACCTTGTCCGGAGTTTTCGTCCGGTCCAAAGCAACGCGGCGCAGCGCTCCGGTCTTCTTAGGTTTCGTTCCGCATCCTAAATCCACTTGTTAACTCCTTGGAGTGAGTTTTTCTACTAAATGTAGCGGCGATCCGTCGGTGCGGTGCTCGTTTAGCCGCTAATGAGCTGCAGACACCTTGAGTCTCTTCCTTACGCGAATAAGATGATCGTATCCTTCATTTCGTTTTCTGGCTTTATTTAAACATGAATCAATCGTACACACATACCATGAATAAACTCTCTCTCTCTTATGGTCTTAAGATCTTACGTTCTTACGCTCTTACGGTAGAAAAACTATGTTTCCTCCGTGCCTAATGCAGCTCATCTCATCTCACCTGCTGCTGTCATGACGTCATTAAATTGTTCCGTGATTAAGAAAACAAATAACAGCCTTGTGGCTCTTACAAGAGGTTTGAGCAGGACCTCATTAGCAATCAAGCTTTGGTTCTTCTTAGTCAGGATGTTCTGGTTATCCTGTAGATCTCCTCCAGATTACTTTTCTTTCCCTCCAGTTTCAAATTAATTCTGGGCCAGTTTATCAGAAAGTAACTGCTTTCCTCCTATTCCTGCAACGTTTCCAAAAGGTTTTTGTTCTTGGTTTTTTCCATCTCCATTAGGTGTTTCATTTGGGCATCCTTGTCATCACTTTGTTTCTGAACATCTTCTAAACGCAGTTCAAGTTCATAAACAATTTCCTCCATACCATTAATAGATTCCCCCTGATCATGAAACTCCCGTGAATGTAATGAATAACAAGCTCTATTTGAATTTAGTGTTTAACATGGATGACTACAGCCATCAGCATTCACAATCCCAAAGTAAAAGTATGAACCACCTGCAATTTGCTTTATCATGTAGTCCCTTCTAGTACCGAGGAGTGTCTTGGCATCTTTAGGCAGTGATGGATAGTGCCACCTCAAAATAGACAGCAAGGCAGTTAATGCAACCAAAGTGATACCATACCAAGCTGAGGCTTGGCCGTTGACTATTATCACCACCAGACTCATGTATGTACTCTGGTTCTTCCTGAAAATGGTCTCCAGAGGCATATTCATCCCCACTGAAGGCTGCGCCCTCTTCCACAAGAGGTCTGCATGTTGTGAAATGGATGAGACCATGGGCCCTGGAGCTTCAGGTTAAGGGTTTTCAGCTCCTGTGTTATGTCCACTAGGAATGCAACGTCCATAACCCATCTTGGATCATCAAGTTCAGAAACAAGGATCAAGAGATTTGACTTCATTCAATGGACGCTCAGCATTGGCAGTTTGTATCCATCACAAACAGACTCCAGCAGAGAGCACGGCATGTTAGCCCGCATGTTAGAGCCTTTACACAGGGATCCATCAACTTTTCTATTTGTGAGAGACAGTTTTGAGAGACAGAGACAAGATGGCGGCCCCCAGCTGCTGACTACTATCGAAACAAACGTTTCTCATCAGACTTAAAACCTGGTCTTTCCATCTTCACCCTTTATCTAATTCACTTAAAAACTGGACTACAATATTTTTCGACCTGGACCACTTGGAATAATTTAATGACGAGTGCTTCGGGCGAGTCTGCAACAAGAACGAGACCAGCGACCCTGTGGAGATGCCCTCCTCAAACAGCAAAAGACCCCGTTCCAGCACAGGTACAAATACTCCCACTTCACCCAAACCACCATGCTGCTTCGAGGTAAGCGACATACTCATGTCCATTGAAAATAAACTTTCCGGTTTTGACTCCAGACTTGCGCTTATCGAAATATTACACCGGGAATTCCAAGCTCTGCGTCACAGCCTGGAATTCAGTCAGAGCCAAATGGACACTGACTAAGGACAACAAGTCGCTACATCAATCTGTCAGCACGATAACCACCCAGCTCTCCTCTGTTACCGCTGACAACACAGCTATGAAACAAACCATCCTGGATTTACAAGCGCGCAGTATGAGAGAAAATCTAGTCTTTACCAGCATTAGCGAACAAACCTCAGAAGACCCTGAAAAATCAATCAAAGAATTCATGTCCATACAACTCCAACTGTCCGCAGAGACCGTCAATAACATCACATTCCATCGCGTACACCGTCTGGGACCAAAGAACAACGATACCCGACCGCGGCCAATCATCGCTAAATTTGAACACTACAAACAAAAAGAACAGGTCCGACAACAAGGCAGGCAGCTCAAAGGAACGAACTACGGACTCAACGATCAATATCCAAAAGAAATCATGCAACGACGCAAAGTTTTGTTTCCAATCCGCAAACACATGTTTTGTTTTTTCCTGATTCAGTGTCTGAAAGTCACGCTGTGTCATTCGCACATACATACGCACACGTCAACATTAATGTCCAAACATATCCATACATATTTTAATTTTATTTTTTTATGTACAGTGTTTTTTTTTTCTATGTTTGTTTTTCCCTGATTCAGTGTCTGGAAGTCAGGTGTCATTCTCTCACACACGCACGTACACACATACATACATACATACATCAACATTAATGTCCAGTCTATAATAACTCAATCAATATGTCCTCTCTAAAAATCTTAACCTGGAATATCTGTGGAATTGGTTCTCAGGCAAAAAGAACAAAAGTTCTGAATCATCTGACTAAACTGCAAGCAGACATATGCTTAGTACAAGAAACACACCTTTCAGAGTCAGACCACAACAAATTTAAATCATCACAATTCATTCACTCATTCTCTGCCCACTATAACACAAAACAAAGAGGGGTTTGCATTTTAATTAACAAGAACGTTTCATTTATCCACAATTGCCGATCCTGAAGGCCGTTTTATCATTATAAACATATCCATCAACAATAGTCCAGTCACAATCTGTAATGTTTATGGCCCAAACACTGATGACCCATCGTTTTTTCATAAATTGTTTTCATCCCTCTCAAATATGTGCAACTGCCCAGTTGTCATAGGAGGCGATTTCAACACGACCCATCAGTGGATAGATCTAATATTACAAATAAAAAGCGTACTTGGCAATCCACAGAAACAATAAAACAGTTCATGAGTGATTTTGGTCTTGGCGATAGTTGGCGATTGCAGCACCCAAACTCAAGAGAATACTCATTTTTCTCTCCGGTTCACCATTCATACTCACGCATTGACTTCTTCCTCAACAGCAATTCAATTATATCAAATATTTCAGACTCGAAGATTCCTATCATTATTAGTGATCATGCTCCCTTAACATTTATATGGAACGGAATTAACATACATAAACCTGTCTCAAGATGGCGCTACAATACATCTCTTCTCAAAGACCCTCAGTTTAACAGTCTCATTCAAAAAGAGTGGGCATCCTGCCTAGAAATAAATGATTCCCCAGTTGTCATCGACCCTTTTATGGGAAACGGGGAAAGCAGTTTTAAGAGGAATAATCATTTCATTCTCCGTTTACAAAAAAAAGAAAGAAAAACAAGTAGAAGATGAACTAGAACAACAAATCAACCGACTTGAAATCATTAATGCAAGTAACCCAACAGCGCAAACCCAAAACAAATTAAGAAAGTATCAATCCCAAACAATAAAACTCAATTCCTAATACACAGACAAGAACATTTTCACCATAGCAATAAATCTGGTAAATACTTGGCAAGTGAAATTAAGCAAAATCAACAATCTTAACCATTAAGGACTCAGGAGGGAATCCCACAAATTCACCCGATGACATCAATAAAATCTTCAGAAGTTTTTATGCTAATCTATATTCATCTGAAAAGAACCCAAATCAAGAAGACATCAATTCATTTCTCAATAGCATTGATCTACCTCAGGTTAACAGAGAACAAAATAACATACTTGACTCACCATTAACACAGGAAGAGCTTTTTACTGCCCAGTCTTATGCCCAATAACAAAGCACCAGGACCTGATGGCTTCCCTGCTGAGTTCTATAAACACTTTTGGTTCATTATAGCTCTACTCTTTAACAACATGATAACTGAAATAAAGCAAAATTCGCAATTTCCAGCTAACATGAATACAGCCTGTATATCACTCCTCCTCAAACCAAACAAAGACCCAACTCTTCCATCTAGTTACCGTCCCATTTCGCTCCTCAATGTAGATATTAAAATCATCACTAAAACCCTAGCTCACCGATTAGAAAAGGTCACTCCTTCCATAATTCATCCAGATCAAACTGGCTTTGTCAAAGGTAGACTCTCATCCACTAACACACGCAGACTGTATAATTTAATCAATTATTCATCATTACAACAAGCCAAAACCATCATAGCCACCTTAGACGCAGAAAAAGCCTTCGACAAAGTGAACTGGACATTTCTCACCAGCACATTACAAAGATTTGGCTTTGGGGAATCATTTATTCAGTGGGTTAAGATTTTGTACACTGCACCTACAGCCTCTGTCATCACCAATGGTCAAACTTCGAAAAACTTCACACTGTACAGAGGGACTAGGCAAGGATGCCCACTCTCCCCCTCACTTTTTACGATTTTTATTGAACCATTAGCAGCAGCCATTCGACAGAACACCCATATAAAAAGGAATCCAAACACTTAACACCCATCACAAGATTAGCCTCTATGCAGACGATATATTGCTTTTCCTCCAAAACCCATACTTATCATTACAGGAAACTATCAAAGTAATTGAATCACTCAAACATCTCTGACTACTCCATCAACTGGAACAAATCATCCATCCTTCCGCTAGAAAATAACAGTTGGGATGGGGCTGCCCATGCACCACCTATCCCTTTTTGCACCGGTGTCATCACTTATTTAGGAATACATATTTTCCCAAGGCTGTCAGAGCTGTTCACTCTCAACTTCACCCCCCTACTTAAAACAATAACTGACGAGCTCCACCGATGGATGAACCTTCCACTATCACTTATGGGCAGAATAGCTACAGTTAAAATGACAATACTTCCTAAAATAAATTACTTATTTACAATGATCCCATCTCAACCCACGCACTCCTGGTTCAAATCTATTGACTCAATCATCACACAATTCTACTGGAAAAATAAAACACCAAGAATTAAACTGGCAACTTTACAAAAAAACAAAACACAAGGAGGACTTGAAGTCCCTCATTTTTTCCACTACTCATTAGCAAATCAACTACAATATATTATTAAATGGATTCACCCCGACCAATCAGATTACACATGGTTAGATATAGAACAGACATTTTGTAAGGACATTCAGATTTCAGACCTTCCATTTCTCAGCCAATCAATCAAACGCCATCCTTGTTTCAAAACATTAACAATAGCAGAAACTGACAGCCTGGTGGAAATTCTACAAAATCACAAATATCACTTTTGCACCTTCAAATTTTACTCCTATATGGAACAATCCAGACTTTCTAAGCCACAATAAACCTCTTTATCTCCACACATGGTCTGCTAAAGCTATCACTCATTTGAAACACATCTTCACTAACAACACCCTGGTTTCATTCCCCCATTTGGTTCAGAAGTACAGCATCGGGAACAATCACTTTCTGGAATACCTGCAAATCAAATCATCTATTCAATCCAAACCTAACATTAAGGCCACTAATCTAGAAGTACCCCCTTCAACTTCACAATTAATTAATATCACCTCCTTAAAAAAGTTAATCTCAAAAATATGCAAGACAATATCACAGTCTGACCAAACATCATCCATACCATCAATAAAATGGGAATTAGATTTATCTATCACTCCCGATGCTGACTTCTGGATCCAAATCTGCAATAACATCTACTTCATGACTAAAAATGCAAATTTACAACTAATAAAATACTTCACAGAATTCACTATACTGGGCAAAAAATGTTTAAAATGGGATTCACTTCAGACATCTGTCCACATTGCACCCAAAATAGTCCGGATAACTACGTTCACGCCACCTGGCACTGGGTTACCTCATCCCTTTATCCCCTTCACTGTGCCTACTGGGAGACATTACATCTATAAATCTAAACAAAACCACCGATTACTCCTCGTGTTAGTGTTGTGTGGTGTGGAGGACCCAAACGCACGCTCACGCAGCAGACTTTAAGATTCAAAATGAGGATCTTTATTTCCCTAACGGATCGGGAAGGAAAAAACAGCAAAGAATAAAACAAACAAAACAATGATTAGAGTAGTCCAGCTGATCCGAAGCGAGTGTTCCCTCGCTGGAGCCGGGAGGGCAACTCAACCGAACTCTAGTCCTTGCTACCAACGGGATCGGTAGAGACCTGGTGTTCCCAACATGCAGTAAGGAACCAGACTGGTGACCAGAATGATCTGACAACCCGCCAGGGAATGCCATGGTCCTTAAAACAGGTGGCAGCACTTAGGGCAATGAGCCCCAGCTGAGTCAAAGGAGAGGGGCGTGGTAGTGGGCGGAAACCGGAGGTGGAGACTGTAGACTGACAAAAGCAAAACATTAAAGCACATAACAACAAACCGGACAGGAGGGGAACAAAGAGGGGAGCCAACACTAACATCAGACAGGGATCCTAACACCTCGTGGCCCTAACTTCGCCAAAAAAACTATCCTCATGAACTGGAAATTTAGGAATAACATACATATCACACACTGGAGAAACCTCATGACAGAATACATCCAAATGGAAAACCTAACCTCCTTCATCATTCATAACACAACAGAACACCACTCCATCTGGTTATCCTTTACTTTGTTTTTACAAACATAACACCACACATTCTATTAATAAAAAAAAAAGTTTTTAAATGAAAATGGTCTCCACATTCCCTTTCCATCATAGTCTCTGCTCTACATTCATATTCCATCCCAGTCTTCCATCTAGACTCAGTTTCCATCAAAGTTTCGCCTCTGCAATTAGTTTCCATCACAGTCTCTGCTCCACACTCAATCCTATTTTCAAACTCCTGATCACTGTCAACAACTTTTTTCTCTGAACTTATCAATGGGATCAAATGCCTCACTAACACAGCTTTGAAAGTTACAGAGTGAGAGGACTCCCGTATAGCAGACCTGGAATCAGCTTGCCTGGAGATGAAAGACACGCTACTAACTGTGGTGAAACAAAACTCGAGCATGCACAACAAACTTGTTGATCTGGAGAGCTGTTCCAGGAGAAGTAATCTTTGTATCTACGGAGTCCCAGCAGATAAAGAAGGAAGATCGGTCATTGTCCATTCATACATTGTCATATTCATGTAATGTGTTTATGTAACTTTGTAATGCTGTTCATTCTGTACACATGACATCTATTGCATCTATCCATCTGGGGAGAGGGATCCTCCTCTGTTGCTCTCCTGAAGGTTTCTTCCCTTTTTTCCCTGTGAAAGGTTATTTTTGGGGAGTTTTTCCTGATTCGATGTGAGGTCAAAGGTCAGGGATGTCGTATGTGTACAGATTGTAAAGCCCTCTGAGGCAAATTTGTAATTTGTGATATTGGGCTATACAAAATAAACTGAATTGAATTGAATTGAAAATTGAATTTGTAACCGAGCTGTTTAAAAATAATCTTACGCTTCCTGACGGCTTTGAATTCCAAATTCAGCGGGCTTACTGTCCCCCCCAATCCCGAAGCCAGCTACAACCTCAACTCCCAGATCTATAATAGTTAGCTTTTTACAGTTTAATGTTAAAAAACTGATACTTAAGAAAGTGTGGCAGCAGAAGATTGAACTGAATGGCAAATGATTGTTCTTCGACAACGATTACGCAGCCGACATCATGGAAAGACGCAAAGCATATGCGCCGATCAAAGCGGTATTGAAGGAGAAAGGGATCCGGTACCAGACGCCTGCCCTATACCAAGATGCGTGTGTACTGGGATGCCGGACTGAGGATCTACGAAAGCGCCGACGAAGCTGACAGTGGTACACTACTCCGTTTAGTGAACTAATCCTACCAATACTTGAGCCCTCATTTAACTACACACTTGCCCATGGGGAACTCCCACCATCTTGGAAAGAGGCTGTAATAACAGTGATTCCTAAGGGAAAGAACAGTGATACCTGCTCTGGTTACAGACCCATATCAATACTTAATATAGACTATAAATTATATACCTCAATTATTGCAAAAAGATATGAGCATTTCATGAAGGATATTATAGATGAAGACCAGACAGGCTTCATCAAGCCCAAGATTATATAAGGATAACCCTACATATAATTGAACATATTAACAATAAAAATAGCAATGCAGCTCTAATATGTCTTGATGCAGAAAAGGCATTTGACAGTGTAAACTGGACCTTTCTGTATCGGGTACTTGAGAAATTTGGACTAAATGAAAAAGCTATTCAATGTGTTAAAACACTTTACCAAAATCCAAATAAATGGCAGTCTGACTGATAGTATATCACTAGAACGGTCCACCAGGCAGGGATATGTTGTCTTTTACTGACTATTTGCAATTTTTATAGAGCCTCTGGCACAAGCAATTAGGCAGAATAAAGACCTTTTAAAGGGATAAAGGTTGGAAAAGAAGAACACATCATTGGGCTTTTTGCAGATGACGTGATGTTACTTAGAAGACCCTGACAAATGCCTGCCTATACTAATCAACCAACTCGAGACGTTCGGCTTCTACTCTGGATATAAATTGAATCTGTTAAAAACAGAGATTTTAACACTAAATTACAAACCATCCAAAATTATACAACACACTCTTAATTAAGGTCCGAGCGACTGACGAAGTCAGTCTGAGAGGACCCTATTGAAATTGCTCGGATTCTTATTATTGAGTTTGTTAGGGTGAACATTTTGCGCATTTTGGGGTATTTGCGAGCGACGAAAACCGCTCAAATTTGGCACGCTTGTCAGGCTTGGTGAAAATAGCCATCCGATCAAGGAGTCAAATTTTTTAAATTTTTAGTTGCTCTCTAGCGCCCCCTCAAACTTTGACCGGCGACGCCCCTCACTCAGAATGTCCGAATGACTTGGAATTTTTCACACATGTCCATATCCACCAATCTTTCCAAAAATAATCATGCATGATGCCAGTCAAGCCCTGAACACATTTCCAAGAAGAAACATTTGAAATTGTCATTGGAACATCTACTAAAAAAATAAAATGACATGTTTTAGACTACTAATATGTTCTAGCTATACGAGTTCCGATCACATTTTTTCAGAAAACTGGTGGCGCAGTGTTTTTAACACCTGCCTTGAGTGCGGGAGTCGTGTGTCAAATCCAGCCTGGGACAAATTTTTTCATCACTTTTTCTTTTTACCTTTAATTTCGTAGTCAGAGCGCCACCTTCTGGCTCAACTAGACTTGCTCTAATCTGCCCCAAACTTGTTGTACTAGTTACAAGTCACGGCCTGAGGATATCGACAAGCTTAATTTCACTCATATTTGAAGCGCCACCTACTTGCTCAACTAGACTTGCTCTAATCTGCCCCAAACGTGTTATGCTTGCTTATTTTCACTCGCAGTCGACGTGCCCCCTACTGGCAAAAGAATATCGGGGTTACGCGACAAACGGTAAAACGCACGACCGACCGGCGCGGGTGAGCGAGGACCCGTTCATTGCTGCTCGCAGCTTTAATTTAAATTGGAGTTCGAAAAGAATGAGAGTGATATGGAGAGATGGGCTGTTCTCCCACTAGATTTCACTTCACGGATAGATATTATAAAAATGAGCATACTTCCAAGACTCCTCTATTTATTTCAATCATTACCAATCGAGATCCCTGAGAAACAATTCAGAGCCTGGGATAAAATCATTTCAAGGTTTATATGGAACGGCCAAAGACCAAGCGTCAAATATGAAACACTACAGATTGGGAAAAATAAAGAGGGCATTGCATTATCAAACCTTAGGGCATACGTCCATGCAGCTCAAATCGACCAGTAATCTACTGGTGTACCAACGATTATGAAGCAAAATGGAAAAACCTTCAACAATATATAGAAGGAAGGGAAATTCAAAGCCTTATTGAATATTGCAAATGATTTACTTGAACAGATGGATGCTGTCACCAGATTTACGTTAGAGATGTGGTTCAAATTGGTACAAAAATATAAATTAGAAGAAGAGCTCAGGCTTCTGCAATGGATAGCCTATAATATACATTTTATTCCAGGTACTCTCGACCAGAGGTTTAAACAATGGATTCCATATGGAATAACAGCAATATGCACAGTTACTAAAGATGGAAGTGTTGTGAGTTTCCAGGAGCTGAAAGATAAGTATTCATTAAACAACCAGGACCACTTCAGATACCTACAATTAAGGACTTTTTTGACAGAGAAATAAAGCACAACATTAACCTGGGGAAAAATGGCATAATTAAAACCATAATAAAAGCTTACAACTCAAAGAAATATAGGACCATATCAACTTTATATCAAAATCTGATGGAAAAAATAGGAAATACAACATTTTATGTAAAACTGAAATGGCAACAGGAACTCTGTGTGAATATTACAGAGGATGAATGGTTAACAAGGCTATTACAAAGAGATGGCACACGATTGAACCACCATCACAAGATGGATGGTTGAAAATTGAGCTCAAGAGGAGCAGTGTCGTGAGAAGTGGGCGAAATGGACAGTGTTTACACGTCAACGATAACACAAGAAAAGAATGCTTGAATGGTTATCAGGATTTATCAAGTTTTTGAGAGGACAGAGCAAACCAGACCCCTTCTTTTCTTTTTGTTGTTTTTACTTGTTTTTTCATTTCTCTCTATATATATATCTGTGGTGAAAAGACAACAAAAAAAAGTTACAGAGTGTACATTTACTGGAACTGGATGCTGACTTCCTATGCAGATTAGAGGACTTAATGTAGTCAGAGTAACGCTCAGTCATTGTGAATAGGTGCAAATACAAAAATGATTCAAACCAAAAGAGGACTGGGGATTGAAGGTAGTCACTGGGAGGTCTATGGCTTCAAAACTGTAGAGTCTAGAAAGACACAAATGACAAAGTGTTAACAAATATCTTGCTGTGATTTATATGCCCTGGAAAAACAGTTTGTGATTCGAATACCTAAATGTTGTATTCTCATGTGGCATTGATATTACATCCATCCATCCATCCATTATCACCCGCTTATCCGGGGTCGGGTCGCAGTGGCAGCAGGTTCAGCAGGCCGACCCAGGCCTCCCTCTCTTAACCGCAACACTTTCCAGCTCATTCTGGGGGATCCCGAGACGTTCCAAGGCCAGCCGGGAGATATAATCCCTCCAGCGTGTCCTCGGTCTTCCCCGGGGCCTCCTACCAGTTGGACGTGCCCGAAAAACCTCTAATGGGAGGCGTCCAGACTAGATGCCCGAACCACCTCAGCTGACTCCTTTCGACACGAAGGAGCAGCAACTCGACTCCAAGCTCCCCCCTGATGTCCGAGCTTCTTACCCTATCTCTAAGGCTGAGCCCGGCCACCCTACGGAGGAAGCTCATTTCGGCCGCTTGTATCCGAGATCTCGTTCTTTCGGTCACGACCCAAAATTCGTGACCATAGGTGAGGGTTGGAACGTAGACCGACCAGTAAATGGAGAGCTTTGCCTTCCGGCTCAGCTCCCTCTTCACCAAGACGGACCGGTACAGCGCCTGTTTTACTGCTGCAGCCTCACCGATCCGCCTGTCGATCTCCCGCTCCACCTTACCCTCACTCGTGAACAAGACCCCGAGATACTTGAACTCCTTCGCTTGGGGTAGGCAGTTTGCCCCCACCTGGAGGGAGCAATCCGCCGGTTTCCGGCAGAGCACCATGGCCTCAGATTTGGAGGTGCTAACTCTCATCCCTGCCGCTTCGCACTCGGCTGCAAAACGCCCCAGTGAATGCTGGAGGTCACGGTCCGAGGAGGCAAACAGGACCACATCATCCGCGAACAGCAGAGAGGAGATCCCGAGACTCCCGAACCGGAT
This sequence comes from Cyclopterus lumpus, assembly GCF_009769545.1. Classification (NCBI taxonomy): domain Eukaryota; kingdom Metazoa; phylum Chordata; class Actinopteri; order Perciformes; family Cyclopteridae; genus Cyclopterus; species Cyclopterus lumpus. Next base: position 19,760,647 of record NC_046985.1, read on the forward strand.
CCTCTCCACCCCCTGGCTGTGTCTAGATATCCTGTCCGTGAAAGACACGAACAGGACCGGTGATAAAGGGCAGCCCTGGCGGAGGCCAACACCCACCGGGAACGTGTCTGACTTACTACCGAGGAGACAAACACAGCTCCTACTGCAGGCGTACAGAGACCCATCCGGATGGCCCGTGCCAACGGGTCCGGCACCCCATACTCCCGCAGCACCCTCCACAAAAACCCCTGAGGGACCCGGTCAAACTCCCAGGACCCCTCCAGTAATTTTGCGAGGGTAAAGAGCTGGTCCACTGACATTGATATTACAGTTTATACAATTCACAATACATCTCTGAGCTCTTGTATAAAAGGCACTGCATTTTTATATACATATTTTTTTTTAATTTACAAGCCATTAAGGTTGAACACTGAGTACATGCATGCATCAATAATACTGGGCTATCTTTAGCATATCCACTTACTTTTTTAATAATATAGTAGCGTGAACGTTTTTTTTCTTGGGATTTTTATGTAAGACAAATATATTTGTATACATGGGGAATGCCCCAGTATTTCAATAGATTATTGTTTAAAGTAAAAAGAGAGCTATTAATAATAAAGAAAACAATTAAGCCTGTAGGTATACTCCGGTATTGTGGCTGAGTGTCGGCTGACTGGCTCGATTCAGCCAAATGTGAGAACAGCTTTGGCCCATTTCATTTTTGCCATATCTGGCCCAGATGAGTAGATTTATCGGCAACCAGCTCTGAAACGGGTTATGGCCCTTTGATGGCTGAATCTTGCAAAATATTCTACTTCAATCTATGCCATACAACAACTATCTGCTAGATAGTAACTACATTTTGATTTCAGGAGATAAAACATTGCAATGCAATTTCGCCACATTTGCATTAAATTAATGTTAATGTTACTCCAACCATGCCAGCTTGCTGGGTTAACACCGTTATACTATGCAGTGCACGTTGTTGCATGTATCTGTGCTCAAATGACTAATCAGATAACATAATTCGGGTCTTCAGGACAGGTTTTCTAGCTATAACCTAACTTAAGTCAGGGGAGGTCAGCACGTTAGCTAGAACTCGTGCTGGTGCAGGCTTTCTAGCTAACATGCTGACCTCCCCTGACTCAGCACGTTAGCTACAACTTGTGCTGGTGCAGGCTTTCTAGAACACGTGCTCGTGCAGGCTTTCAAGCTAACATGCTGACCTCCTCTGACTCAGCACATTAGCTAGAACTCGTCGCTTTGGATAAAAGCGTCAGCTAAATGACATGTAATGTTATGTAAAAAAATGACATGTAATGTAACTCGTGCTGCTGCAGGCTTTCTAGCAGGCTTTCTAGCTAACATGCTGACCTCCCCTGACTCTGCACGTTAGCTAGAACACGTGCTGATGCAGGCTGAACCTTAGTATAATTAAAACTAGCACTTGGGTGCACAGTATATGCTCAGGCCAAGGTTAGCTAACTTACTATATGTGCGGTCAACAGTTGAATAAACACGGGTCAGTTGGACGAATTGAGCTTCTTTCAAAAACGAGTATTTGACATCTTAATGCATTAAACATACATCTCCCACCACATTTGAACAATGTAATAATGCTGGTACTTACCACAAAGGCAGATGACAGTGGAGAAAGAAAAGAAAGAACCTTTTATACAAGCCCCCTAGTGGTTGCTTTTTTTTACAACTATTATTTAAAACTTTTTACACAGGCAGTTTAAAATACTTTTTTTATTGTGTAGGTTTTATATGAGCGAGACATCTTTGAGGGATATACTAATGTTATTACATACATGCAATTTAATATAATGTATTTATTACATTATGTAATAATAATAATGTGTGTGCGTGAGAGTTTTGTGTTTCTGCACCTGCCGTTAATTCAAGGTTGCAACACAACACGTGTCTGCTCTCACATTCCCATTAATTTTACCCTGCATCAGCTAGTTCCAAAACGAAGACGAGCCACAGCATGGATGTCAAAAATTTCGTGCCCAAAAAATGTGTATAGTAAAAGAGATAAAATAATAAACATTTAAAAACAGTAATAATAACAGTCTACAATAACTGAATATTATATATACAGAAAAAATAAATATAACTATTTTGCACAGTGTATTTATATTGCACAGGTTGAAATGTTAAAGGAATTGAAGTGATTTGTGGCCTTTGGGAGCTCAGCATGGTTGTGCAGCCTGAAAGCAGGACTTGCGGTACCTCTCCTGAAGGAGCTGTACAGAGCTGCCAGAGTATCCTGGGGTGGGAGGTGTTGTCCATCAGGGATGATAGCTTAGCCATCATCCTCCTGTCTCCCACCACCTCCACCGTATCCAGTTGACACCCCAGCATACTGCTGGCCTCTTTTACCAGTCTCTTCCTGTCAGCTGTTGAGATGCTGCTGCTCCAGCAGACCACTCCCTAGAAGATTGCTGACATGGTCTCCTGAAGACCATGTCTCCTCAGCAGATACAGTCTACTCTGTCCCTTTTTGTAAAGTGCATGAGTGTGATCGGTCCAGTCAAGTTTATTGTTCAAGTGAACACAGGTACTTATAAGTTCTCACAATCTCAATGTCCATTCTCTGGATGTTCACTGGTTCCGGAGCGTTTACCCCGGAGGAAATCCACCAACTGCTCTTTGATTTTACCAGAGTTGATCTGGAGGCGATTCCACTGGCACCATCCTATGAAGTCCTGGTTCAGATCTCTGTATTCCCTGTCGTCATCGGTGGAATGAGGCAGACGATTGCAGAGTCGTCAGAGAACTTTTGGATGTGGCAGTTAGGAGAGTTGTGTTTGAAGTCCAAGGTAAAATATGGTGAAGAGGAATGGTGCCAGAACAGTTCCTTGTGGGGGCCCCTGTGCTGCAGGACACAAGGTCTGACTCACACCCGTCCCCACACATACTGTGAACGGTTGGGTGAGGGGGTCCACCCCCGTTTGCTTGACGTCCCTCAGTAGCAAAGGCTGGATGGTGTGTGAACTGGAGAAGTCAAAAAACATGACTCACAATGCTTCCAGCCTTTTCCAGGTGAGAAATGCATCTGTGAAGGAGGTATATGACCGCGTCATCTACCCCGATGCCAGATTGATAAGCGAACTGAAGTGGTTCCAAAGATGAGCTCACCAGGGGGCGGATATGTACAAGGACCAACCTCTACACGTGGAATGTTGAAGCTGTTGAAGTCATTGGGCCGCGAGGTCTTTGGTACTGGTACCACGCCAGATGTCTTCCATAGCTGTGGTACTTTCTGCAGCCTCAAGCTCAAGTTGAAGACGTGCTCCACCATCCTGCACAGCTGGTCTGCGCAGGATTTGAGGAGCCTTGAGCTGATGTCTGTTGCGTCTCAAATCCGTCTAGGGATTCTTGTCCCTTTTGAAGAAGGACCGATCACAAAATAGCCAAATTCGAATAAAAGTTTAAGATCAACTTTAATAACAAAAATGATTTGAAGGATATAACAAATTAAAAAATCATCTATGTTCCGCGAAACAGAGCTCGTCCCTAAGCAACCCGACAGACCACAACTACTATTTTCTGGAACTCCCGAGTTATAAAGCACTTTTGCAGCCTGTCTTCTTTCAATAAATCAGTATTGGGTGTTGTGTGTTGTCTTCATCTGCTCCATATCGTTAGCCATTCCAAGAAATCGCACGACCTTCATCACTCCCTACTTACTGAAGGAGATTCTTTTCTCACCCTATCTGGTTCCTGTTTTCAACTTCAGACTTATAACTCCTTATTTCAGGGGTTCTTGACCTTTTTGACCTTGGGTCCCACATTTTCAAGTACAAAGTGGCCAGGGACCTTGTTCAAATACACTGTCTTGGTTTAAATAATTGATCTCACTCTTGGTTGGATTGGTTAACTAAATCCACTAACAGTTTAACAAGCAAAAACCTGATACAATGTGATCATCACAAAGACATTTATTTATCATTTGTATGTAAACCTGCAGATAATAAGGCGCCCAACAGGCTAACAATTCATGGAACAAATCAAGCCAATACAAGAACTAATTTAATTTAGTCAGGCTTATTTACAAAAAAATCACTACTAATTAAATGACTACAGAAAAATATGGTAGTGTTGAGAATGAAATACTTAGAAAGGTAGAATAGAAACCAGACACATATGAAGGCCTTGACACGCCGATTAGTTAGAACCCTGGCATCATCATAAGGCCTTATATAGTACATATAAGTCACATGGCAAATAATACACGCTGTTTAGAAACAAGCACACGAACAATAACGCTATGAAGACTCTCCGCACAGTTCTCAGGGACTCAGATAGATTGCAGGAGGCTGCTCGCAGATAAAGAACACCTGCTAACCGACTCCCTGAAACTGAGAGACTATGCCCCCGCTTCGCACATAAGATTCCACAACATACACACACACTGATCTGCTACGCCACCTGGAGGCCAGATGATCCGTGAGCCTAGAGGGTGGGACCATCCTGTGCTCCAATGAGGCTCTCAAAGTCTAAACCAGGGGTGTCAAACTCATTTCGCATCGTGGGCCACATACGGCCTAGGGAGATGTCAAGTGGGCCGGACCATTAAAATTATACCATACTCTGCTATAAATAACCAAAATATCATGTCTTTCCTTTGTTTTGGTGTAAAGAAGCACAAGAACATTAGGAAAATATTGAAATTTAATGAACTATTCTTTTACAAAACATTTCATGAAACACCTCATATTTCCTTAGACAAATGTGCAATTTACTTTTATCATTCACAAATAGTGAATGATAAAATGTCTCATCAACTCCTCGAATAAATATGGCCAGTTGGGCCACGTCTGTGATGTCAGTGCTCTCGTCAATTGCCACGGAAAATGCAATAAATGACTTGACTCTCTGTTTCAATTGACTGTCTAAATCTGCCGATAGTTCCGAAATCCTCTCTGCTATAGTATTCCTCGTCAGGCTAATATTGGCAAAAGCTTGTCGCTTCTCGGGACATACAAGTTCAGCCGCCTTCATCATGCATCGTTTAACAAAGTCACCGTCGGAATACGGCTTCGATGCTAATGCTATTTCCCTAGCAATTAGGTAGCTGGCTTTTACCGCTGCTTCACTGACTTCTCGGCTCTGGATGAAAGTTGACTGCTGTTTCCTCAGACCCGCCAGCAATTCGTTAATCTTATCTCTTCTCAGTTGTCCTTGCAAGCCGTCATATTTTTCGCTGTGATGAGTCTCGTAGTGGCGTCGAATATTATATTCCTTCAATACCGAAACTTGTTGCAAACACACCAAGCACAAAGGTTTTCCGTCCATCTCTGTAAATAAATAGGACGTGGTCCATTTTTCTTTGAAAATTCTACACTCCTTATCTACTTTTCTCCGTTTGGATAACGACATTTTGGCTAATGAGGGTGTAGCGGAGAGGTAGAGACCAAGGTATTAACAACGTCGTAACAAGCAGCAGATGGCGCATTGATACCGTCTGCTGTTTTCAGTCTGTCTCAGTGATGCGGCTTGTCTTCTACTCTGATGGAAAGAGTGCTCCCCTTAGCGGATAATCCATGAATTGCAGCGAATTAAAAATATTAATTCCATGTCTTTTATGCATTTTTTCCACTTTCAAATTATCCTGCGGGCCTGATCGAACCTCCTTGGGGGCCGGTTCCGGCCCGCGGGCCGTATGTTTGACACCCCTGGTCTAAACCAAGCGCCGCCTCCACCTTATAGTCGACCAATCAAAAATGCCCTTAAGGACGATATAGGCTGAGTGCGCCTTCTGCTAAGTGCCCTTATCCTTGCTGATTTAGCTAGATTTGGGACCGTGCACGTATGTTTAACTGATGGACATAATACTCCTGTTACAATTGAATAAATGTTAATTGATTGATTTTAATTAGCTCGTCCTGAGTCTTGATTTCACTACCGCGACAGGGGGTAAAAAACACACAGATGAATAAGTAAGTAAGTAAAATTTATTTGTACAGCGCCTTTCGCAGACCAGGGTCACAAGGCGCTTCATAATTACAATAAAACAATACACAGATTAAGAAGTACATACACATTTAACTTAAAAAAAGGCCAAGACAACTCAATGACGATCATAACAGCCCCAAGGCAATTAAACAAAAGCCTTGACAAATAAAAGGGTCTTAAGTTTCTTTTTGAAAGAGTCAACAGACTCCATTGAGCGCAGGGAGAGCGGAAGATCGTTCCAAAGCCTGGGAGCAACAGCCTGGAAAGATCGGTCTCCTCTGGTCCGGAAATGGGTGCGCGGAGCCATCAGCAGATTCTGACCCACAGACCTCAGAGCCCGAGCTGGGGTGTAAGGCTGGATCAGATCATTGATATACGGTGGAGCCTGACCATGTACAGCTCTAAAAGTTAAAACCAGAATTTTAAAATTGATCCTAAAGGAAACTGGCAGCCAATGAAGTGCTTTGAGAATAGGGGAGATGTGTGTCCTCCTATTTGAGCGGGTCAGAATTCTCGCTGCAGTGTTTTGCACTAACTGCAGACGAGACAGCTCCTTCTTGTTTAGACATGAAAATAAACTATTACAGTAGTCTAAACGTGAAGACACAAATGCATGAATGATCAGCTCCAAATCATTTTGTGACACCATTTTCCTAAGTTTGGAGATATTCCTCAGTTGGAAAAAACAATTTTTGGTCAGCTGTTTGCAGTGTTGCACTAATGACATGTCTTTGTCCAATATAACACCCAGGTTTCTTAGGCTCGGTTTAACAGACTGGCCCAAGTCACCTAGGTACTGGTTAATCCCTGGAATTAAGTCATCAGGGGCAATAACCAGTGTTTCTGTTTTTTCCACATTTAGCTGCAAGGTGTTAACACTTAGCCATTGTTTTATCTCCATCAAGCAATGAACTAAGGAATTTAGCCTCTGAAGCTCAGTCGGCTTGAAAGAGAAGTAAAGCTGAATATCATCAGCAAACATGTGGTACGAAACATCAGAAAATCTCTGGATGATTTTTCCCAAGGGGATTAAATATAACAAGAATAATACAGGCCCCAAAACAGAACCTTGAGGGACTCCACACAACAGATCTGCTGACTCAGACCTTATTTGGTTAGCTGTGACACTAAAGCTACGCCCAGATATGTATGACGAGAACCAATGTAAAACTGACCCTGACAGCCCTCAGTCTACTCAGCAGGATCTGGTGGTCGATGGTGTCAAAAGCTGAGGACAGATCTAAGAGAACTAGAACAGTGCACTTTCCCGAATCAGCAGACATCATAATGTCACTGGACACTTTCAGTAAGGCTGTCTCTGTAGAGTGATGTTTACGGAAACCAGACTGAAACGTCTCATGGATGTTACTTTGATCCAGGAATAATGACAGCTGTTCAGCGACCACCTTCTCTAGGATTTTGGACAAGAGTGGAAGCTTTGAAATAGGCCTGAAATTACTGAGGTCAGTCGGGTCTAATCCTGTCTTTTTAAGTATCGGCTCCACTATGGCATGCTTAAATGTATTGGGAAACACACCTGTAGAAAGAGAGAGGTTAACCATTTTGGTAACCCAGGGGCCAATTACATCAAACACTTTCACAAAGAGCTTACACGGAAGGACGTCAGATGAGCAGGAGGAGGGTTTCATCTTGGACACCAGTGCCGAGATATCAGCAAGAGTCACAGACTTAAATGAGGACCACAAGCTGGAGACAGGCTCAATGACAGAAGGGGTTCCACACAAAAGAGGAGGGATTTTCTCCTTGATCATCCTAATTTTGTCAGTGAAAAATCTCAACAATGCATTGCTGTCAGCTTCACAAAAGACAGGGGTAATTGGAGCAGCAGGACATACAAGCAAATTGATCGTGTCAAACAACACTTTAGGGTTTTTCTTATTTGCTACCAGTTGACAAATATAGTCAGATCTGGCATTTTCCACCATCTCATTGTATGAGGACACAAGATCCCTGAGATAAAGTCTGTGCACCTCAAGGTTAGTGGATTTCCACAGATCTCTTCAGACTCAGGGTATCTTCATTTGCCCAAGAGCACCCTTTTTTCTGTATTGACAAGTTCGATTTAACAGGTGCCACCTGATCCAGAATATTAACACAGTGATCGGTGAAACAGTGAATGAGATTGTCCACATTGAGGCAATCCATGAACAGAAGAGGGTCAAACATAGCAGAAAAACTGTCTCCAGTATTAGCAGAGATAACACGCCTCTGAGACCTAACTTCTAAGGGCTTAGGCTCAGGGCTGAAGTGTAGGTCAAACAAAACAAGACAATGATCACTCAAATGGACGTCCTGTACAGACACATTTGAGTTGTCTAGGCCAAGCGTAAAAACCAAGTCTAAAATATGGCCTTTTTGGTGTGTGGGCTCAGAAACATGTTGCTCAAAATTAAAAACTTCAGTCAAAGTTAAAAGTTCCTTTGCGGAGGAAGATGAGCTGTCATCAACATGAAGGTTAAAATCTCCAAGGATTAGAACAGAATCCAACTTTATTATGGAGGATAAAAAGTTAATAAAATCCTTCAAAAACACAGCAGCAGAACCAGGAGGACGATAGATTAACACACAGTAGAATGGATTTGAAGAACCCACCTTGACCATCTGGGACTCAAATGAAGTGAATTCCTGGGTCTGGGTCACTTTGCATGTGCAACTGTCCCTGTATACAATAGCCAGACCCCCCCCACGACGACAGGGGCGGGGCTTCCCGACAGCAGAGCAGCCAGCAGGACAAAGTTCATTTAGATGAATAAACTCTTCCTCTCTCTCTGCCATGTCTCCGAAAGACACATTAAATCCAACTTTTCTCTTGTGAAAAGATCATTCAGAGAGAAGGATTTATTTGCAATAGACCGGGCATTCAACAGGCCGATATGCAAAGTTGATGACGTCACGGGGGCACTGTCCGCGGAGCACAGCGGGATTTGTCGAAGGCATGTCGAGCGGTCACGTGGGCTCCAGCTGGACCGTGTGGGCAAAACCGGTGTAAATATGGAAGAGCATGGAGGCGCTGAAGGCCACTGGCCACTACTCCAACGCTGTGTAGGCTCCAGGGCTTTCGTTGCGGTCCAAGCAGGCGGCAGCGTGGATGTGCAGTCACACACATTGAGGAGAGGGATCCGGTGCAGAGACCTTGCGCGTTCTCCATGGCCGAGGAAGGCAGAGCCCAGGCGTGCTGCAGCGCGTCTTCGCTTGACCTGGACTCCGGAACGCGAGCCTCTTTTCCTCGATTTCTTGCGGACTTTGCCCGGGGTCCGACAAAGCAGCAAGTACTCAGGTGAGTCGGGGTCGATGATAAAGGGAGGGGGGATGCCTGTTTGTACCTGCCACGTGTATCAAACAAGCCCTCCATCGACTCTTTGATACGAAACAGAGAGTCCCTATCGTAGATCCGTAAAGCAGAGACGCATCCATTTGAAATACGGGCTGATATGATCACATATGTTGTAAAGATGACCATTAAAAAACTATACAGCAGGAGACAAGCCATGGCACAGCCAGTCACAGGCGCCATTTTGTCACGTGATCTGGATGTGGTTCAGGAGTGAGTGAATAGCTGATGTCCACATATATATTATATATATATGTGGACATCAGCTGCATATATATATTGCTGCATTATTCCAAAATTGGGGGGACTGCTGTATGTAAAATAGGACAACGAGTTACACTGATAACATATGGATGTGAATCCCCTCAAGTACCCGTAAAGCTGAAAAATAGCACTTCAACCTCATAGTCACTGTTTCATTTCAAATTCAATATGCTGGATTACAGTCATAATGAAAAAACATCGCTCTCCTCATACATACTTGAAGCCAAGGAGCTGTTGTTGAGCTCAGTCTGTCTTTGCTTATCTGGAAATAAGTCAGCAGTCTCACTTTCACCATCTGAGCCACTCCTCACAACAAGTGTGTGGCCGCCAGAAGACTAATGTCTTTTGTCTCTTTGTTCATGCAATGAAATAATATGAAATGAACCAACAGTGCTGCAGTTGGCTCCAGAGGGAGTACAAAGAGCTTGTATATAAATATAAGTATTGTAATCTCAATAATTATCGCTTCAGGCCTCTGATTACCAACTGGTCCTTCTGATGGAGCAGAGTGTGTCTTTAGGCTGATTGCATCTCACTGCAGATTACTGTGTCCTGGAAGATCACGAGGCTGCCACTGACCAAGCTTTGTTGAAAACATCAAGGGAATGACGAGCATACCTAAGATAAAAAATTATTAGAAACATTGCTTTGATGATTTTATCAATGTTCAAGTATTAACCCATCTATGATCCATCTGAACAACCTAAATATATTTCTCAAACAAGTCAGAAACCCACAGCCAGACATTTGACCATGGGATAAGAGATTGATGGAATGTGATTGCATAATGTCTCCGACTTAATGTTCCTACTTAATTATTCAAGTTCTACTGATTATTGCATTGATTAACACTTTTAGATTAGATTAGAAAACTTTATTAATCCCCAGTGAGGAAACTCATTTGCCAAACAGCAATAGACACATTCCACAGAGCACAACAGACAAGAAACACACTACAAGGAACAAACAAACAAAACCAGAGATTCCCCATAAAACACGACCATCAGAAAGATGCTATCAATCAAAATCTAAAAAAAACCTAAAGGTGTTCATTAAAAAATCGAACTGATGCCGGAAGAAAGGACCTTCTGAATGGTTCAGTAGAACACTGAGGCATCCTTTCTTTCAATCATTTTATTTTTAAATTTTTACCTCACATTACTAGACAACAAAAAACAACCAAAAAACAACCAACAAATAAAAAAATAAAAATACATAACCAACTATACGAACAATCAGACAAGGACAGAAAAAAACAGACATAAATCGAACATAAATCATCATCTTCCATATTGAACCCCCTATTATGTCATTTAAGACCATTAAATCATAATAAACCAAATATTGCTGACCCATTCCTTCAGAGTCACTTGGGTCACATAATTAGAAGAGACGAGCATAGGGAAGACAGGATAAGGGTAGAATAGAATCCCACTTATACCAATTTGAGCCCCTGATGAATAAGTAGTTAATACTTTTTGAGAAAAGAGAGGAAAAGGAGTCAGATCAGACAGAGGACAGACAAAGGGTTATAAAAAAGGCTCTTTTTTTCCCCAGTAAGACCACATGTGGGTCACACGTGTTTAGAATTCACGTCTTTGCCAGTGAAAGCCATTCAACATCTGGTTTGACACCTAGGGGTTGAGAAAACAGCCAACATAGAGTGCCCTGAGGATTAACCTTTTTGGCACCATCGTGTGGTAAAGTATTGCCAGTTTATTACAGCAATTGATTTTCTCTTTATTGCCAGTTTTTGAATAACAGTAATTGATTTATCGTTTGCTTTACTCATGATTGTCGGATTTTGATTAAGACATATCGTTTGATTTCTCATTATTACCAATTTTGATTTAAAGTAATTGTTTAACGTTTAATTTGTTCATAATTGGCGGTTTTTGGTTCTCATGCCGTTTGTATTTCATTATTGACGATTCTTTGATTAAGAGTAATTGATTTATCGTTTGCTTTTTTCAGAATTGGCGGTTTTTGTGATCATACTATTTGCTTGTTCATGCTTGGCGGTTTTGTTTAACAGTAATTGTTAAACATTTGCTTAAAATAACGTTTTTCCCATTGATTTTGGTTGAAACGCAGGAGAAGCCTGTATAAGCGTAAAACAGGGTTCCGTTTATACCAATGGGCCCGTTAATTAATTTGCTTATTAAAAGTACACAGGAGAAGCCTGTATAAAGTGTTGGACAAGAGTCCGGACCACTTATACTGATTGGGCCCCTGGTGATTCATTAGCATAAAATAACAAGTTTTTCTGTCTTTTTTGACAACTGAAGGCTGTATTATTTGCTTTGTGCTTGGCTGTGTGGACCGTACGTAATCGTTGTATCCATTTGCATAAAGTAACACATTTTTCCCATTTTTGTCTAATTTACATTGTCCTAATGGGAATGGCGTCTCTGCTTTACGGATCTACGATAGGGACTCTCTGTTTCGTATCAAAGAGTCGATGGAGGGCTTGTTTGATACACGTGGCAGGTACAAACAGGCATCCCCCCTCCCTTTATCATCGACCCCGACTCACCTGAGTACTTGCTGCTTTGTCGGACCCCGGGCAAAGTCCGCAAGAAATCGAGGAAAAGAGGCTCGCGTTCCGGAGTCCAGGTCAAGCGAAGACGCGCTGCAGCACGCCTGGGCTCTGCCTTCCTCGGCCATGAAGAGAACACTGCCCGGTGGCACCAGGCCTCACTGGAACAAGCAACGCCCCCAAAAGACCCCAAAGAAGAAACTCCCCGGGATGAGAAACTGTCAGCTGAGGCAGCACCTGTACCGTCACCAGAAATCCCAGTCCCCACCCCGTCCATCTATCCCAATATAAGTCAATACCCTCCACAACCCGTTTAGGAAAGCGCCCCTACACACGATGGCCCCAGTAGTAGGACTAGTAGGAGGCAGGGTTGAATTTGAGTATGAGGAAGGCTCGGTAGGGAACCGAGCAGTCACAGACCTGACTGCCAAGGTCGCAGAGCTGCAGAGGGTTTTAGCTACCCTAAGCCAGACAGATAGGGACTGTCAGGAACAACGGTTAGAAGCTGCAGAGTATGAGAGGAAAGACGGGGAGAGACAAGCAGAGTTTGAAAGGAGAGAAGACAAGCAGTGGCTAGGGAAATTCAACAAAGAGAGACCGAAGCTACAGAATTTCGGCGAAGGGAAGAGGAGAGACGAGCAAGGATAAGGGAGTCACAGCAAAGAGAGGAGGAAGCATTGAGAGCTAGGCACGGTCAGCAAACACCAAGAACAGGGAGAATAGAGTTCAAGGAACCAGCAAACAGGAGCAGATCCTGTGTCAGCCCAACACACAGTCAGACACGCTCCCTCCCCGATGAAAGCTCAAGGTGGTGTCCAAAGACAGACAAATGGATCGGACTATGCCCCGAACAGACGTCCCGAAGTGCCCTCCCTAATTCAGAGCTTCCCATCAGACACGGATGGGAGATGGACCCCGCTCAGACATCATTCCCTCCCTCAGTAACATCCCTGACAGAACAACAGGAGACAAGTGCGTATGGACTGTGCTTTGAGGGCTCCCCACCTTTACCCCGGACACCCCCAGCTACAAGCCTCCATTCCAATCGCATGGCCAACCCAGACACCTTGGTGAGGAGCGCAGCTGAATCAAGGCCCCAGTCCCCTCCTCCCCCCAGCTCATCAGAAGAGGGTCTTGACCAGGGATCACGACAACACCTCCCGAGGAGAGCAAAGGAAGGTGTAAGCTACAAGCCTTCACCACGACACATTCAGATGTCAGTAGCAGCAACAAGCCCAGTGTGCTGTGAAGAAGAGGAAAAATGCCAGATTCAGGCACCCATCATGACATTGAGCAATGGCACAACTCAATACAAGCCATATAATCCCAGAGATGTGCAGTACCTCGTTGACCAGCTACCTCCCCTGACGAGCGGAGAAGCCCCCTGGATTAAGGCACTCAACACGGCCACTAGTGGGACACCATTAGCAGTGGGTGACCTAAGAGCCATCCTGGCAAAGTGCTCCTGCCTGAATGAACTGCAGGAGTTGGAGAGAACTGCTGGTTGTTCATCTATCGTGGACAGCCAGGACGTAGACACTATCAGCACTCATTTGTTTGGAGCCATCAGAACCAAGTGGCCCTATACTCCCGACATGGCCAACCTAGCCAGTATTAAACTGAAGCCAAATGAAGAAGCCATGGTGTTCCTGAAGAGAGCAGCTGACGCCTGGCATGACAGGGACCTGACATACCTGAACATGTGGAAAGCTGCTGTAATAGCAGGTCTCCCGGCCAAATTGAGTCGAGAGATGCTACGTACGGTGGGCATAAAGAATGCCACCTTTGAAGTGTGGAAGGAACACATCACACACCACATTACTCAACACCATGAGGATGAAGAAGAAGAAAAGGCAAACAAGGACAAAATGTCAATGAGACTCCTGAAGCTACAGATAGCAAAAGAGGACACAGAGGCTGCTAAGCACGGCCCAAAAGCATAAAAGCAGATGGCTGCTGTTAGCGACCTTGCTGTCCAGATCCAGGAAGCAGTGGGCAAAGCCCTGGACCAATATAAAGAAGAGGAGAGAATATAAGACAGAGACAAGTCCAGCCTCCTTGGCAACAGGGAGGACAAGGAGAAGTCAGAAGTGACAGGTGGCGAGAACCTTGTCGTAACTGTGGCAGAGTTGGACACAGAGCAGAGGACTGCTACAGTCATCCTGATGCAGCCAGAGGCAGAGGAGGATTTGGACGACCGTTCCAAACCAGAACCAGATGCCTGCAAGGATGGTGCAGGATGAAGATTATGTGGACCTCCTATGAAGAAGCCCAGAGGACCCGGCGCAGGGAATAATGGTTCCAATTGGGCAGGAACCTGTCATCACCTGTGCCATAGATGGAGAGGAGAAAGATTTAATGGTGAATACTGGTGCCTCAGTGTCATGCATTGCCAAGTTGCATCACGCAGTACCACCACTTTCCACTCAAACATCAGTAGTGGGATACTCGGGAATGCCACAAAAACAGTATTTCACCAAGAAATTGCAAACTAAAGTGGGAAGAACGATCCTCCACCACTCCTACCTACATACCACAACTACACCCATTGACCTTGCAGGAAGAGACCTGCTGAGAAAACTCGGCATTTCGGTGTTATGTTCTCCTGCCGGCCTCTACCTGTCAGCTTCAGGAGGACTGGTGCTGGGACCCCAACAGGCCGGACATAGGATAATGTTCATGGCTCCCGACACCGCTCCAGAAGCAGTGAGCTCAACCAGAGTATACTGGTCTGAACTACAACCAGAAATCCCAGAATCCCCTGGTCTAATCAAAGACTTTATGGACTGGAAGCCATGGATTATGACACTACACCTATATGTCATGTCGGAAGATCCATACCACTGCACCTACAACTACACCACAGCCGCCGCCGACGCTTACCAACAAGTGCGGGATGAAGAAAAGGAGGGTGAAACTGAAATCATCAGAACAGGAGCCATCATTGTAGGAAAAGAAGGAGTTGCAGCTGAATGTTTACTGTCTGCAGACCAAAGAGACTGGTATGCATTACAACCTGACTCTACCCCTCACATCACACTACTGATCGGAGCAGGTCATGAAGCAAGAAATCTTGGCCCAATGATGGAGAAGGGCAAACCTGATTCAGCCCTAACTATAAGCACTATTAAAGAGGAAAGTCTTAAGTATACTCTTAAATGAGGTAACTGTGTCTGCCTCCCGGACTGAAAGTGGAAGCTGGATCGATAAAAGAGGAGCTTGATAACTGAAGGCTCTTGCTCCCAGCCTACTTTTTTGGACTCTAGGAACCACGAGT
Organism: Cyclopterus lumpus; assembly: GCF_009769545.1. Lineage (NCBI taxonomy): Eukaryota > Metazoa > Chordata > Actinopteri > Perciformes > Cyclopteridae > Cyclopterus > Cyclopterus lumpus. The sequence goes on from NC_046985.1 coordinate 19,776,028, forward strand.
AGCCCCACATTTAGTGAGTGCAGCTCTCTAGTGGGGCAATATGGTACTACAAGCTCCTTAAGATATGATGGTGCATCACCAATCAAGGCTTTGTAGGTGAGGAGAAGAATTTTAAATGTGATCCTTGATTTTACAGGGAGCCAGTGCAGAGCAGCTAATACAGGAGTCATGTGATCTCTTTTCTTAGTTTTTGTGAGTACACGAGCTGCAGCATTCTGGATCAACTGGAGGGACTTAAGAGACTTATTAGAGCAGCCTGATAATAAGGAGTTGCAGTAATCTAGTCTGGAAGTAACAAACGCGTGAACCAGCTTTTCTGCATCTTTTTGAGACCAGATGTGCCTGATTTTTTAAATGTTACGTAGATAAAAAAATCAAGTTTAGTCCTTAAAACTGATAAGGTTATTATTGTACGAGATTTTAATATTCATGTGGATTTTGATAATGATTGCCTTAGTGCTGCATTTATCTCATTGTTGGACTTGATTGGCTTCTGTCAGAGAGTACAGAAGCCCACTCACTGGCCACACCCTCGACCTTGTTCTTGCATGTGGCATTGACATTGAGCATTTGGAGGTCTTCCCACAGAACCCTCTTCTGTCAGACCATTACCTCATAACTTTTGAGTTCATACTCCCGGAGTATACACCGTTAGTCAAAAGTTTCTACACCAGATGTCTAACTGACAATGCTGTAGCTAAATTTAAAGAATTTCATTCTGCATTTCATTCATTCAATACCACGTCTCAATGTGACAGAGGACTCCTGTGTTAACTTTAGTCCGTCCCAGATTGATCATATTGTCAATAGTGCTACAGGCTCACTGAGAATGACACTAGACTCGATAGCCCCACTGAAGAAAAAGACAGTGAGGCAAAGGAGGTTTGCTCCCTGGTATAACCCTCAGACCCGCACCTGGATTGTTGTGGATTAATCCGTTAATCAACTTGGCCATGTTTGCAGAAATGAGACGCGCTCCATCCCAAGTGGGATGAATGCCGTCTCGGCTCATCAGATCAGGCTTTCCCCAGAAAGTCCTCCAGTTATCTATGTAGCCCACTTTGTTTGCTGGGCACCACCTGGACAACCAGCGGTTGAATGACGATATGCGGCTATACATGTCATCATTGATCAGATTGGGGAGAGGGCCAGAGAAAACTACGGTGTCCGACATTGTCTTGGCATAAGTACACACCGATTCCACATTAATTTTAGTGACCTCCGACCGCCGCAGTCGGGAGTCATTACCGCCGGCGTGTATTATAATCTTACTGTAACTACGCTCATCTTTAGCCAGCAGTTTTAAACAAGATTCAATGTCGCCCGCTCTGGCCCCCGGGATGCATATGACTTTGGTCCCTGGCTTCCCTATCTTCACGTTTCTGACTATGGAGCTACCTATAACCAGAGTGGGTTTCTCAGCAGGTGTGTCGCTGAGTGGGGAAAACTGGTTCGAAACGTGAAGAGGTTGGTGGTGCTCAGTGGGCTTCTGTTTAGACTTAAAACCCCTTCGAACAGATACCCAGCCATCTGGCTGCTCGGAGGCTGCTAGGGAACTGCTAGCAGAAGCTACGTCTAGCTGGCACGCACTGGCTACGGGGGTGGCAAGCTAACTATCATAGCTAACGTCTGAGCTTCGATGGTGCGGAGCCGTGCATCTAACTCACTTAGAACTGCCTCCAACCAGCAAATGAACTACACTTGTTGCATGTACTGTTATCATTAAGGGAGGCAGAGGAATCGCTATACATGAGACACTCTGAGCAAGAGGGAGCGGGAGGGGGAGAGGGCAGGGTTTACCTGGACAGGTCTCCAGTTTATCGCAGGGCTCATATAGAGACAGACAACCATCACACTCACGGGCAATTCAGAGTCTCAATGAACCTGAGCTGCATGACTTTGGAAAGAAGCCGGAGAACTTGTAGGGAACCCAACCTATAAACTCCACACAGGATTGCCTGGGATCAAACCCGGGGGCCAGGTGACAGTGCTAGTTACTGCACCACCCCCGAGAGATAAAGTATGTTCTATATACCATCTATACGTGTTTAGAGGTATCAGACATCAGCCAGTGCAATTCGAACCCGAAGAGTAAATGGTAAATGGACTGTACTTGTGTAGCACCTTTCTAGACTTCTGACCTCTCAAAACGCTTTAACACTACATTACATAATTCACCCCTTCATACACTAAAGATAGGGGCTACCATGCAAGTGGTGTGAATTTCGTTAGGCTCATGGGTGCAAGCAGGTTTCTCAGCTGTTAGGACCTTTGACAGTATGCTCTGCTGTGGCTCGGACAACAAGGGGCTAAGATACTAAAGTCTTTTTTACAACAATATTTAACACAAAATATATACGCATGAAAATAATGAATGCGCTAAATGTGTCTACACACAAACAGCACTGAGGTAGTGTTTGTTTTCATGTGCAGCACACTTTATTAAGAACAATAACCCTGATGTATTTGAACGGAGTAGAATTGCACCACTGCTGAGTTCTTGCATTTGCAGTTATCAGCTCCTTGCAAATGCCTTTTGGGTGTTACTCAGCATATACAGCGAATATATAGTAATTGTTAAGAAACAGTCATTGCAGCTACAACGTTATTTAATACCCAGAAGCTGTTCCCAAGCAATATTCAGTTTGTGTGTGTCTCAGAGGAAATCCCATGAGAACAACAAACTGTTCATGCAATTAAAAACTAATGCAAAAGAGATGTAATACACAGTATGTATTAACTTTTCAGAAATTCTAGTACAAAACATAAAAAGGGGAATTTACAAAAATGTAAATAAGTAATTTAGCTCTTTAAGTTGATAAGATTTCTTTATTAATACTTATTGGAACCCGGAGCTTAGTTCAACTCAACATTAATCAGCCAAGAAATGTCACGGTACGCTGTATCTATTTCTGTTTTATTTTGAAAGTTACTTTCCCCGTCTGTCAGGTTTGGTTTTACTTCCTGTTTTAGCACCACTTTTTTCCAGACCTGTATATCATTAGTTAATCAGTCGCTTGTATGCGGCCCTTGTCTTCCATTACTACATGGAGTTGTGTTTGGCCTTACCTGTGTGCTGTTATCTGCCTGTATCTTGGACTCAGTTTGTTAAATATATCACTGCATCAGTCAGCTAATTGCATCTGGGTCCGTCTTCCTGCTACCTGCACTTTATTAACAGCAAAGAAAATACTTAAACACCTGTGTGGGTGTGACAGTACTTTAAAGTACATTTTTTCTATTCTATTATTCTCATTTATTAATTAATTAATTATTAGATATTAATGCCCTGAGACAGACTGGTGGCCTCCCCAGGTTCTACCCTGGCTTTGGCCAATGTCAGCTGGGATCGGCTCCATCGCCCTGTGACCCTGAATAGGATAAGCGGATCGGAAAATGGAATGGGAATTATATATTAATTCATTATTATTTAATTTCATCGAGGCATAATTTGTAATGTATTTGGATTGGAGTACACTCAACGAAATATTTAGGCCTAATATGTAAGATTTATGTATTTTAATTGCATGTAAAATTTCCATCCATTTGGAATACATAGTTTTAACGTGAAAACACTAAGAAACTTAATGTGATTTATTTTCGTTAGTCGAACATGAATTTAGATTTTACAAGTGAAATCTGTAAAAATACCAATAAACCCAATGTGTTTGGAACACATTGTATTATGCATTTACCATGAATAAGTCCAATGCGTTTCAAATTCATAACCAGGTAGGTCTATGTATTCTTTTTTCATAAAATCTATTAGTTTGATATTCATAATAATCAGGTTTACGCAATAAACTCAATTTACTTCAAATGTATGTACTTTTTATTAATTAACCCATAGTATTTTTCATTCACAACAATAACTAGTGTACAATACATAAAAAAAGAACAGTCAGACAACCATGTCTCACATTTACTATTTATTGGCGTGTGGGTATTGTAAAAACAGCATCAAACTACAACACCACCTCTTCCAACAGCAGCACAGCCAGTGCTCATACATCCATGTTGTGTGCAAAGAAACAAATCATAAAAAAGAAAATGCCCTACTTACCATCGAGGTTAAGAAAGTGCTCTATTAAAGAATTTAACTTTTCTTTGCCACAATAGATGTCATTGATATAATAAATGGCTAAACACCTCTGAACCAAAAAAACACATTGAAAACACATCACGAGGCCATTGGCCTCACACAGCAGGAATAAGAACAGTGCTGAACTATGGTAACTGTAATGTTTACAGTACACTAACATTTCACGGAATCCCTGACATCCATTTTTTGAAACGTGGACCACCATAACAAGACCAACATTTGCCAGATTCCTATTAATTGGAGCTAGTGAGGGATGTTGCAGGGGAACTCTAATCAAATTATTATGGTTAGCAGCAGCGGGATATGCCACTGAGCGTGCTGCAGTGGGTATGCGGTAGGGACTAAAAGGTGTACCAGTCCGGTTTTGGGGAGTGGAGTCAGCAGAAAGAGTAGAGGGTGGTGGGGGAGCTGTAACAGTGGTCAAAACTCCCAAGTCCAGACTCCAAAAGAACACAAGTCTGTACTCAGCGTACTTTGGATTGAGAAACGGCCCCTGTCTGGTGGCTCCCGCCCCAGCTGCAGAAGACCAGTGTCCCTCGGGGCTACCTCAGCCACCAGCTCCGGACTTTCCATCGTCGGTCCCTCATCCCGCTCTGTCCCCTCTGGTGTTTTTCAACTCACTGACATGAGAAGAGTTTAACAAAACACCCAGCAGGTGGTGGTATAGACTCAAATGGAAACTAACAAGCTTTTATTGCATAGTTTGGAGTTGTTGAAGCGTGATATCTTATTGTGAAGGACTGAACTACGATCCCAGATATGTTGACAGCATTTTGGTGACCCTGTATCAAGTTAATATCCCCGAGAAACCAGAAGCGCCGTGTGATAGAAGTTTGGCCAGATCATGCCAAGAGCAGCGCACGGCTAATTGACCAGCATTAGTGTCCTTTTACTGGCTCTAGTAAAGGCAAAGCTAACTCAAATAATTAAAACGATATTTAGCTCGAAAGGTAAGAAGTTAAAGCTTAGTTTAACACCATTAAATCAGCTGAAAACGTGATACGATCATTTTTATCAATATTTTAAGTCATATTTTATTCGAATGTTAGCTAAAATCTGGCCCAGACAGGACACAATTCCGTTAAATATCGACCTGACTGAAAGTCATACAAAGCTAGCGCTCAAATATCAGTCTACAAACCACGTTAGCTCAGTCACCAATTTAAAGCATTTCTGTCTCCGTTTCACAGTAACTGGGCTGTAATGGTGTTAACCCTTAGCCGTTAACACTACACAGAGGCCATTTTAATAAAGTGCCTTTTAACGTCGCCTGCTTTAATTACTGACTCGTTTTAATTAGTAATACGTGGGATTTTAGCTAATGTAAAAACATCGCTAACTAGCTAACATTACTTGATATGCATTACAACATGTGCTGCTAGCTGACTGGACAAACAGGTTCGTAATGTTGGACTTATTGGATTTGACAGTCAATATATCGTAATAATATATATATATATATCAATAATAGTGTGCCATGATATAAACTGCACTCATAAAACATGTCCATACACTGATAACAGGCAGATCAGATAAGATGACAGGATGTAACTCACCTGTTGTAGGCCGCAAGTTGGTCTGAGGTAAGATGGCCGAAAGTCCGGTGTCACGTGAAGGATTCGAAATGTAAACCAATCTCATAAATGTTAACTAATTGATCATGCAGCGAGCCGTATTCAAACCATATTCATGTCTTAACTGATTCAATTGAATTGTTTTACAAATTAACAGATTCATGCTGATTCTAAGGAATTTGAATACATATATTTAAAAAATATGAGTATTTAAATAAAATGTAATAGATTAAAACACTTAATAATAAACTATGCCATGATTCATTTCTTTGAGTGTAATATGTTTTGTTTTTTATTTCAAGACAAGATACAATACATAAACAGAAGAATAAGTGGACGACAAGAACAGTGAATACAGGTCAGCTAACATCATGTTGTCAGTGCATGGGAGATCGGAGTGATGTTGGTGTGTGGGGGATTTAAATAGTCTGGGTGGAGCTTATTAGGTGGGTGGATGGATGGGTAAGGGAAGTTATAATATATATACATACGTATATTAGTGTCGGTCAAAGATGAACAAATTTAATAGGAAACACGAGAGTTCTATAAACAACCCAAAACAGAATTTGAGATCGAATGGCATCCGACCCGTCTATCTGCGTTTCTTCCTGATCGGCTCCATTTGCTTGCACAAGACTTCTGGGGTACAGGAACTCGGAGTTCCTCTTTCCTCGGGATGAATAAATAAATAATACAATTAAAAAAATAAAACATGTCCTCGACTCCATCTTACTCCAAGCATCCCTACCTACCGAGAAAATCCATTGGATCTAATTACTCGTTTTAAATTTCTTCCTGGCTCTAAAATGCACCAAACACCCCCTTTCGCTGCTAGGCCACCTGCGACAAGGAGGTTGATCCCTCCTTTTAGTTGCCGCTACGGTTGCAAATATCCACTACCACGTCACACTCAGCAAAGCATGCAAACGAAGCTAAAACTGTGACACTAGTTCCTTTCCTTTTGAAATAGCATCTCCTTCTTTTATGACGACCATATCACCAAGCCAGAAGATATGCAGTTATTTACAGACGCAGCCTCCTCCATCAGCTTTGACGGCAAGGGGTTCATAGCCCAAGGCCGTCGGATTTTCATCCCTCACCCCTTCTTCCAAAATCTCCGAAATTTATACCGTAACCATAGCAGCCATTCTTTGGGTGCACGACTGGTCTAAAAAGATGCAATCTGTTCAAACAGTGCTGTCGTAGACAACCTTAACAAAGTACGGACTCATCGTCTCGATATAATGCAGTTCAATCAGGAGAGACCAGTCAAATTAAAGAAAATATACTTATTTATTGTTAGCAGATATGTGCTAATAAAAATGACCATAATTCAAGTGCAGTCCCACGGTTTTTAGCAACCATCCACAACCGACCCCCACCATATCATTAAGGTTCCCGGCTAACTTTTGTGACTCTGCATAATCAGAGCTTCCTTAACCTACATAGCTCCCTCCCATAACCCTCATTCAATTCAATTCAGTTTATTTTGTATAGCCCAATATCACAAATTACAAATTATCCTCAGAGGGCTTTACAATCTGTACACATACGACATCCCTGACCTTTGACCTCACAGCGGATCTTTGACAGGGAAAAAAGTGAAGAAACCTTCTGTAGAGCAACAGAGGAGGATGCCTCTCCCCGGATGCACAGATGAATAGATGTCATGTGTTCAAAATGAACAGCATTTACAAAGTTACATAAACACATTACATGAATATGACAATGTATGAATGGAACTCCAATCCATGAAACAGAAGGAGGTAGAGAGGAAGCGGGGTGCATCAGCAGGGCCAACGCGGGAGGCCGGTTCACCAGCATCAGACACTCACAATGATCTAATAACATATTATATTATACTCAAGAACTGGAGATAATTTAGTAGCATAAACCTCCGTTTGACACCAATAACTCAAAAGGTTTGTAAAAAGTGCACCTGCAGATAATATCTCCAATGAGACTCTAAATCTCCAAATCATGTCCTGAGAATAGATGAGGGTGATGGGTTGAACTTGGGAAACAATAGCCTCTGGGTTCACAGTCTCTTCCAACAGCTCCTTCTCACAAGGATAATATGTTATAATAACGTGGTGAGGTTATAATAATCTGTACAATATCAAATCACTTGTATGGTGCAAACTGCTTTGAAATGTATAGGAAAATATTGTCAATCACTTTATGAGCAGTCTTTTATCAGACACTCAGAAAATAGTGTCTGACCCGACTAATACCCTGTTATGGTTGTGTGGTGAGGTGTGGAGGACCCAAACGCATGCTCACGCAGCAGTTTGCAAAACTCAAAGTGAGAATCTTTATTTTCCTAACGAGTCGGGGAAAAAAACAGCAAAGAATAAAACAAAACAATGATCAGAATAGTCCAGTGGATCCAGAAGCAAGTCTTCCTTCGCTGGAGTCGGGAGGGCAACTCGACCGAACTCTAGTCCTTGGTACGAACGGGATGGGTAGAAACCTGGTGTTCCCAACACATGGTAAGGAACCAGACTGGTGACCGGAACGATCTGACAACGCGCCAGGGAATACCATGGTCCTTAAATCAACTGGCAGCACTTAGAGCAACGAGCCCCAGCTGAGCCAAAGGAGAGGGGCGTGGTAGTGGGCGGAAACCGGAGATGGAGACTGTAGGCTGACAAAAGCAAAACATTAAGCACATGGCACACAACAACAAACCAGACAGGAGGGGAACAAACAGGGAAGCCCACACTAACAGCAGACAGGGATCCTAACATACCCACTGCTCCCATTCCTCCTGAAAACAGCTGGTTGAAATCCCTACAGAGCTACCCCACTGAAACCAGAATGTAGTTGATGAGTTGCTAACAAATGGCTCCTGTGTGTGCAATCAGTTGATACAGCTGTTCATTTCCCTTATGTTTTAAGACTGCTCTGATTAAAGCACTGTGTGAAAGCATCATTCTCGCAATGAATCCTGAGCCTTAAGGTCTTTTACCAAAGCCTGGATATAAGAATTATCCATCTTTGCAACCAATTAATGAAAGTGACCATATTTGGACAGCGAAGGAGTGAGGTAGAGATGCCATATACGGTACTGGTTGAGATATGTCAATCACAAGGTGGCCACGCCCTATAGCATACCCTGCATGATGGTCTATTTGACTTATGTCTAAATGGATCATCATTTACTAAATTAACATCATGCTGTCTTGAAGATGACTTGAAACAATGAGGTTATATATCAAGTGAGAAGTAGGATAGTCTGATAGACTTACAATCAGACTTTTTATTGCAACAAGAGGAGTCACCTATTACTTATGCATTGGCTTCTCTCGGCATAACCGTAGTTTGCAACCTGGTCTCTACACACCGGGGTCATGACAAATAGATGACAAAACTGAAAATATTATATGTCAAGGGCTTTTACTGTAAAAAGTTAAGAACAGAAGGAGTAGGTAGTAGATAGTTTGCCCTGCCTTTTTCAAGTTTGAAAAGAATAATAAAGTTTGTGGTCTTGGGTCGGACTGCATAGCCTCCATGTTGTTTCTTAAATATAGACGCAACTCAACCCGTACGATATGATTGATTGATGCCTTTATTCACGGTGTAAAATTAACCCTTTGCCGTGGAATATTTGCGTTCTGTTGGAAAATAACTGACACATTCTCATTCCAACTCGTAACATACTGACATACTGAGGCTTTGTCAGGCACCTTTCTAACTCAGCAGAAATACAATACAATAAATATATGGTTAACGTTGTGAATTCAAACACAAACACTTAGGTTTAAGCATCAAAACGTCATAGTTAGGTTAAAAAAAACAGGATACCCGGTTCTCTCCCCATAGTTCATGTTGAACGCATCCCTCTCTCTCTTCCGGTAAGCGTATTGCATCACTTCCGGTTGCCAGCTTAGCAGCTCGCGATGTCTTCCTCTCTCCCTCCCCTCCCTCTTGCTCAGAGTGTCTCATGTATAGCTATTCCTCTGCCTCCCTTAATGATAACGGTACATGCAACAAGTGTAGTTCATTTGCTGGTTGGAGGCAGTTCTAAGTGGGTTAGATGCACGGCTCCGCACCATCGAAGCTCAGACAGTTACGCTAGTTAGCTCGAAGGGGTTTTAAGTCTAAACAGAAGCCCACTGAGCACCACCAACCTCTTCACGTTTCGAACCAGTTTTCCCCACTCAGCGACGCACCCGCTGAGAAACCCACTCTGGTTATAGGTAGCTCCATAGTCAGAAACGTGAAGATAGGGAAGCCAGGGACCAAAGTCATATGCATCCCGGGGGCCAGAGCGGGCGACATTGAATCTTGTTTAAAACTGCTGGCTAAAGATGAGCGTAGTTACAGTAAGATTATAATACACGCCGGCGGTAATGACTCCCGACTGCGGCGGTCGGAGGTCATAAAATAAATGTGGAATCGGTGTGTACTTATGCCAAGACAATGTCGGACACCGTAGTTTTCTCTGGCCCACTCCCCAATCTGATCAATGATGACATGTATAGCCGCATGTCGTCATTCAACCGCTGGTTGTCCAGGTGGTGCCCAGCAAACAATGTGGGCTACATAGATAACTGGAGGACTTTCTGGGGAAAGCCTGATCTGATGAGTCGAGACGGCATTCATCCCACTTGGGATGGAGCGCGTCTCATTTCTGTGAACATGGCCAAGTTGATTAGTGGACTTAATCCATGACCCAGAGTTCAGATCAGGAAGCAGAAGCAGAGTTGTAGTCTTCCACCCTTCTCTGGACTTCCATTGGAGCAGTTACCCACCCTTAACCTTAACTCTATAGAGACTGTGTCTTTCCCACGGCCACTTGAATGAATTAAATCAAAAGTAACCAGAAGAGGAGTCATACAAAATAACCTCATACAGGTTAACATCACTACTGCAACAATGCAACACAAATTCAGAATTTATATCTGAATTTTCTGAGTGTTTATCAAGTTTAGTCCTTAAAACTGATAAGGTTATTATTGTAGGAGATTTTAATATTCATGTGGATATTGATAATGATTGCCTTAGTACTACATTTATCTCATTGTTGGACTCGATTGGCTTCTGTCAGAGAGTACAGAAACCCACTCACTGCTTTGGCCACACCCTCGATCTTGTTCTTGCATATGGCATTGACATTGCGCATTTGGAGGTCTTCCCACAGAACCCTCTTCTGTCAGACCATTACCTCATAACTTTTGAGTTTATACTCCCGGAGTATACACCGTTAGTCAAAAGTTTCTACACCAGATGTCTAACTGACAGTGCTGTAGCTACATTTAAAGAAGCGATTCCTTCTGTATTTGATTCAATACCACGTCTCAATGTGACTAAATGTAAACTAAATCTAGTTGCCATATGGTCCTTTACATGAGCAGTTGCAAACAAGTTCCGCTGTCTTCCAAGTGGAGGCAGAGGTTCTGTATGTTTTTGCTGTGCAATGATCTGAGAAGTAGAACATTGTCCCGTGCTTTCTTTCAAGGGACCATATGACGTGCCTGTGACAGAGATGGACAGCACTGGTGTTGTGGGTCAGGCAATCTAAAGTTGTAGCATTGGTTTTAGAAATACCATGGTCACAATGGCTATAAAACTATATAAGAAGCCAGTAGCATAAATCTGTCATGCAGTAATACATGATAATCAGGTTAAATATTGTAATGAATGCTCCACTATAATGTAGATAAACAGAAGAGGCTAAAATGAATGTTGACAGTGTCTAATTAAAGTATTTAAGTAAAAGTACATTCACACTGCTGGTCCCTCTCACCCTCTATATTCACGCTCTGTCTCTTTCTCTGACTCGGCTCTCCTACCAACGTGTATTACCATGTATTTACTATAATTATATACATGGTCTTTATATCTTTGTTGTGTTTGAATTTGTATCATTTTGGATTGGAATTATAGAAATGAGTCTCAAACAGTACAAAACCAGAAGCAACATGTTTCACAATAATGGATTTATATAATAATATTGTTCTATTTTACATTATTAACTTGTTTGATTTCTTTTCTTGCTGTATTTGTGATCGTTTTATAAGCCGTTTTCCTACTGGAAAAGTACTAAACGTATTAAAAAATATATTATTTAAATACATTATTATTATTATTATACTATTATGTCACAATAATTATGCTAGGTGTTATGTTGTTGTATTGAGCCTATAGGTTCAACTGTAGAAACCAAAGAACATATGTATGTATATTAATAATGTAGATAGAATTGGATCAGCTGAGTTTGTGTTGAACAGCTGATCCGATACTTGGCACGTGGGTAGTACCTGCTCTTCCTCTCTCGTCTCCATCACTTTCTCTCTTTTTCACTGTCTCCTCATCAGACACACACACACACTGAAGCATTGACGGTGAACAGATTAGCAAGTCGGTAATCTTAGCGTTAACAATATCTAAACCAAAGTCAGACAGTACTGAGGTACAGACCTCTGACCTCATGCAGCATGTGGAACATGCAGATTTCCCCTCACTGTCCCTCCAATAACTGGCTCGTAGGTAAATAGATCAGAAAAATGGTTTTGGCAGATTAAAAATAGCGTAAGATTATTATGTGTCCCATCTGTTTCAGCGATGAAAAGTATTTTTACACCTGTTCTTATGTCATAAACACATAAGAGAAAACATTTAGATCAGATTTTTTATTCAGATCAGATCACTTTATGTGGTCCTGAGCCACATACATAACGGAAATGAAATTACACTAAATCAAGTCATTCCAATGTTGCCCTCGGGCTCCTGACCTTGTACTTTAGTTTCCTTAGAAACTAAAAAAAATTACAATACTTTTCAAAGATTTGCATGAATTATGTAAACAAGCAGGCTGCACGGTGGTGTAGTGGCTAGCACTGTCGCCTCACAGCAAGAGGGCCGCGGGTTCGATTCCCGGTCGGAGCGGTCCTTCTGTGTGGAGTTTGCATGTTCTCCCCGTGGCAGCGTGGGTTCTCTCCGGGCTCTCCGGCTTCCTCCCACAGTCCAAAGACATGCTGCAGGTTAATTGATCTCTAAATGTCCCATAGGTGTGAATGTGAGAGTGAATGGTTGTATGTCCCTACATGTGCCCTCGATGGACTGGCGGCCTGTCCAGGGTGTCCCCTGCCTTCGCCCTATGTCAGCTGGGATAGGCTCCAGCGCCCCCGCGAACCTAATGAGGATAAAGCGGTATTGAAAATGGATGGATGGATGTAAACAAGCATTTTAATATGAACATTTAAAATGTATTTAATTTAAAACACTTTTTACAACCAACACAAAGAAGAAGAGATCGGGATCTACTCAACAAAAAAGACATTATACAAAACGTAACATTTACAGTCTAATTGGAAAATGACACATTTTTGGCAGAGCGATTATTATCCAGCTGAGATATGATTATGGTGCCTCAGCATTGTTTTATTATTTGTGGGTAGCCCTGTAATGAGAACAATTGCACAAGAGAGAGGGGTGTGGGTTGATGAGTTTGTTTTTGCAAATATACAATGCCGTAGAGTCCTATTAATCAGTGTGGATTATATGGAAATTAATAAAAACTGATGTCTCCCTGCTTGGCAGAAATCGAACACTTCATGTTTCCTTTCCACCTGCAATACTACAGTTGAATGGCAAGCCCACTGCCACCATCAATAACACAATAGTTTAGCCTCAGATGAAAATGATAAATGTACTGGCGTTCCTTCAGACCCTGATTCAGCCGACCATTTATTTTAATATTTCAGCAACTACAAGGCGCTATTGTTAATCACTGTTAGGCAAGGAGGAGTCACGGCGAGCAGGAGAGCGGAGGAGCTGACGTGGGGAGACGGACGAGGGGGGAGTAGGACGGAGGGCGGACAGAGGAGGAGGAATGGGTTTGGGGAATGCCACTTCTCATTGGGGAAGCTGTTGCTCATCTGTCGTGGGCTCGTTGGGGCGAAGCTAAAGGCTCTCGTTCAGTCAAACTACTCGGGTACGCATGACATTTCAATTACACAGCCAGCTCTCTACAGCCAGATAAGCCAAATGCCACACACACATGCACACGCACTCAAGCACACACACATGCACGCACACACACACAGATACATGCATGCATGCACACACACTGCACATACACACACACAAGGTCTGTTTGAATAGTGGTTGCTGGTGACAGGTGAGTGCACTGTGTGGAAACATTACCGGAAACCTGACTAAAATAGATATTTGAATGATGTATTTAAATACCTTCTCATGTGCAATATACACTTTGGTAAAAGACCTTATGTGCAATATACACTATATAATGTAAGATGATAGTGTAACTAATAAAAAGTATGACAGATGACACATCTGAGGAGAGGGGATGTATTTCCACATAATGAGACCAAAGACAGCACAGAACAGATGATTAAAGTTTAGAAACGATAAGAGCTGAGAAGAGTGTATGACTGGGGAGATCCAATTCAAGTACTTCCATAATTAATTCTATCAGCTGATGTTGGGCAAGCATTAATGACTAGATGTAGGGATACAAGGAAATAATGGAAGAGGAGGCAAAACCTGCCACAACGTGGACTAACCCGCTCTGCTAGTGGAATGCGTAGTGAAGCAGTGTTACAGTCACTGGCCTCATTGTGGTCATTCTTTTTAAGGCTTGTATGTTTTGAAAATATATGTATATATATATATGCACACACATACTATATATATTATATATATATATACACATATATATATATTATATCACATATACTGTATATATATGTATTATAATATATATATACACGCATATACAGTATATATATATGTACATGTATATATACATAATATATATACACATATATATATGTGTGTATATTCACACATGTATACACACATATATATGTATACATACATACAGTATATATGTATACGTGTATGTATATATATACACACATATGCGTATGTATATATATATATACATACATACATATATATATATATACACATATATATATATACATATATATATATATGTATATACATATACACAGACACACAAAGCAGGTAAAAGAAGAATACTTGCCCAGCTCACTCCAAGTCACCGTTCCAAATCATTTGGGGTGGACCGTCCTGCCCAAGGACATTTTGCAGTTGTTTTCTTTACTCAATCTGTGTTGACGTCACACTTCTGTTTCAGTATACAGTCTATGGGACAGAATTAAACAAAATGCCGGACACCTGATGCACGATTGTATATACTGAACAATTCTGGGAGGTGGTGGCACAGCAGCAAGAGCAGGTTGTACACCACCATCATCAGATGGGCCTGTCCCCTGCTCCCCCTGTCCACGGGTTAGTGTCCAAAGACACTGAACTCCAAAACTCCTCCAATGGTGCCAGCAGTGTCAATGAGAGGCACTTTGAATGAAAGCACATATACAACATAAATGTGCTCCATTTAATTAAGTCAGAACTCAATTTATTTGTACAGACAGATTTCAAAAATCAAAAATTTGCCTCAGAGAGCTTCATAATCTGTGCAGAATTGATCAGTTTTCATAAATTAATTTACCTAGTAAGGCAAGGCAAGTTTATTTATAGAGCACAATTCGTACACAAGGCAATTCAAAGTGCTTTACAGCTACATAAAATTACAAAAAGGCAAATAAAATCATTCCATAAAAATAATCATTAATTAATTATATCAAAAGCGAAGAGTGCAGATAAAATACTTTCAGTTGTCAAATAGAACTGTTTTCATCCTGGATTTAAACATTGTCAGAGTTGAGGCCTGTCTCACATCTTCTGGAAGAACGTTCCAGATTTTAGCATAAAAGTGAAACGCAGCCTCACCATGTTGAGTCCTGACTCTGGACCAGCAGGAGACCACTCCCTGAGCTTCTCAGAGCCTGAGATGGTTCATATGGCTCTAACATGTGAACCACTCCCTGAGCTTCTCAGAGCCTGAGATGGTTCATATGGCTCTAACATGTGAACCACTCCCTGAGCTTCTCAGAGCCTGAGATGGTTCATATGGCTCTAACATGTGAACCACTCCATGAGCTTCTCAGAGACCGAGATGGTTCATATGGCTCCAACATGTGGCCCACTCCCTGAGCTTCTCAGAGACCGAGATGGTTCATATGGCTCTAACATGTCACACATGTACTTTGGTGCTAGACCATGAAGACATTTGTACACAAGCAGAGCTGTTTTAAAGTCTATTCTCTGAGCAACAGGAAGCCAGTGCAAAGACCTGAGCACTGGACTAATATGGTGGTATTTCCTGGTTCTAGTCAGGACTGGAGCAGCAGCGTTCTGGATGTTCTGCAGCTGTCTTACAGCTCGTTTAGAGCCCAGTGAGCAGGCCGCTACAGTAGTCTAACCTGCTGGAGACAAAGGCATGGATTAGTCTCTCCAAGTCTGGTTTGGACACTATTCCTTTGATTTTGGCATTGTGTTTTACATGGTAAAAAGCTGTTGATGTTATTGATTTAATGTGGCTGTTAAAGTTCATTTCTGAGTCTAATATCACCCCTAGATTTCTAACCTGATTTTTTGAGAGTCTCAAAGTGACTAATAACACTTTCTCTTTGTTTCTGTGGGCCACAGACAATGATTTCAGTTTTGTCTGAGTTTAGCTGGAGAAAATTGTTTTGCATCCACACACTGATCTGTTCGATGCAGATATATCTGTTTGATGCAGATATATATATATATATATATATATATATATATATATATATATACACTGATCTGTTCGATGCAGTGACAAAGTAAATCTATAGGCCCATATTCACCTGCCTTCAGTGACACGTAGACCTGAGTATCATCTGCATAGTTGTGGTACGTTATAGCTGCGTATTAGCTGGCCTAATGGAAGCATGTACAGATTGAATAATAGGAGTCCTAGAATTGACCCCTGGGGAACCCCACAGGTCAAAGCCATTTGGTCTGAGACAGTTACCAATTTCAACAAAATACGTCCTGTCCTTGAGGTAGGACTTGAACCAGTTTAGAGCAGTACCAGAGATTCCCACCCAGTTTTCTAACCTCTGTAATAAGATCCCATGGTCAACTGTGTCAAAGGCAGCGCTTAGGTCCAGCAGAACTAAGACTAAGAGTAGTAGCTCACTTTATGGCACTAAAATGACAATTTTAATGCATAAACCATCCTTGGCAATAATAAACTGTGCAATATGACAAATCTATCAGCAGATGATTGCCATACGTATAGTGGCTTATCACATGCCCATGACAAACACTTAAAGAGCCTCAGCTGATTTAACAAATCAAAATACTCAATATGTATCAGTCCAGTTGCTCCGGGTTTTGTCATTGGCTTTTACGCCATTTTTTTGCAGCTCGAAGATAATCAGTATCTCTGTTTGAATTACATGTGTTACTTGCCAGGAGGTAAGTGGGTATCACGGTGCTGATGGAGGTCAGCATTGGGGCATAAATTACCTATGGACTGTTAGGATTTGGCCATAAACCTTCAGCAGTACAGGCATAAAACTAAAACTAATAGTACTATATGCTCCTTCCTGTCAGCTGGTTAATTAAATTCTACAGGATTATGCTTGTTTTTTGTTGCTAAACAGTAGCTCATTATGTCGCAACATGTATCAATCACCCTTTGGACAGAATTATGTTGCATCCTGTCAAAATAAAGAACACAATCAAATAAAAGCAGCTATGTCTGTTGATAAACGCTAAAAAATTTAATCAAAATATCAATTATCATCATTACAAATATCTACATTTTCTATTTAGGTCAGTAGTCATGATATTGTTAAACATACACGTGTTGCATGCATTAGAGAATGGAAAAGACTGAAGGACCTCCCACACCACCACACACATACACCAAGTATACTGTTGCCATCCAGCAAAGCAAATAAATGCACTAGAAAACAAGCCTGAAGGGCATCTATAAGGCTAAGACGGCTTAAGAGAAAGATCGTATCGGTGAGCCTAATAATCATCATTTCAATGCTTTTTCATTTTCTCTTCATGACAAAGTCCAACATCATGTTCATTATGGCCAATTTACTATTTGGAAAAAAGGCTTCTTTCACTCTGCCAAATGAGTAGTGACTGATGTGTCTGTCCTGTTGATGCATGACGCTGTGGATGCTAGTCTACAGAAGAAAGATGCTGCATCCTTAGACATTTTGGTTAATGTGTAACTAATTCCTTTTTTTTGCCGATGGTTACATGGAGGATCTTGCTGCTTTGCTTTGCATAAATCATTATTACCTCTTTCAAAGCCGTTTGCATTTGTACAGTTGTCTGTTATTTACACTAGATTTTATTTTCCCAGCCACAGTCTGCAAAGTTCTGCACTACTACTGAAAAGGTTGGGAGGGTTAATGATTCCAACTCAGATGTGAACTCTTTCATAAGGATGGCAGCATTCTTGTATATTGCTCTCATATAACTTTGTCATGTAACTCTGTAATGTTCATCTGGTCACATGACATCTATTGCTTCTGTCCATCCAGGGAGAGGGATCCTTCTCTGTTTCTTCACTTTTTTTCTCGGGAAAGGTTTTTTTTCTATTTCTTGGGAGTTTTTCCTGATCCGCTGTGAGGTCAAAGGTCAGGGATGTCGTATGTGTACAGATTGTAAAGCCGTCTGAGGATAATTTGTAATTCTGGGCTATACAAAATAAACTGAATTGAATATAGAATTACATATGAATCTCCTTATTAATGCAGGAAAACCTTCTTTTTTTGATGTTGCTATTCACGGATGCAATGAATTTACAGATCCGTTGGAGATAAAGCTGGATGTGGTGCCGTACTTAAACTTAACCTTGACTTTAATGTTGATTTGGCAAACTGATTAACACTTTCTTTTTTAAATAGCAAATCCAAAACTTAGCATATGTAACAGATGTTACAGATGTGGGTGTTGTGTATCCCTGGTCTAGAACCAGTAATATGGGATCCATCATTTTTCGAGCTTGACCTATACTAGGCACTACAAATCAGCATATCTCAGTCCCTGCTGTTTTGATAATTTGGTTTAATCTCTGTTTTATAACTCCCCAAAATGTATACACTTTTGACTTTAATAACAGCGTGTCAGTAACCTTGTTACAAAAACACAAACTCACGGAGAGATGACATTTTAGAGAAGTATTATTAAAAGCTTTCTTCCCGTGAAGCCGACAGACATGTGTCATTGTTACGTCAAGGCTGATCCTGTGGTGGCAGTTCAGCCACAAACCACTTTTAATCAAATACATTTTTCTCCTCTTCAAGTCAGTGTGCATTTGCTGCTAAGCGTCTCTCTGTGCTCTCTGCTATGAGTCTTACTACCCTCCAATGAAACCCACAGCTACCACTTAGCCTGTCCAGAGGAGTGGAATATCTATCAGTATTATGAAACCAAACCTTTGATCAAAGGATTTGGGATTATCAAGGACTTGCAATTTAGAGTTAAAAAGAGGCAGCTGAAAGGTTGAACTGCTAAAACCGTTTCAGCTGACGAAGTAGATAAGGCTCAAGAGGAATGCTGGGAAGGAATAGTGTGTGTGTGTGTGTGTGTGTGTGTGTGTGTGTGTGCCCCTTGAGCCATTTCTGCAATAAGGCAGACTGCCTCTGCTTGTGCCCATCTAACAGCCCCAATGTCCTCCAGCAAACAGTCAAAATGAGTAATTTCCATGAAGATTACTCTCACTGTAATTGTTAGGAAACCTTATTAAGATC
Source organism: Cyclopterus lumpus (assembly GCF_009769545.1). Classification (NCBI taxonomy): domain Eukaryota; kingdom Metazoa; phylum Chordata; class Actinopteri; order Perciformes; family Cyclopteridae; genus Cyclopterus; species Cyclopterus lumpus. The sequence continues at coordinate 19,795,359 of NC_046985.1, forward strand.
CAGATGATGTGTCTTTCTCTTCAGCTATTGCCCAAACAAGACCTCTTGCTGATCTTATAAATATCTACACAGATCAAAGACACTGTGAAATGAGCTCAGAGACATACAATTGAATAGTCAGAGGGGAGATCTTGATACCTGTCGCCAAGGCTGATGGAAGCATGAAAAAAGCAGTATTCTTATTTTTTGATTGTCTCATCTGGTTCAAACTGGAAAGAAATGCAGATGTGTGGACTATGATGTGGTTAATCAGGCTCTACTGCTGTTCCATCACAGCAAACCTAGTTGAGGATTTATACCGAGGAAAAAAAGCTGGAAAGGGATGCAAGTGGTAAGAAGAGACAAGCACAACATAGTTATTTGCTTAGCTTCACCCTTGGTAACTGTTGCTATGCATGTAAAAACATGTGTAAAATGTATAATGAAAAATGTGAAAAAGTCTTAGTGAAACAATGGGTTTTCCTTTTTTGGACAAGTAAACAAAAGCAGACATTTCTACAACTGATAAGAATCGTGTTTTTAGCTGAAATGACAAGCCTGTTTTAGCATCTGTACCACGCTAGGATTCGCTAATTATTGCTAACTCAGCGAATAGGTGAGTTTTACAGGCAAATTTCCCTTGGTGGTCAAACTGTGGAATTTCAATGGGCCCAAAAAACCTTCCCCCAAGACTTACATTGGAAAAATAGATTTTTGGAAATCAGCAGATAATTGTTGTAGCTGAATCAATTTAAAATTTCAGAAAATCAATTTTCTTTATAGATTTCTCTGAGACTTATAGTAACTCTAGGTTTATGAAAATAATTATTAATTATTTTACTTTTCAACTGAAAAAACACTGGTGAAATACAAATTAATCACATTTGAAGATGTTAATTCATGATCTTTCTCATGAAGAACATTTGCGATATTTGCGTACAAAAAATGGTCCATATTTTTTTGACAACTTAATTGTGTCATAATTTTTATCAGCGACACTAATGGTAAATTATTGTAGATATCAGTATAGAGTATACAGTTGTTGGAGTCCAACTCAAAGACATTTGTTAATAATTGTTGCAGTTCCTAGTTGCCATATGATTTAAGGGATGAAAATAATTTCAATACATTGTGTTTGAGAATTCTGCATTTTGTGGATGATTTTCTTCCTTAAAGAGATCAATATTAAAATCACCTTTGAAAAACTTTACCCTCATTTGATAAGTTTGAGAACATCAACAACCGTTGATTCACATAGCCATGTCTCAGTGGAAATGGAAAATGAATGTTCCGGGCATGAAAGATAATGGATCAAATTAACATAATTATTGGATGAACTTCCGACATTGAGATGAAAAACTGAAAATGGTTTGCCTCTTAGCGTTCCTGTAACATGTTCCTAAACTGCCTATGCAAGGCATACCCAAGGCCAATTGAAAGCTGTACTTGAACCATTTTGGTCTCTTTTGAAATGTAAATCTCTGAAGCTTTTCCCCCAACAGTCAGAATCACTTTAAGTGCTGCTGACATTGAGTCATATACATTTGAACACACTGAAATAGATGATAATTTTTTGCAAACAAATGAGTATGGCTGGGACTTATGACCTGGAAAACACAATAGGAGCACAGCCTTACCCAGTCCAAGTAAAAAGTAGATAACAATACCACAGAAAAAAATATATTTTACACATGTTCTTCTATAATAATAATAATAATAATAATGCATTCTATTTGTAAGGCACTCTTCATTAGAGCTTCTAGGGTATGTCTAGGCGTTTTCCAAACATGGCCATATGGAGACTGCAAAGGACTATTAGTAACCACGGTCACATACCTCTGCTAAGAGGTACCATACAGATTTATATCAGTATTGCTGACACAGAGTGAGTGAAGCAGAAACGCAGCTTACGCACTGACACACAGCTGGTCTGGCACCAGCTATCTGCCCTTATGCAGTGACGTCCCTTTGGGCTCTCAACCTACCCCCTGAAGCCGCATATCGTTCTTTACATCATTTCATTGGCTATACGAAACGCCCGTCATCTGAACATTCGGCCGCAGTGGGCTCGGTTTATACACGAAAGAAGAGGGGGAGGCCATTTCCTTAAACGCGACTCTCATTGGCTATTGTAGGCTGTGAAGAGGTCATGCCGCTCCTATGGGGTCATGTTAGGTGTCAATCAAAAGGTCAGAGTGCAGAGGACATTTTGATTGTACATTTTCAGATGTAAACAGGAGTTATGACCAAAAATACATTAGTAATGAGGCATATTTGCCGGCTGATTCAAAATGATGCAACAGCAGTCCATGGATATTTATGGATGTAATCATGTGTTTGGACTAAATCTTTTACTGGATTGTATCGTCTGGACCTTTTCCAACGTAACAAGACCGTTTTTGTTGGAATGTTATCGATTTATGGATCACGATGAGGCTTTATCGGTGAGTTGCCTAGATTTTTATATTCTACCTGCTGTTGTGATCCTATCTTGGAATGGTTTGTAGCACTCAAATCACAAGATGCGTAGCTTTCCAGAGACTTGTCGCACCTAACTATAAATAGCAATTGTGTAAAGTTGTAGACTGTACAGTTGGTGCTTTGGCCATCGGAATGGGAACAGGATGTGGTTTTTTGTAAAAAATATAAGAGGTTTTGTCTTTAACATAGAGTGATTTGCCGTCATTTTTGACAGGTCCAATTAACACACTCCATTACATTTGGAAAATTCATAGGTGTACATCTTGGGTGATAACCATTCATGTTCTTCAGGTGTTATACTCTTATTACATGCACTGCTAAATACAGAATGTGCACTATGTCAGTTACCAAAATAAATTTCCTCTTATCTAAGCAGCTCACAATTGACCATGGCCTTTTCCCTTACTCTTCAAATGTTCCCTTTATGTATGAGTATATTCATCCTTAAAATAAAAAGATTTTCTGCTGATAAAAGCTCCTGGATCATAGAAAGGAATCCTCCTCCTGAATGGCTTTTTTCACCCCATAAGGAACACAAAAAGAAAGTCAATTATGTCAGAAAATTAGGAAGAGAAATATCTCTGTTCCCAGTTGCTGAGATAAAAAATGACTTAACATGCAAACATCTGACAATTAAAACTAAACTGAAGCTGATGAATACAAATTCGCTTTGCTGGTATTTGTTCATGAATTGAAGTCACGGGATCACCAACCTTCTTACAATTCATGCTCAGGTGACCGTGAACATTCCATGCAATCGATCCAACAGTCGAGAGATTTCCCTCTGAAGAACGTATATAAAACTAAACAATATGCATTACTAGAAGACAAACAGATGCGTTTGGCATGAATCATTATTATTAGCTTGTTAGCCAGGCATGCAAATATTTGAAGCTGACGATAACGCAAACAAATGCAAAGTCCAATCTGTTTCTTATACTTTTGCTCGTGTTTGAAAGAGACTGGGAATACAACAGCGCCATGCACAACATGGACCTATAGTTCTTGCTCAGGTATGATTGGACTGATGAACCTGGAAGAAATACATCAGCCTCCTGCAAGGATTTTTTAGCAAAACTAAGTTACACTGATGATGCACTGTGCATGCATGTTGTCTTTCAGCCAGACTGCTGATGATATGGATTCGCTATGCCTTTGTCTGTCTCTCTCTCTCTCACACACACACACACACACACACACAGTCTTCTTCATGTCCCTTCACATGTGTGTGTCCCTCTGGCTCAGCTCGCCAGTGTGGATTATAACTCTCTCACGGCTATCATGATCTTACACAAACAACATTTGTCAGCTCATTTATCACTGTTCCCCCCCGGTTGTCCTCTCTCGTCTATTCATCTACTCTCTATTTCTGCATCCCTGCCTCCACAGTGAAAATGTATGTTACCTCCACAACTGAAAATAATCCCCAAAAGTCCCCTTTGATATTTGCACAAATCCACAAATGTCAACTGCAATAATTGATGCTTGCCTTCCTTAGTAATTAGACGAGACGAGAGCTCCTAGTAGAGAAGATCAAGGTCAAGAAGGTGCATGTGAGCCATAGAAACACTTTGATTAACATCCATGGTCAAAGTAGAAGGAAAAATGTGTTTTTATTGTAAACCAACAAATCCAGCTTCATGTGAACCTTCATAGTTTAGGTTTGTTTGTTTATAATAAACAACCCAATATTCCTTGAACTAGTACAAGGTGTTGTATTTGTTGATGGGCTCATGCTCTTTTTGTGTCACGTCCGGGTAGAACACAGGACACAAATGCAGGGTCTTCCAGGTAAAGTTGTCTTTATTAGTAAGACTGACTCTCCGATAAATAAAAAGGAAAAAGCATGGCTATAAAAAGATCAAAAACAAAGATCACTCCACTCTTGGAGGAAAACAAAAACACTCCTTAAAACTGGAGGCACTACGTAAGATTATCTAAACCAAAATCACTCCTTATGGAAGAAACAAAAGACTATGATAACTTTAACAAATAACCCAAATCTAGGACACAAAAACTTACAAAATCAAAACCACTCTCTTGGAATCCAATGAAAACGGAAGGCGATGGCTTGGTATTCAAGGCTTGGTACAATGGCCGGGCGAGAGGGGCCACAAGGACAGAAACAAACACACTGGACCAGGACAAGAGAAGACGCCGACTATATGTACACATGAGGGAAGTGGAGACACAGCTGGACACAATCAGGAATCAGGGAAGACAATCAGACTGGTGACACATGAGCAAGGGTAAGTGACCTGAAACGAGAGGAGAGTTACTACTTCAAAATAAAACAGGAAATGACAAGACAAGAAACCCCAACAAAATAAAACAAACCCAACAACTTCACCGCGGTACGACATTTTGAATTCTCGTTTGTTGAAGCGCAGAGATGTTAAGTGTAGAAATTATATCAACATTTAAAGTCCCATAATTCAAAAGGATAAAACAACATTGCGGCATGTACAATATCTCTAGTTCAGTGCGGTTTAAATTATTTCCATTTGGAGAGTATGACATTACTAATGTAGACCCACATTGTTCAAGTTCTCTCAAGGCAAGTTTGACTTTTAACAACATTGTTACCAGTTTGCACGGTCAGTAAGGGCATCTGAAAGGGCCAGAAATGTCCGTACCATCCATCCGGATTGGACTGTTCTGTATCTTTTTTTCTTTTCCACATGGTTAACAGAGTACAATCCCAAAAAAATGATTACAATTATGTTGAAGAGGCAGCTTCCGATGGTACCCATCCGATTCAAGATGTGTGATTGTGTGATCATCTTACCTCTCCTGAATGATTGTGATAAGGTGAGCAGGAGATTTGCAGTGGAGATTGCTATGCTATATTTTTGTTACTGAAACGATAACTAAACCTTCATTTTAATTCATGCTGTCTTTTCTCAAGACAATCTCTATCATCGTCAGAAACACAACCAACCTAACCAATTGCAGTCCCAAAAAGTAAAGTAGTATTTTTGAGGAGTTTCACCATGGATGTATTAGGGAGAGCTGGATACCGCTCTGAAAAGATGGCACCCCATTCATTGCTCAATGATTGCATGCTTCTGTCCAAACCCGCACACAGAACAACAACCACATGTATCATTATTTACTTGGGAAAGCCCCCAAATAAAGACATTGTATCCCAGAACATTACATTATTTTTAACATTGCCATTTCTACTTAAAAATAATGTAGAGAACGCTTAAAATGTGACCATAACATAACATTTCCATCCACAACGTTTCATCCATACAGTATACATTTTAAATTAGATTGTTTAATACTGAGGGGGGGCTGCACGGTGGTGTAGTGGCTAGCACTGTCGCCTCACAGCAAGAGGGCCGCGGGTTCAATTCCCGGTTGGAGCGGTCCTTCTGTGTGGAGTTTGCATGTTCTCCCCGTGGCAGCGTGGGTTCTCTCCGGGCTCTCCGGCTTCCTCCCACAGTCCAAAGACATGCTGCAGGTTAATTGATCTCTAAATTGCCCATAGGTGTGAATGTGAGAGTGAATGGTTGTATGTCCCTACATGTGCCCTCGATGGACTGGCGGCCTGTCCAGGGTGTCCCCTGCCTTCGCCCTATGTCAGCTGGGATAGGCTCCAGCGCCCCCGCGACCCTAATGAGGATAAGCGGTATTGAAAATGGATGGATGGAACACTGAGGGGCTGCATGGTGGTGTGGTGGCCTCAGAGCAAGAGGGACCCGGGTTGGATTCTGTGTGGAGTTTGCATGTTCTCCCCATGTCACCGTGGGTTTTCTCCAGACCGTTCGTAAATATGCTGTTGGAATATACCAATATAGTTATTCAGAGCGCCACCTTCTCTGGGCTGCTCTTCTCAGATGAACTGCTGAAATCAAAAACTATATTTTCACTAAGAAGAACTTCGAGCACCATGTCAAGTAGGCCTAACCCAAACCCGAACATCATTTGTAATAAATTGGGTCGGTTAATTCTGAAATTAAAGAATAATATCAGGGGAGGTTTGTGAGCCTCAACAAAATGTATTCCCTCTTTGACAACAACATTTCACAACAGCTAAGCATGCATCCAATATATGGCCACAAGAAAAAAAGACACATATCTATGAAAAGACAAGATGAGTGATAAGAGACATAAATAGATGATAGTGTTCTGTACGGGTGAGTATGAGCCTCATGTAAGCACCACTGTGACACACTGCCTCAATGCAAGCAAGTGAAGAGGATTCTAATGTGTACAGACTGCAGAACCAATCTGCTGAAAGGGGGAATAATTGATCCTTCACATAGCATCTCAATGGAAAAGTGTGTCGACAGAGGTGCATGTCATGTGTCCTTTCCACCTGTGATCGAACAGATATTACAGTTTGCTTTTCAGAATGTGTGTCCGGCACTGATGAGACTAAAATGACTGAAAGCACTTGATACCTCGATAAAAGAGATGAAACTTTATTGATCTCTGTGGGGAAATTGGATCATTGAAGCAGCAAAAAGGGGATACGGTGCAGCATGGGAATAAGAAAAGTGGACTATGAGCATACAAAGATAACAGGTATGGATTGACGTGAATACTTCAAAAGTTTTAAATTAAAGATTTAGATAATAAATGTTTATATTGGGTGAATGAAATGTAATTCAATAGACCATCAGCCATTCCTACCTTTGCTAATTGAGCGTGTAGTGTTCTGTTTTTATTCAATTGTCAAGACCTGTTTATTCAAATGTGGGGATATTTGTTATTTTGGTGTGTTATTAGATTTTACTATATTGTAAGTACATCATATTTAGGCATACATAAGAAATATTTAACATCCATGAAATGATTTCAAAAGAATGGTCAAAGCATGTGAATAGGTGAAAGGTATAATTGTGATAATATGCTTAAAGTCCACGGGCAGTGTTTCACAACAAGGCAGCCCCATCTTCATCCAGAGGGTTTAACAATCTGTACAATATATTACTCCCTCTAAGTTGTTTTAACTTAAATGGGTAAAGAATACTCAGGAAGAGCAACATATATGAATAAGACTACGTGTTTTCAGCAATGCCAGCAGCTCTGTGAGGTTATACTAAGGAACAGCAGTGCTTAGAACAAAATGCTAACATCAGCATTCTAACGTATTCTCCTGACAACGCTAACATGCTGATGTTGAGCAGGTATAAGGTTTACTATTTGCTCATTAGTACTAAACAGCTGAAGCTGATTCTAGTTTTGCAGGTGCTTTGTCTTAAACTAAAGTATTTATTGGGATATTGGAGTCATTTTTATGATGTACAGACGCCACCCATGTTTACGACATCAACAGTGACATATATCAGTAAAGGTGTTGATGATGTGGTGATCACTATAACAAAAAGCCTGTTGAGGTGATGATCGCTGGCATCAAGGAGGCGTCAAGGGAGACTGATGAGACCTCAGCACCAACAACACTTGGTTGCGATCAAATAGTCAAAACTTCACCTCCTAACGTCTATTCCTAACCACTTGTCCTTGACCACTGTGGAAAAGTTAGGAAAAGACAACCGCTGTGTTTAGAGAATCCGACTCCACTTTCACTAAACTACGTAGTTATGAGGCGACGGGAGGCGCATGTTAGTGACGTCAGTCTGAAACTACAATGTTCAGGACATGGACTACAAAAAAGATAATCTTACATACGTCTGTATTTTCTTACAGTGTTGCGTCATAACAACATAAACAACCCTGGTTCAAAGTATTACTTTAATAACAAGGTTGGAATATAAATAAAAGGAGAATATAAAAGTGAAACCAAGGGATTGTCACAGAGTACAAGGCTACGAAACGGTGTCATTGTTCAGTTTCAAACACGATCTCCCAATAACAATGTCTCATGTTGTTATGGTTTATATGCAGATTATATTCTGATAATAAGAATATGCAGTAGAATATTCAGTAGTTTGCCAGCAGGTTTAACAGATTATTGAAAATATTTCAAAGTTATAGCAACATGATCTGCATTTGTCTTCATGATCGTTTGTTCTCGTGAACGGACAAATGATGCGTCACTTAAATGTTGCCACTGCAAAGAATTGTGGGGCGGCATTATCTCCTTTCCTTTAAAGGAAGGTCCAGTGTTTCCTATGCTAAAGGAGCTAAGTAAGGAAGCATTGAAGCTCCTTTCCTTTGCATTTAGAGAATTCGACCAGCTCTTATCATGGCGCCCATTTAGACACTTCTGGGTCATTTCACTCAGTAAATACCTTCCTCACCAAAAAGGACTATTCGAGTGCAGGCTAAAGATATGTGGCAGGAGATGTCACAGGCTATGAAAGCAGGAGGGCCCTCTTGTGGGAGGTTAATCTGCCAGATGAGCTGAACAACTCTTATGCTTGCACATCAAATAACAACACCTACATCAGAATGTTTGTTGATTTCAGCTCAGCCTTCAACATAATCTCCCCCATAATATACAGGCAAGTATTTGGACTGTGACACAATATTTATTATTTTCGTCTTCACACGACTTTACACCGATTTGAAGTCGATATGTGGTTGTAGTGTAGACTTTCAGCTTTAATTCAATGGATGTAAAAAAAAATATGGCTATAACTGTTTAGGAATTACAACCATTTGTACACAGTCGCACACATTTTCAGAGGTTCTGAAGTATTTGGACAATTGTCTTACAAATGGTCTGATGGCCAGGTGTGGCCTGTTCCCTCATTATTTCATGACAGTAAGCAGATAACAAGGTCTGGAGATGATTCAACATGTTGAATTTGCATTTGGGAGCTGGTCCAGGGAACTCTCAGCATGAGGACCAAAGAGGTGTCAATGCAAGTGAAGGAGGCCATTAAAAGACTGATGAACTACATAAACCTATCTGACAGATAGCAGAAACATTAGGATGGACCAAATCAACAGTTTGATACATTCCTATAAAGAATGTACTGGAAAGCTCACCAACACCAAAAGGCCCAGAAGACCACAGAAGACATGGACAGTAGACGTAGCAGAATTATTTCCTTGGTGAAGAGAAACCTTCATAACAAGAATACTGAGGTCAAGAATACTCTGGGGGAGGAAGGCGTGTCTTTGTCAAAGTCTACAATCAAGAGATGCCTTCATGAATCTGAATACGGATGTTTACAACGAGGTGCAAACCACTGAAGAACAGGAAGGCCAGATTATACTTTGCCAGAAAACATCTGAATGAGCCCGATCCGTTTTAGATGAAGGTTCTTTGGAAGATGAAACCAAGATGAACTTGTACCAGAATGATGGGAAGAGAAAGGTGTAGAGAAGCCAACCACATCCTCTGGTTAACATGGTGGAGGCAGTGCTATGGCATGGGCTGTATGGCTTCCAATGGAACGGGGTCACTGGTGTTCATTGATGATGTCACAGCTCATAGAAGTAGCAGGATGAGTTTTGTGTTAGGATCCCTGTCTGATGTTAGTGTTTGCTCCCCTCTTTGTTCCCCTCCTGTCCGGTTTGTTGTTATGTGCTTAATGTTTTGCTTTTGTCAGTCTACAGTCTCCATCTCCGGTTTCCGCCCACTACCACGCCCCTCTCCTTTGGCTCAGCTGGGGCTCGTTGCCCTAAGTGCTGCCAGCTGTTTTAAGGACCATGGCATTCCCTGGCGGGTTGTCAGATCATTCTGGTCACCAGTCTGGTTCCTTACTGCATGTTGGGAACACCAGGTCTCTACCGATCCCGTTGGTAGCAAGGACTAGAGTTCGGTTGAGTTGCCCTCCCGGCTCCAGCGAGGGAACACTCGCTTCGGATCAGCTGGACTACTCTGATCATTGTTTTGTTTGTTTTATTCTTTGCGGTTTTTTCCTTCCCGATCCATTAGGTAAATAAAGATCCTCATTTTGAATCTTAAAGTCTGCTGCGTGAGCGTGCGTTTGGGTCCTCCACACCACACAACCCTAACAGAATGATCTGACCAACATGACGGATCCAGCAGCCGCAGCAGCATCGCTTCCGGAGGAGAGTCTGCAGAGGGCGATCTCGTCGCAAGGCAATCTCCTTGGACAACACCATCTGGTGCTGCAGAACCTCCTCGACTCCCAGCGTTCCATCGGGTCCCAGGTGGCGGAGATAAGAGGTCTGTTACGGGAAGTCGCGCTGCCCCGTTTTCCCCAGCCCGACTACCAGCCCCGTTCCTCTCCACCGCAGCCGGTTCCGCAGGACTCGGCTGGCAACCATGAGTCTTTTGTTCCTTCTCCTGTGCGCTATGGCGGAGCGTCCGGGGAGTGCAGAGGATTTATGCTCCAGTGTAATTTTGTTTTTGACCAACAGCCCCGCACATTCGCCTCAGACATGCTAGGGTGGCTTATATGGTGGGGTTGCTGCGCAGCAGGGCACTCGTCTGGGCTGAAGCTTGGCTCGTCAGACGCTCTCCTGCCCGGGTTTCCTACACGCGCTTCGTGGAGGAATTCAAGAGAGTATTCGACCACCCGGTGTACACCCGGGACGTTGTTCAACGCCTGCTCAGTCTTCGACAGGGCTCAACTAGCGCAGCGGAGTACTCTGTGGATTTCCAGATTCTGGCCACGGAGTCTGGTTGGGACAAGGAGGCACTGAAAGGAATTTATCGCAGCAGTCTTTCGGATTCTCTGAAGGACGAGTTGGCCGTCAGGGAGGAGCCGGAGTCTTTGGATGAGCTCATCACTCTCTCCATCAATATCGATAACCGTATTCGGGAACGTCGTCGGGAGAGGAGCTACAGGCCTTCCAATCCTGTCCGTCAGTTTGCTTCCACTTCCAGCTCACAGCCTCCGAGCCTGTTCCGACGTTCCAGTCTTGCGCACCCCCGCTCTCCTCCCTCGGCACCTTAATATATAATTTAAAGGAATACCAAGGTGAAGAAGTGTTTCATTTAAAAGCAAGATGGCCAGTACCTTTAGTACCCTAATAAAAAGGTTGTTTTGCCACATTTCCACTAATTACGTCACAGTCTCTGTCCCTCCTCTCTAGCCATATCCTCTATTCCCCAGGCCCCTGCCTTGTCATTTTCCATCCATCCACCAGTTGCCTTGTACTTAACGTCCTTTGCCCATCACCTGACCGCCCACCTACCTGCTCACCCGTTCCCAGTAACCCTGCAATTATGAAATCAGCCCTTTTCCACTCACTCCCTGCACGTTTGTCATGGTCTAACCTCACACCCCAGCCCATTCAATCCGCTCTGCATCTGCCAATCGGCTTGTAGCTCCGTCACTGCGAGCTAAACACTCCAGGCTCCTCAATGGTGGAACGAGCTCCCCATTGACATCAGGACAGAATAAAGTCAATAGATCTTCTGTCGCAAACTAAAAACACATCTTTTCCAACCATACCTTGAATAAAAAATGAATAAATAAAGTAGCACTTTAGTAGCACTTAAATGGCACTTTGTAGTTTGACTTTTTTTGAAGAAATTGTACTTTCTTGACTTTTGTTGTTCTGAGTTTGTACTCATGGTTGAATGCACTTACTTTGGATAAAAGTCTTCGTTGCCATGTACGTTCGTTGCTTTGCTTTCTATCATCTGTAATCTGCATGTTACCTATCTGCCTGCCTGTCTGGCTGACCTTTTTCCCCTTGCCTGCTTTGTGACTCTTACTGTCGATTGTTGCAACTTCCCCATTAAATCACTGAATAGATCCTGTCTTCCTGCTTTTGTCTGTGTTTGGGCCCAATCCTGTAGATAACCTTCTTGCTGTACAAGCTGTAAAGTAGTAGGCTTGCCTTAATGGATGTAACCATCTTTCAAATCACGGAGAGACTAGCCATTGAAATCCACAGAATGCTGCCCTGCATGACAAAAAACTCAAACACAAATAGAAAATCTCTGCAATTTTTCATCTACATAACATTTAACAAATCAGGCAAATCCTGTCTCAAAGCAATGCAGAAAAACTGTTTCACACGTTTGTTACTTCTAGACTAGATTATTGCAATTATTAGCAGGCTGCTCTAATAAGTCTCTTAAATCCCTCCAGTTAATCCAGAATGCTGCAGCTCGTGTTTAAAATTCTTCACCTCAACTACAAAGCCTTGATTGGTGATGCACCATCATATCTTAAGGAGCTTGTAGTACCATATTGCCCCACTAGAGAGCTGCGCTCACTAAATGCGGGGCTACTTGTGGTTCCTAGAGTCCTAAAAAGTAGGATGGGAGCAAGAGCCTTCAGTTATCAAGCTCCTCTTTTATGGAACCAGCTTCCACTTTCATTCCTGGAGGCAGACACAGTCACCTCATTCAAGAATAGACTTAAGACTTTCCTCTTTAATAGTGCTTATAGTTAGGGCTGAATCAGGTTTGCCCTGGTCCAGCCCCTTGATATGCTGCTATAGGCTTTTCAATTCAATTCAATTCAATTTCAATTTCAATTCAGTTTTATTTTGTTTGTATAGCCCAATATCACAAATTACAAATTTGCCTCAGAGGGCTTTACAATCTGTACACATACGACATCCCTGACCTTTGACCTCACATCGAATCAGGAAAAACTCCCCAAAAATAACCTTTCACAGGGAAAAAAGGGAAGAAACCTTCAGGAGAGCAACAGAGGAGGATCCCTCTCCCCGGATGGACAGATGAATAGATGTCATGTGTACAGAATGAACAGCATTTACAAAGTTACATAAACACATTACATGAATATGACAATGTATGAATGGAACTCCAATCCATGAAACAGAAGGAGGTAGAGAGGAGGGGGCGGGGCATCAGCAGGGTCAACGCGGGAGGCCGGCATTCTGGATCAACTGGAGGGATTTAAGAGACTTATTAGGGCAGCCTGATAATAAGGAGTTGCAGTAATCTAGTCTGGAAGTAACAAACGCGTGAACCAGCTTTTCTGCATCTTTTTGAGACAAGATGTGCCTGATTTTTGAAATGTTACGTAGATGAAAAAATGCAATCCTTGAGATTTGCTTAACGTGGGAGTTAAAGGACAAGTCTCGGTCAAAGATAACGCCTAGATTCTTTACAGTGGTGTTGGATGCGAGGGAAATGCCATCTACAGAAACCACATCACCAGATAATTGATCTCTGAGGTGTTCAGGGCCCAGTAAAATAACTTCAGTTTTGTCTGAGTTTAACATCAGGAAGTTGCAGGTCATCCATGTTTTTATGTCTTTAAGACATTCTTGAATTTTAGCGAGCTGGTTGGTCTCCTCTGGTTTGATCGATAGATATAATTGAGTATCGTCTGCATAGCAATGAAAGTTTATGCAGTGTTTCCTGATAATATTGCCCAAAGGAAGCATATATAAGGTAAATAAAATTGGTCCAAGCACAGAACCTTGTGGAACTCCGTGATTAACGTTGGTGGTCATTGAGGCTTCATCGTTTACAAATACAAATTGAGATCGATCTGATAAATAGGATTTAAACCAACTTAGTGCGGTACCTGAAATGACAATCGACTGATCCAGTCTCTGTAATAGGATGTCATGATCAATGGTGTCGAACGCAGCACTAAGGTCTAATAATACCAGTACGGAGATGAGTCCTTTATCTGATGCAATTAGGAGGTCATTTGTAATTTTCACCAGTGCTGTCTCTGTGCTGTGGTGTTTTCTAAATCCTGACTGAAACTCCTCAAATAAACTATTCTGATGTAGGAAGTCGCACAACTGATTTGCGACTACTTTCTCAAGGATCTTAGAGAGGAAAGGAAGGTTAGAGATTGGTCTGTAGTTAGCCAACACCTCTGGATTAAGAGTGGGCTTTTTCAGGAGAGGTTTAATTACAGCTACTTTGAAGGAATGTGTTACATGGCCTGTTAGCAAAGACACATTAACAATATCCAGCAGAGAGGTGCCAATCAAAGGCAACACGTCTTTAAGCAGCCTCTTTGGGATGGGGTCTAAGAGACAGGTAGCCGGTTTAGAAGTAGAAACCATTGAGGACAATTGGTCTAGGTTAATGGGAGAAAAGCTATCCAAATATACACCAGGGCATACAGCCGTTTCCAAGGCCACTCCTCTTGATGACAGATCGGGAGTAGTTAAGGGCAAGAGAGCATCAATCTTGCCTCTAATAGTTAAAATCTTTTCATTGAAGAAGTTCATGAAGTCATTACTACTGAGGTCTATAGGAATACACAGCTCCACAGAGCTGTGACTCTCTGTCAGCCTGGCTACAGTGCTAAAGAGAACCCTGGGGTTGTTCTTATTTTTCTCTATTACTGATGAGTAATAGGCTGCTCTGGCATTACGGAGAGCCTTTTTATATGTTTTAAGACTATCTCGCCAAACTAAGCGTGATTCTTCCAGATTGGTTGAACGCCATATGCTTTCAAGCTTTCGTGAAGTTTGCTTTAGGTCGCGGGTCTGAGGGTTATACCAGGGAGCAAACCTCCTTTGCCTCACTGTCTTTTTCTTCAGTGGGGCTATCGAGTCTAGTGTCATTCTCAGTGAGCCTGTAGCACTATCGACAATATGATCAATCTGGGACGGAATAAAGTTAGCACAGGAGTCCTCCGTCACATTGAGACGTGGTATTGAATCAAATGCAGAAGGAATCGCTTCTATAAATTTAGCTACAGCACTGTCAGTTAGACATCTGGTGTAGAAACTTTTGACTAACGGTGTATACTCCGGGAGTATAAACTCAAAAGTTATGAGGTAATGGTCTGACAGAAGAGGGTTCTGTGGGAAGACCTCCAAATGCTCAATGTCAATGCCTTATGTAAGAACAAGGTCGAGGGTGTGGCCAAAGCAGTGAGTGGGTTTCTGTACTCTCTGACAGAAGCCAATCGAGTCCAACAATGAGATAAATGCAGTACTAAGGCAATCATTGTCAATATCCACATGAATATTAAAATCTCCTACAATAATAACCTTATCAGTTTTAAGGACTAAACTTGATAAACACTCAGAAAATTCAGATATAAATTCTGAATATGGACCTGGTGGCCGGTACAGTATAACAAATAGAATTGGCTGTAATGTTTTACAGGTTGGATGTGAAAGACTAAGAACAAGGCTTTCAAATGAGTTGTAGTTTAGTTTAGGTTTAGGATTCATTAATAGGCTTGAGTCAAAGATGGCTGCTACTCCACCTCCTCGGCCGGTGCCTCGAGGAATGTGAGTATTAATATGACTTGGAGGAGTTGATTCATTTAGGTTGACATATTCTTCATGCCTCAGCCAGGTTTCAGTAAGACACAATAAATCAATGTGATTGTCTGATATTAAATCATTTACTAATACAGCTTTAGATGACAGAGATCTAATATTTAGGAGTCCACATTTAATTCTCTTCTTTTGTTGCACGGTGGCAGTAGTGATGTTAACCTTTATGAGGTTATTTTGTATGACTCCTCTTCTGGTTACTTTTGATTTAATTAATTTAAGTGGCCGTGGGACAGACACAGTCTCTATAGAGTTAAGGTTAAGGGTGGGTAACTGCTCGAATGGAAGTGCAGAGAAGGGTGGAAGACTACAACTCTGCTTCTGCTTCCTGATCTGAACTCTGGGTCATGGATTAAGTCCGCTAATCAACTTCGCCATGTTCGCAGAAATGAGACGCGCTCCATCCCAAGTGGGATGAATGCCGTCTCGACTCATCAGATCAGGCTTTCCCCAGAAAGTCTGCCAGTTATCTATGTAGCCCACATTGTTTGCTGGGCACCACCTGGACAACCAGCGGTTGAACGACGACATGCGGCTATACATGTCATCATTGATCAGATTGGGGAGAGGGCCAGAGAAAACTACGGTGTCCGACATTGTCTTGGCATAAGTACACACCGATTCCACATTAATTTTAGTGACCTCCGACCGCCGCAGTCGGGAGTCATTACCGCCGGCGTGTATTATAATCTTACTGTAACTACGCTCATCTTTAGCCAGCAGTTTTAAACAAGATTCAATGTCGCCCGCTCTGGCCCCCGGGATGCATATGACTTTGGTCCCTGGCTTCCCTATCTTCACGTTTCTGACTATGGAGCTACCTATAACCAGAGTGGGTTTCTCAGCGGGTGCGTCGCTGAGTGGGGAAAACTGGTTCGAAACGTGAAGAGGTTGGCGGTGCTCAGTGGGCTTCTGTTTAGACTTAAAACCCCTTCGAACAGTCACCCAGCCATCCGGCTGCTCGGGGGCTGCCGGGGGACAGCTAACAGAGGCTAAAGCTAAAGGCCCCGCTCCGGCTATGGGGGGTGGCGAGCTAACTAGCGTAACTGTCTGAGCTTCGATGGTGCGGAGCCGTGCATCTAACCCACTTAGAACTGCCTCCAACCTAGCAAATGAACTACACTTGTTGCATGTACCGTTATCATTAAGAGAGGCAGAGGAATAGCTATTCATGAGACACTCTGAGCAAGAGGGAGCGGGAGGGGGAGAAGAAAACATCGCGAGCTGCTAAGCTGGCAACCGAAAGTGATGCAATACGCTTACCGGAAGAGAGAGAGCGATGCGTTCAGGAACCTCAAGGAAGGAAAAAGTGAGGCGCTGTTTGTGAAGTCCACATCCCCCAGCAGGCTTATAGGCTGCTGGGGGATGTTTTAGAATACACTGAGCACCTATCTCCTCTTCTCTCTCTACGTATGGATGAATTTACCTCTCTCCACATTACTAACTCAACTTCTTCCCAGTAGTCTTTGTGCCTTCTCGCCTCATAGGGTCCAATGGACCTGGCTGCGTCTGAAGCTGGTCCTGGGTCCTGACTCCTTGCCCCTGCATCCAGCCCCTGGCCTGGACCTGGCCTCCTTCCCAATGGCACTGCCTCCTTTGTGCCTCCTGCCTCAAGGGCCTGGTTTCATTGGTCCGGCCTCCTTCGCGATGCCTCCTGCCTCTGTGGCCCTGCTGATCTGGATCATGATCCATGCCTACTACTCATTATTCATAATTTCTGTCATATTCATTGAATGTGTTGTAACTCTGTAACGCTGTTCATCTTTACACATGACATCTATTGCTTCTGTCCATCTGGGGAGAGGGATGTTGATTACAAGCTGGGTCTTGCTCAGGGCCACCTCAGCAACATATTCTCACTCCCAACTTATAAATTACCAACACTTGGTTAGTGACCCTAAGCTTCAAACTCTTGACAATAAGGCAATTCAAAGTGCTTCACATGAAATGTGAAATAAACATGAAATAAAAAGCATCAACACATAATGCAAAAGAAAACAACATTTCAAAACAATTAAGAACATTCATTAAAACAGTTAAAAAGCAAGAAATATAATAGAAGTTGCAATACCATTAAAGAAATACAATGCAGTAGTGAGATGCAGAAATGTATTGATATCCTTAAATCTGGTTCAATTAAAAGGCAACAGCAAACAGAAAAGGTACCCTATCTGTTATGGTTTGTCTCTAACCCCAAGCGCACGACAACAGCAAGGTTTAGTTCTAGCCGAACACACGGCGTAGTTTATTGAGCACAACAAGTCGCTTAGAAAAGAAACACAAAAAACTCAAAGTGTCCCCTTAGTCCACGGGTGATCGAACATCAAACCCCAAAAAATCCAAGAAAATACTCCACACAAAAAAAGTCAGCAAAGACACGAGGGAAAGTTCAGTGACGACACAAGGAGGAAAGTCCACGGACATCATGGCACGAACTCTCAACGTCAGCACAGACAGTCCTGATCTTTATCCCCCCGAATACAACGAGCTGACGAGCTGCAGCCGTGGGACGAGCTGAGTGGCTTCAGGTGTGAGTTGGAGCGCCCCTGGCTTGTCCCCGCCTCCAAGCCCGTAGCTCCCTGGCAGCGCGCTCTGAGGTACCGGGTGTCACTGTGTGAACGGGCTGAGGAGGGAGTCCGGCTGGCTGAGTCCTGACACTATCGCAACAGTTTCCGTTTGTTATGTGCACACAGTCCCTAACATAGATTTACATAGTTGTTAGGTTTACTAACTGAACAAAGTACTTAGGTTTGGGAACAGATTGTGGTTCGAGTTGAAAAGGCCTGTGTTCAATTGACGAATGCAACTTCCCTTCCCAGCCGTCCTATAAGGACTTTCTCTATCTGTACGCGGTGTGCTCTGACCGTCCAATGATGACGCAGATGGTTTTACATTGGCGTTAGTGTGTCTCATACGGACCCTAAAGGGTGCCTCTGTGCGTCGGTATCAGATACAGAGGGGCACTGACGAAGCATTGGTCGAGGGAGGTGAGAATTATGTGAACCTTGCAGAGTCCTTTTCCTTCAATTGTACATTTTGCAGAATAGACTATCGGATACTTTTGCTGTTATTATTGGTAGTTGTAATTTTTTCCTCATGCCTACTGCTTATATGAATACTGTATGTAATATGTATTGAATGTGTTGTAACTCTGTAACTCTGTTCATCTGGTCACATGACATCTATTCTTCTGTCCATCCGGGGAGAGGGATCCTCCTCTGTTGCTCTAGTGAAGGTTTCTTCACTTTTTTCCCAGTGAAAGGTCATTTTGGGGAGTTTTTCCTGAAACAATTTCAGGAGCGACTGTGGGTCAGTGGTTAGCAGGTCCGTCTTTCAATCAGGGGGTTGGTGGTTGAATCACCAACCCTGAATCGTTCCCTGTAGCTGGTCTACAGTGTATTTCAATTCAATTCAATTCTGTTTATTTTGTATAGCCCAATATCACAAATTACAAATTTGCCTCAGAGGGCTTTACAATCTGTACACATACGACATCCCTGTCCGAGGACCTCACATTGAATCAGGAAAAACTCCCCAAAAAATAACCTTTGACAGGGAAAAAAGGGAAGAAACCTTCAGGAGAGCAACAGAGGAGGATCCCTCTCCCCGGATGGACAGATGAATAGATGTAATGTGTAGAGAATGAACAGCATTTACAAAGTTACATAAACACATTACATGAATATGACAATGTATGAATGGAACTCCAATCCATGAAACAGAAGGAGGTAGAGAGGAGGGGGCGGGGCATCAGCAGGGTCAACGCGGGAGGCCGGCTCACCAGCATCAGACACCTCCAGGTCCAATGGACCCTATGAGACGTGAAGTCACAACGACTCCGGGGAGGAAGCAGAGTTAATAAGGTGCAATGGAGAGATGTAAATTCATCCATTAGGAGAGAGAGAAGAGGAGATAGGTGCTCAGTGTATCCTAAAACATCCCCCAGCAGCCTATAAGCCTATAGCAGCATATCAAGGGGCTCGACCAGGGCAAACCTGATTCAGCCCTAACTATAAGCACTATCAAACAGGAAAGTCTTAAGTCTATTCTTGAATGAGGTGACTGTGTCTGCCTCCCGGACTGAAAGTGGAAGCTGGTTCCATAAAAGAGGAGCTTGATAACTGAAGGCTCTGGCTCCCATCTTACTTTTTAGGACTCTAGGAACCACAAGTAGCCCCACATTTAGTGAGCGCAGCTCTCTAGTGGGGCAATATGGTACTACAAGCTCCTTAAGATATGATGGTGCATCACCAATCAAGGCTTTGTAGGTGAGGAGAAGAATTTTAAATGTGATTCTTGATTTTACAGGGAGCCAGTGCAGAGCAGCTAATACAGGAGTAATGTGATCTCTTTTCTTAGTTTTTGTGAGTACACGAGCTGCAGCATTCTGGATCAACTGGAGGGATTTAAGAGACTTATTAGAGCAGCCTGATAATAAGGAGTTGCAGTAATCTAGTCTGGAAGTAACAAACGTGTGAACCAGCTTTTCTGCATCTTTTTGAGACAAGATGTGCCTGATTTTTGAAATGTTACGTAGATGAAAAAATGCAGTCCTTGAGATTTGCTTAACGTGGGAGTTAAAGGACAAGTCTCCGTCAAAGATAACGCTGAGATTCTTTACAGTGGTGTTGGATGCCAGGGAAATGCCATCTACAGAAACCACATCACCAGATAATTGATCTCTGAGGTGTACAGGACCCAGTATGAATGTAACATGGTTGTAAGTCGCTTTGGATAAAAGCGTCAGCTAAATGACATGAAATGTAATGTAAGGTCAGGGATGTCGTATGTGTACAGAATGTAAAGCCCTCTGAGCCTAATTTGTCATTTTGGGTTATACAAAATAAACTGAATTGAACATAAAACACTTCTCCTGTCTGTCTTGGACCAGGGTTTAAAGCTCAATCAATGTTGCTGCTTAGCCATGAGCCTCTATTTAAAAACTGCTGCCTGTTTGTGCTGCTTTTGAGGATGGCTTGCAGTGAAGCCATTGTGAAACACACTAGCTGCTTTTGATGCAACGCATTCAATTATTCTGGTTTTTTTTTAGATTTCATTTATTAGTAGCACACATCAGATACACCATGCAAAAAAAAAAGAAGTCACGTGATTGGGATCTGTGAGGAGCTAATATAATGTCATTTCCAATGGGGTTGTGGATGGGGGAAGGACTGCCTCCACATGGCTCTCAAAATGGCGCTGGCTGAACCGCTAGCTAGCAGCTACGGGTGCGAGCAGCACAAACCCTCCAAAAAACACAACAGCAATAGTGCTGACAGAGCTTACAGTGGTCACCTGGGAAGAAACCATAGGGTGGACACTACGCTGCCTGTCGGGATGGCGTTTTCAGCTGTAACCATCACTAGGGCATGCTCACATGCACTAAAAGGCAAGCTTGGATCGGGTACTAATCACTCCACTATATATTTAGATAAGAAATAGTTGATTGCTGCTTCCTGAATGCTCTGAATATTGTAAAGAGAACCTTTAACTACCAAACTATCACATAAGCATTACAGGTTTTTGACCTTAACAACATACACGGCTGTGTGACCCACCGTGGTGACTGGGTGCTAGTGGGGGAGAGTTGGTAATAATTGCATCCATCTATCAAACCACAGGTCAGTGTCACCATCGCAAATGACAACATCCTATGGTGCAGCTGCTGACGAGGGCATTGTCAGCAGCGCTATCATGCCGCTTTCTCAGACCACTGTGTTCGAAATCGGCAAAGGGAAGGACTAAGCATGAAAAGGTCATCAGTAGGGGTCTGGAGTTTGACCCAACACTGCCACAAAGCTCGAGACTGCAAGATAGCAGCCAACAGGTGAAAGATGAGGCAATTTATACTGAAAGGTGGAAGCAGTCAAAAAAAAACACGCTCACACAAAAGTAGCATCATTTTAAAATGGTGTTACAAAATGAATGAAAAAGCACAAACTAGAGCATACTTCATATATTCATGAAATACTGTAGCTGTCCTGAAGCACCGACGTTGGAATTTGGTAAATGTAACATTTAGCATTTTTAGCACTACTGTTGGGTCACACTACAGTGTTGCTGCCATAAAAGTTGATGAATAGTCATGCTCCCAGAAAAAATATTTTGGATCTAAAGTGTCCTTTTCTGACTCTCAGGTCAAAATGTCAACTAAACACATGGAATATCTTTCAATCTTTAATTTAGATTTGCATGAAATGTGCAAAGCATGGTCATTCTTCTAAGGAGATAAACCCAGTGAAAAATCAGCATTATTAGACACACTTTAGGGATGTAGTCTGTACAAAGCAAACATTATTATACTTGAATTATCACAAGAAAAGCCAGTCCTTTCCAGTCTGCTATTCCATATTCAAGGCTGTTAACTTGTTGAATATTGTGGAAACACTATGGCAGAAGTATATTTTCTACATCCAGTTATAAGAATGTCTTGTGTCACTGGGTTAAGTGTTGTTTGTGAATCCAAAGCTGTCTGTGTCATTAAGGCTTGAGTGTTGTTCTCTGGGAGCTTGAGTTGCTGTTGTGTCTGTGAAAGAGACACAACTGATGTCTCCACATTAAGGACACAGCCCTCACACTGATGTTTTCTTTTCTTTTTTTTCTTTTGAATCTGACAGACAACACAACAGTGCATCTCACATTCAGCCCTTCAGAAGCACAATTATGTTTATGTTGTAAAAATGCACAATGGATATAATGAAGAAAAACTAAATTCAACATGACAGTAAATGGAAAATATAATTGTCAGTTTGTTGTACTTGTAAAGAAAAGCTCTAAACAAAGATACAATTCAATGAAATGTATTTTGTTTAGCCAAACAGGCCTCAGAGGGCTTTACAGTCTGTACACATACGACATCCCTGACCTTTGACCTCACATCAGATCAGGAAAAACTCCCCAAAAATAACCTTTGACAGGGAAAAAAGGGAAGAAACCTTCAGGAGAGCAACAGAGGGACGGATGGACAGAAGAATAGATGTCATGTGTACAGAATGAACAGCATTACAAAGTTACAACACATTCAATACATATGACATACATTATTCATATAATGAGAGCAGTAGGCATGAGGAAAAAATTACAACTACCAAAAATAACAGCAAAAATATCAGATACAGTCTATTCTGCAAAATGTACAGTGTTACACAGTTGAAGGAAAAGGACTCTGCAAGGTTCACATAATTCTCACCTCCCTCCACCGACGCTTCGTCAGTGCCCCTCTGTGTCTGATACTGACGCAAGTATATATAAAAAAACATTACAACTCTACACTTCCAATGTATATCACCTGGCTGCTTCAGCCATCACTGGCCATGTTTCTTCAATGATTTTCAGCTTTCACCAACCACCACAATAGCAAAATGTCATTTGGTCATCCATCTATCAAACCTGTGTAGATCACATTTCATAGCAATAATAGCAGTGTCAAAAGCTCACTGTTCCATGTGACAGAAGCATGAGGAGGGTCCTTGTTACTTCTTCACTGGGCATATAAGACCAAACACCCACTCTGGGATGCTGTTTTTCTCTTACTCTGCATACAACTAAGCATGCAGCATGAACACATTATTGACATTACTCATGTCCTGAGTGCTTAAGCCCACAGTAATTGTGTTTATGGGTGAGCGATTGTAAAGCATTCATATGAGCAATGGGTTTTTGTCTGAGACTGATTATTACAAATGACCATGTTAAAACTAATCATGGGCACATATCATTCATAAGCACAGCTCACAAAATAATAAATATTACATGCAAATGCAAACTGAATGTTTGTGTCTGTAATCTGTATTGCTTGCAGGTTATTTAATAAGGTAGGGCCTAAATATACACATACACTGAAGCTGTAACATTCATGTTGACACTTCAATATTTTAAAAGCTTAAACATATTCAGTATATTTAATCACAGACTGGTGAATATTGTTAACTTGTGTGAACTCATACAACTGAGAGCAGCCTCTGGATCCTAAACTCTGTTTTTCTTTTTCTCCTCCTGTTGAATAATATAAAAACACATCTATAGCCGTACCATATCACCTTTTTTAATGCTCTACATTAGAAGTCACTAAACATGCGTTAGAAATTAGGGAGAGGAGTATCCAGCCTCTGGTATTTCCCCTGTGCATTTTTAGTTAAATTGAGATATGACCAAATTATTGTTGATTTGGAATGTTATTCTTAATGGATTTCCAACATGAGGTTGAACAGATTTGCAGATGGAATTGCAGTTATATAACAATGTCTCCCTCGGACACAGAATGATGACAAATAAATACCTAATATGTACTATATACACACAATATTTATTGCATTCTAATACATCTCAACAGCTGTATTAATATACTATGAATCTTGTACATTGTACCTCAAATAACTTTATTTCTGGCCTCACTATTACATACTACTATAGTAATTATGAATTAAAATATAAGTGAGGCCAAAAATATAGCATGCAAGACAAAACTAACAAAATTAAAAACTGAAGACGAAGAAAGTAAAAGACAATAGATACAACAACAAAAAAACTCAAGCAAAAAGAGCTCATCACATAAAAAGCAAGTCTATAAAATGGAAAAAAGCAAAGTCACTTTAGATCCACCCATTATCTCTAACCATCATCTTATTCAGTCGAGAAAGACGAGAGTCCCCCTGAGGTGCACATGTGCAGGCTGCCAGACCTTTATAACAGTTAACTCCATGTGCCACAAAAGATTGATTTTATATCAAAAGAACTAAATAATAAACAGATGACGTTTGACAGTTTTTTAAGGGTGAGACAAAAGTATTTCTGTATCTGCTGGTCTTGAAATTAAATCAATGAAACAACTTTAATACAGTGCATCACACACGTATAATGTTACTTATGTTTAAACCTGTAAATACCAACACTGGTTTCTTTTCATGGCCTAGCGCCCACTGGAACGATTGTGCTGCTAATGTTAGATGGAAATCTGTAATTATAATACTAAGATATATTAAACAAAACAGGCTGAAATGGTTTCTGGGCCAAGAAGTCGGGAATTTTTTGCATTTCATTCTAGAGATGGTTCACATTTAAAGGAAAAGGACTGGAAACAGGTTTTTTGTCTATACTTCAAAGCTAGAATCTGAGTAAATTAGTACTCCCAAATTTCTGGCAGTGGACTTTATGTTGGTAGACAAGGGATGAAGGCCGTTTTCAACGACCCTAATCTGAACAATATGATTCCTGATTGGGAGTCAGTGATATGCCATATGTACCAACACAGTTAGGCTGCATATCAATAGGAGGCAGGAGGCTGTGGATTAGTTGCACAGTAATATTTGGTGCACTTGTTTCATCAGCCAGTCTCATTGAGCTTAACATCTCTTTTCCAAGAGACACCAGAGAACAAGAAACATCCACAAGAGCACAATCAGAACAGAACCAACACAAACAAGGAATGAAAACAGTATTATGAAAATAAAGCTTCAAAATCTCCAATCTCCCACTGTGACGAGGTTACGCACGCACGCACATACACACACACGCACGCACGCACACACGCACACGCACGCACGCACGCACGCACGCACGCACGCACGCACGCACACACGCACGCACGCACATACACACACACGCACATACACACACACACGCACATACACACACACGCACGCACGCACATACACACACACGCCTCCCGGACTGAAAGTGGAAGCTGGTTCCATAAAAGAGGAGCTTGATAACTGAAGGCTCTCTTAGTTCTGATCTGTAGGATACTTGTAGTTTACAGACCACCTTTGGATTAATTCATATGTGTTTGTAAATATTTATTTATGTAGAAATGTCGGTGTACCTGCATCCTTTGTTCTTTTTACTGGAAACACTTTGCTGCTCGTTTTGATGTGTTATATAAATTAGCTTTATTATTATCAATCATCATTATGTATTTCAACTATACACATGGTATTTCTACAACACATGGTGTTTGTTTAATCTAACAGCCAATCAGCTCTCTGATGTGGCAACAGCCATTTGTTTCCCATCATGCACTGGGTGATGCAATCAGTGGAGAGCGACTGTGGCCCTTAGCTCTATAAACTGCGGCCGCCTCGCTCTCGTGAGGTTATCGTTGACCACATGTGCATGAAGTCAGAGCAGGTCAAGTGGGGCACAAATCTAACAAGCATGCATTGCGCGCCGGTGATTGATTCTGCGCAGGACGTGCTCATCTCGAACCAACCTATTATCTTCTTTCCTTTGGTAAAGGAAGGACCAGTGAGCTACGAAAGGAAGCATTGAAGCACCTCTCCTTAGCATTTAAAGAATTGGACCATTTCACTCAGTTTCATTTTCCAAAGCAAAATACTTTTTGACCACAAGCATAATAAACACAGCTGCACATAGGTGCTGCTCTGACCACGACAGGAAGTCAAACAGACATGGGACCCAAGGGGCAGGGAACTTCAACATAAAACAGGAAACAACCTAAACCCCCCAAAAATACATCATGGCATCAGATTAAAAGGAGTCTGTACTTACTTTCCTTGCCTCACTATGTAGGTGTCATTCGTTAAGTAGGTAAAGAAGGCAATGTTGACTTTTGGTTTCACACGGGACACAAAAGAGCGGTAACCTAAAAGTCCTGTGTATATTTGACCTGTCCATCAACCCTGACCTCCTCCCTATGTCTGTCATAATGTCACCTGACTTACTTAGAGGCACTGCACATCCTGGGTCACGATTACATTGAAATGCGTTACTTTTCATAGATCAGTGAATGAGAGCAGCCTGCACTATGGCACCCATTCCTTCTATGATCAAAACCTTATCACAGTTCATATCAGCAGCTGTAGTGCAACATTCCAGCGGACAATGGTTAACTCCTCAAAAAGGGTCACAGGAAACTTTTCCACAGCAAACTTATTTTAAGAGCGATCCAACTACAACATTTAACCCCTCTAATAAATAGGGAGCTGTCTTCAGCAGGCCCTGAGCTCTGGTACATACTGCAATGACAGTCAATTAGCCTGCTTGTCTCTGCCAGCGCTCCCACCCACAGACATGCCCGTGGGTGGCCTTCCAAAACGCACACACCTCCAGGATTGTTGACATGATATAATCAGAGGGCTTTTTATGATATAAATACAGTTCAGTATGCTTCACATGATGGCTAGATAAAGTCAAAAAACAATAACAATCAAATAATACCCTGTCAGTGAAGGGGGGGGGGGGGGGGGGGGGGGGGGGGGGGATGAGACTAATAAGCTCCCCTGCGAATGCATCAAAGAACAAGGGAGAGATAATGAGACTGTTTCTCTTTTTATATAACTCATAATCAGTTTGCCTTTTTTACTTTAGTGCCATAACCTTTAGCCTCTCCTCTTGCTCGGCTATAGAGAAATCGAGCAAGGTGCTTTATAATTTATTAATTGGGATGTTTAAGAATAATCTTTACTTTTAAAATCGTTTATGTGAGCTGGCCACCTGTCAGGTTATGGTATAACGGTAAATGAACGTGCATACAAATGATGCCTCTCTGGTCTTCCGACCACTCACAGCTGTACGGCACATGTAACTCACTCATTCACACACTGAACCATCAGCATATATAGACTGATGCACATTACACACACTATTTGGAGTTCAGCATCCCAAAAGTCAAAGTTGACTTATTTTACATCTGTAACTTAAAGCTACTATATGGAACTTTCATTTTGTAATGATATTGGCGGTCCCTGTGGAGGAAAGTGGTAGTGTTTCAGAGCACCAGATTCCTTTTAGAAAACCCTTGTAACAGGTTCTGAAGGCCTGGTTCTGGCGCTGAGCTCTCCTCTCACCGTAACTTCCGACTCCACGTCGAAAGGCAGCAGCGAGGTTGGAGCAGGGTCTGTCCGCTGGAGTCTGAACTGAAGGACTTTCTGGGGAATCTGCATGATTTCAGTGGATTTTGTGAGGAATTCGACCCGGTGGCACCGATGACAAGGTCATACTGTAAGTTTAAATATAACACTTATTTCAGCTAAACCATGATGTTTTACTCAACCTACGTTTTGTTGCCACTGTTTTACAGTGCAGCTGTAATCCATGCAGTTTAGTTGTATTGAAATGCAATTTTGTTGGACACAGGGTTACAACAAAACCCAGGGTTTGTTACAGTACATTGTGACACACAGGGTTGCTTAGCCTTTTAGCTCTTGACAGATGTGTAAGACTCGGTCACACACTTTACTTCTGGTACCCCTGTGAGTCTCCCCTAAGCCAATGACACCAGCACTCTCAGTATTGAGGTTCTCAATGGTTTTCATTCAATCCGACTGCCCCGATTGTCTTTATCTCCGGCTCTCTCTGACCGTCTTGCGGACGGTGACTCCGGTCTCTCTCGCGTCCTCGTCTCTCCTGCCGCCTAGTTCAGAGAGCCCCAATTATTTCCAGGCAAATATGGCCTCTGGCTCTGGCACTGTTCCCCTCTCCACTCTCCCCCACCTCCCTCTGCAGATGAGCCCAACCACGCCCCCGCCACCACACTGGGCCTTTATGCTTTGCCTGCTGAAAGAAAAAGATAATTAGTAAGTCATCTGAAAAGTGCCTTTGTTCGCATGATTAAGTTTGTCTTCAAACCAACAGGCATGGATCTCGTCGAGCATTGAAGCCGACTACTAGACTCGGTATTCTCAGTGCACTGACCTCTGTATATCTGAAGACAAGTCTCTTTAAGCTCTACTGTGCCATCTGTTGTATTTGTGACCACACCCAGTCAATTATGTATTTATTGTTTGTATAATAAACTTCACTTATTTCCCTTCAGGCAAACCACCCCCACACTCTAATCCCTGACATGACAAATTAAGACAAGGCAGAAGAAAAAGTCAATGCCACGACCATGATCAGTGTTGTGTATGAACATGCTCATGTTCTGATGAATGTAATGTTTTCCTTTGTAACTGATGTATGTGGTTGTTTTTTCACCCATTGTCTTTTCCATCCCCGCCTCTGAAGTCTCCAAACCCAACGTTAAGCATGAGCGTACCACATGTGTGCTCAAGGAGAAATGCTTCCTCGTGAGCATGTTTTTCTTGTTGCGGATACTTTTCTATGTGCTGGTATCACCTGACCTGGTATTTATCTGTGCAAGACTATTTTGTAATTATTTGTCATCATTTGCAACAATTAAAATAAAGCAAAGGGAATTTTCCCAGGCTCTCCTTATTAATGCTAATTAAATATGTAATTTATATGTATCGACAGAGCGAATCAAAGACATAAAATAAAAGTTAAATAGTTAAAATATGTATGGATAAACATACACACAATATAGAATCAATTGGATACTCTGAATGTAAACAGGATTGCAGTAATACATACAGTGATGTGAACGGTTTGTAAAATAGTACCTAATATAAATAGACTTAAAGTTACGGTATAATGGTAAAGTGTCATAGTGATGAGCTCAGGAACTCAATAATTCAGAAATCATATGGTGTGTCATATATGTGGAAAATAAGGCTGAAAGAATAATTAAACACCAATGGCAAAAATGAACTTGAAGGAGTCCATTTTTTTGGACAGTAAACTTAGTTTAAAATTCAAAATTGTGAATTATAATTGTGGCCTAGTGTGACCTGAGGTCTTGTGAAGCTGGAACTTGCACAGCGCTGACCATTATAGACATAAACCAACAAGATTCAGATGAATTAGATAATACTAATTTACTCCATCATCCATGACGATATCAACAGAAAGAGTACAAAATACGTATTTGTGTGTGAAGTAAACATTTACATAAAGTATATTATGTAAAAACAATCATGGCAAGCATAATTAGTGTGAATAAGTGAGCAAAATGCATGAAAACATAGCTGAAAAAGACAACACATATTTATGATGAAATACTTTTTTCTAATAGCTTTGACCAGTATCATATGTTGTGTTTTTCCATAACCTATTTTTCCAGCTGTAGAGAAATAAGCCTCTTGAAGTGCATGTGGTGGTGTCACCGATCATTTGCACTTGGGTCCAAAGAGGAGGTGTCATTAAATAATAGCAGACGCTGTGATTGAGGCTCTTTCAAAAATACGAGATAAGATACTAAACGCTGCCAAAAGTGTGAATGGTATTGTCTGGACATCAGTCAATACCATTCACACTTTTGGCTATATCATACATTTATCGCTAAATGTATGATATACCTTTTTGTTTTTTGGAATTTCTGCTATGATGAAATATATGATGGCTCCAAATACTACATGTTTCTATCGAGAAGAAGTTGGTCAGGGCTGTGAATAAGAATGTTTTGTAATTCAAAACAATATATTATACTTCTGCCTTTTAAAGAAGGGGGCTGCACACAAGTTGTTAAATGGGACTACTAAACATCATCACACCAAACACCAGTCCGCCTTAAGCTTGTTTGGTGGTGTTCAAAAATCATGCAGCAATATCTTGTTTTTTAGTGGGTCAGGGTTGATCCCAAATAACCTTTCCACACGCACACACGCACACGTACACACACATGCACACACACACATGCACACACACACGCACACAGTATTATAATGTCACAGTAGAGGTAGGATCTTGAAACTAGTCGAACAGACACTAATCAGAAAGGCAGCTTTAAAAGGATACACACCCAGAAGAGAAGCACAGTCAAACACAGGCAGGTATATTGATTACAGATTCAGCACTGTGCTGTTTGAGTAGTTATGCTAGAGCAGTTCTGTTCAGAAAAACACTCCCTCAACATGGTTTGAGTTGAAAGGTTGAATGGTTCTTTATCGATTCAAAGATGAGATCAGATGTTCTATTAATTTTGGGAGTTTACTTTTACTTTAATATTTGTGCTCTCCAACTGTCCCATAATGCCAATGCCACAGTGTGCACAGTTCTCAGTGCAGAAAATACAAATTGTCTGTAGTGAAAAGAAATTCAAATCCATGTCATTTGGAATGCTTCTTGGTAAAGTATTATCTTGGCCCATTATTAGAATTGAGGAAATTACTTTTTCTCCAACTTTCTGTACAAAATCAGGTTTCTAATCAGCTGGAGGATCTCCATGTCCCAGTGCTTCCTCCACATCAAGTTATGGCAGAAAACTAAATGGTAAGTTCTCTTGTTCGTTCTTGTTCGTGCACAATTATAACACCATTCAGATCGACAGTCGTCTGCAGGAATGGAGAAGGGAGAGGGGCATTTCCGCCACTTCACAATCTCCTCCGCCTCGCCGATCGCCTGAACCTCGAGGATTTCCACCGCACCAACAGAGATCCGACAGTTCTGTTGCTGCACCCTAACCAATGCAACTGGGACGGGCTCGGTTCTCCCCGGCAGAACAACAGCGCTGTCTGGAGGAGAACCGATGCCTGTACTGCGGCCTCAGCAGCCACTTTGTTAGCTTTTGTCTAGTAAAAGACGAGGCTCGCCAGTCATCCAGAGGGCACTGGTGAGCTGGAACGTGAACTTTAGTATGCCCTCTAGACCTTTTGATTCTTGCAGAGCTGTTCCTCTCAGGGAGGAATCACTCTCTCAGTCCTCACTGATTCAGGTGCAGACGCTAATCTCCTGGACAAGACTCTCACCTCTCAGCTGGGGATCAGGCGGGTGCTCCTGGAGAGGCCTGTCACCTTCTTTAAAGGGTGACTCACCAATCCACTCCTCTTCGCTTGGCTATGTCAGGTAATCACAGAAAAACACTCACCTTTCATCTCATTCATGCTCCCCAACATACTGGGCTATCCTTGGCTTAGGAGACACAACCCTCACATTAACTGGTCTACGGGCACTGTTTTACAATGGAGTGCTCATTGCCATGCGGTCTATCTGAAACCTGCTCCATCATCTGCTCCTAGTCTGTCTGTCTCTGCTGAGTCCCCAGATCTTGCCGGTGTTCCCAGGGAATATCATGACCTAAGGGAGGTTTTCAACAAGGCCCGGGCCACCTCATTACCACCGCATCGCTCATATGACTACCTTCTCCCGGGTACGTCGCCTCCCAGAGGTAGACTTTTTTCTCTATCGGCTCCGGAGATTAAAACCATGGAGAGTTATATTAATGACTCTTTAGCTGCTGGGCTCATTAGGCCGTCTTCATCTCCTGCTGGAGCTGGCTTCTTCTTTGGCAGCAAGAAGGACAAATCCCTGCACCCTTGCATTGATTACAGAGGTCTAAATAACATCACGGTAAAGAACAGGTACCCCCTCTGCTTTTGGGTTGCTTCAAGGGGCAACTGTCTTCTCCAAACTCGATCTCCGCAATGCATACCATCTGGTGAGAATCCGAGAGGGGGACGAGTGGAAGACGGCATTTAATACTCCTAGTGGACATTATGAATATTTAGTAATGCCTTTTGGATTCTCCAAAGACTTCTGGAGAACCACCTGTTCGCGAAACCTCTGAGGTATCCTTTCTGGGATACGTTATCAAGGCTGGTAACATCCAGATGGACCCAGCTAAGACCAAAGCAATAGCGGACTGGCCTCCACCTTCCACGCAAACTTTTATCGACGGTTTATCTGCAGCTACAGTTCCGTGGCTCACCGCTCTCACCTCCCAGCAGGTGCCCTTCCGGTGGACCTCCGCGGCGGCAGAGGCCTTTGGTTAGTTGAAGTCACGTATTACGTCTGCTCCCATCCTAATATTCCCAGATCCGTCCCGCCAGTTAATTGTCGAGGTGGATGCCTCGGACACTGGGGTCGGGGCTGTTCTCTCGCAGTGGGCTGCCGGGGATCAGAAGGTTCATCCATGCGCCTTCTCCCGGAAATTGTCTCCCGCGTTTGGGAATCGGGAGTTGCTAGCAGTGAAGCTGGCACTGGAGGAGTGGAGACATTGGCTAGAGGGAGCGGAGCAGCCGTTTGTGGTCTGGACGGACTACAAGAACTTGGAATACATCTGCTCGGCAAAATGGTTGAACTCCCGTCAAGCTAGGTGGGCTCTTTTTTTTTAACCGTTTTGAGTTTGCTCTCTCTCTCATACAGACCCGGCTCCTGTCTCGCCAATTCCAGCCTGAAAGCTCCTCTGCCCATCCTCATGGCATCCTTCCCTTGAAGTATGTTATTGGTGTAGTGACCTGGCAGGATGGAGGACAAATAATAATAATAATGCATTTAATTTATATAGCGCTTTTCATAATACTCAAAGACACTTCACAGAAAATACAAAAATACAAGCAATCCCTCGCGGAGAACCCAGCTCCCAGTGCTTGTCCCGATAACGGCTTGTTTGTCCCTGACATGTCTTCATTCTCAGGTCATTCTCAGGTCCTCCAGTGGGGTCAATCCTCTAGTCTGGCATGCCATCCAGGGATAAGGCGCACCCTGGCACTACAAACAGCGTTTTTGGTGGTCTTCCATGGAGGAGGACACCAAGGCATATATATATGTATGTATATATGTATGTGTATGTATATATATGTATATATGTATGTATAAATATGTATATATATGTATACATGTATATATATATGTATATATATATGTATACATGTATATATATATGTATATATATATATATGTATATATATATGTGTATATATGTGTATATATATATGTGTATATATATATATATATATATGTGTGTATATATATATGTGTGTATATATATACATATGTATAAATATATACATATGTATATATATATATATATATGTATATATATACATGTGTATATATATATATATATGTATGAATATCTATATATATACATATTTATATGTATATGTGTATATATATATGTATATATATCTGTGTATATATATATATGTGTATATATATATATATGTGTATGTATATATATATATATATATGTGTATACAGAGACCTGGATCCATCATTCATCCTGGATCAAGCTGCACTTGATGTGTGGACCTCAGGACAGAGATCAGGACTCTGGTGGGCAGAGAGGAGTAACGGTAAATGGACTGTACTTGTATAGATCTTTTCTAGACTTCAAAGCGCTTTAACACTACATGACATCATTCACACATGATGGGGCTACCATGCAAGGTGCCACCTGCCCATCAGGACTAACATTCATACCCATTCATAAACTGCAGGAACAGCCTGCAGGAGCAATTTGGGGTTAAGTGTCTTGCCCAGGGACACATCGACATGGACTTGCGGAGCAGGGATCAAACTGCTGTTCCTCGGATTGAAGGACAACGTAATTTGTGATATTGGGCTATATAAAATAAACTGAATTGAACTTAAGACTTTCCTCTTTAATAGCACTTATAGTTAGAGCTGAATCAGGTTTGCCCTGGTCCAGCCCCTAGATATGCTGCTATAGGCTTATAGGCTGCTCTCTTCATATGGACGAATTCCAGTCTCTTCATTGCACATTACTAACTCCACTTCTTACTTAGTCTTTGTGCCTTCTCACCTCACAGGCTCCATTTGACCTGGCTGTGTCTGGATCAGATCCTGGGCCCTGCCCTCTGCCTCCTTGCCCCTGATTCCTGCATCCAGCCCCTGGCCTGGGCCTGGATTCCTTCCCAATGGTTGTGCCTCTTTCTTTGTGCCTCCTGCCTCAAGGTCTTAAGGTGATCCTGCAGCACACTGTCTTGGAGGCAACATAATCCAATAATCCCATAAAATGCCATATGTGCAAGGCCACCCGAAAGTCCTACAAAACTTTATACAATTGATTAATGAGAATAAAATCATCCCCCTCGTCGTTGTGTTTTTTTTCTCACAACAAGCCTTCCATGGACTGCTTCCCTTTTTCATGATCCTGCCCTTTAATTTCAGGGTCAGGGTGATTTGGGCCCAGCTCTTTCACCTGCAGTTTCTTTTAGTTCTTCTCTCAAACAAGTTAAAGTTTGGTCTTGGAGCAATGATTGCAGCTGACAGAGCTAGCAGCGTTTACCTGAGAGGGAACTGGACTGGGTGGACATGTGAAGACGTTGTCGTCGGAACGTTATCAGTTGTAACTGCCGTCTGAGAGCAGCGCAGAGTGGCGGCTGTGAGCTAACCAGTGGGGCACGCTCTCATGCATTAAAAGCATGCGCTCAGCTATGAGCTCACATGACAACACACACTGAGGGAGGGAGACTTCATTCTCTCCTCAGGTAGACATTACAGCAATGTTCAGTATGTTAAATACAGCTCCTTCAAGGTTACTTTATTGTCTACCATTGGATAACATTGTGTTGGAGAAGGGGTTGCTACTTGCTACATCAGGACATCACAATAAAACCCTTTGAATGAGAACACATGTGCAAACATAGAGGTGGTGACACTCTTATTTTGAAGAGACCGGAAATAGATGTACCTGTCGCAACTTGACATCGCAAAAAGTCTGTTAATTTACGGTGTACTGAAGGAGAAGGAATGTTCATGTGTAATTACTCTCATAATTCACTCTATGAACTGCTAAGCACCTAGCTGGAGCAGGAACAAGGTACTTTGTATTTTATTTAGGCTTTAATTACATGTTTAGTGACTTTATTTTAATTAATTTGTACACTAGTAGCTCATTTCTGTTGTATTTGTTCCATAGCTCTTACTGTGATTTCTGGATCTTTATGGAGAAAAGGACTTAAATTTGTGTTCATAAAAACGGCTCAAGAATAAAAGATTCTGAAACATCAGTACGCTTCACCATTGTCCGGCTGGGGTCAGCTACAATACATGACTGTCTATTTACTTTGAATTGCCTCACATCAAATGTATGTGGCTAATAAGATAAAATAAGATAATCCTTTATTAATCCCGCAGTGGGGAAATGTACAGGATTACAGCAGCAACGGGATAAGGTGCACACAAGAAACATAGTAAAAGTATTACAAAAATAAAAAAATATAATGTAAAAAAAACAAGTGAACAGTAAAACAGTATTACAAAAATAATAAGAATCTACGGTAACGTTATACAGTATATACTTCTATATAACTGATAAAAATGATGGGTATGCTATGCTAATATTTTGTGGTATCACACATGCACACACAAAATGTATTGCAATTATTTTATTAAAACTGTAAAACACTTCAACATACATTTATCAATGAGCTATGCAGTGTGAGAACAGGCGCATTTCAATGTATCCATTAAGAGTGTGCTTCAGAAGAGAAATGTCCTTAGTCCATAGACGACAATGTTGAGTTTGTGAATATGGTTACTTTTTACTGTAGGGCAAATGTCAGAGGATTTACACGTGCTAGACGATGTGCAATGAAGCGTTTGGTGTCCACAACAACAGAAGCAGGCATGTCATCCATGTCTGCAAACTGACAGGTCGGCCACCTAAAACCAGCAGGCCTGGTCTAGAGGGAAAAAAGACCATCTCACTGTTGACGTGTTTGATAAGGGGATACATAAATTGTGGTTGTGTTAACACACTTTATTTTATCTTTCTAATTGTTGTCATTTTTGTCATTGTGGACAGTAAATGCATGTTAGCGACAGAAACGGGCTGTCAGAGGCATTAGTCAATTGACCTTTTGCTGATCCCTGACCCCCGCTGCTACTCAGTCAAGCTGTCAGAGCAACCATAGAGCCCACACTGGGTAAATACAATGTTTAGTGATTTCAGAGAGAAGTAGACAGAAGGATCTACATGTGCTTGTAGGATATATCCAGGAAGGAGAACTTAAGCTTTGTTCATACCCACGCTTGGCGCTGTAGTGTAAGCCTCCACAGATGGAGCGCAAGCTCCGAGCATGAATAAAGGTGTTTATGCTCTATGTGCATGTTATGTTATATGTTGCATTATACTTCAAAACGCCAGAGGCCGTAAAAACTAAATGAACCGTGAGGAAATCTAAATGAGTGCCACCGTCAGAAAGCCATAAACTACGATGAGGGATTGTAATTATCTGTAAACTCATATCTCATAGGCCTATTCATGGGTTACTTTATTGCCTTTGTTTTTTGTCTTTTTCTTCCCATCTTCTTGCTTCCTCCACTTCTGTACCATTGAGTCATTAATGTTGAATTCTCTCGCAGCTGCTCTATTCCCATGTTCTACTGCGCGTCTGGATCCCATGTAAAGTCAACGCACAGACGCGTTTGGTTGAAATTCGCCGGACGTTGCGATAGACGTGTTTCGCGCGTTGCGAAATTTCGCCACTTCCAACGCGAGTTGCGAAAGTTTCGCAACTCACAACTGCGAAAGTTTCGCAACTCGCCAGCCAATCAGCGTTGAGATGCTCCGCCCGTTGGGCTGCTGCTGCTCTGGTAGCGATGGAAGCGGAAGTTATCAAGACGGAATCACTACAAATCACTACAAGTATTAATGATAAGTTATGGAGATAAAGACAGAAGCTGAAGTGAACCACTACATCACATGATGATCGAGACAGAAGACGATGAAATAAAGGAACAGTGTACCTGTAAAGCAGAGTACATCTTGATTCGCTGTTACAATAATTAAAAAGCAAAAGTAGCATGTGAATACACTAAATATGCCTTCTGTAAGTAGCATAGTATAGAGTACTCACGCTAGTTAATGATGTGCTAAAATACTCTGCTAATGTTCACGGTCCAGGTTTTTATGTAGAAACAACCTTTGAGAAATGTATATCTCTTTCCAAGTAGCAAGTATCACTATTACACAGTTTTTCATCCATGACGAGTACCAAACTAGCCTGAAAATAAAATTAATTAATTCCGCTTGGCGGAAAAGTTGTCAGACCCTGTAAAAAAGCTTGTTCCTACTATATGATTGGCCATTCAGCATTCAAGGGGTGGGTCTTTGCGAATGGTCAATTAGATATTAAGTTCATACGTCACCTCTGACCGCTGAGTTTCCAGTTAATTAAACCATAAAGCAGAAACCCTCTTTTACATATGTAGTGGATATACAACAACCTTGTCTACAGTCAGCGCAGGAGCAATTATCAGGAAACAGTACTGTGTGACCTTTGGAAATGTCTTGTTTACTGTTACTGCAAAGCCAAATTATAAAAGCAAATCATTGAAATGAACTCTTTGAAAGCAAAGTGAGAATGACATCAGAACTAGGTTCTGCACACAAGCAGCACCAACATCACAGTGATTGGTGCTGGGGCACGGAGTACTTGTCAGACATCGCTCTTTTTAGCTTCCTGCGTTGAGCACATATTATTCCTCACAGTGAAGACTCGCCAGCGTAATCGCCGTGGTCTTGGTAACTGATACAATGTGTTTGCTTTGGCTGATTGGATTCAGTCAGTGTGATTACAAAATAATCACCTCACTTGAAAATAAGGTGCAAAAGAGAGGTCAAGGACAGTGACATCATACACAGAAACACAATGAATGAAAAATCCTCCTTTCAAAAAATAACAATGTGGTAGATGTGTCCCCAACTAAGGATTTACATAGTTAAATAATAGTAGACAATAGTTAAATTCTTGCTTGTAGTCCACTAATCGTCGAGTTACATCTTTTTCTTTTGAACCTATTGAACCTCTTCTAAGTTTCATGTATCTATAGAAAAGTAGTAAAAACTAAATTATTGACTGAGATATACATGACTATTGCTTAACTATGGTTTTAGTATAATGTCCTACGCTAGTTGGTTTGTGTAGTAGGTGTGTGTGTGTGTGTTTATGTGTTGGGTGTGTTGCGACGCTGTCTGTTGGACGGACTCGGAGAAGTGATCGATAAACATAGAGACACAATGCTATATGCTTTTCATGGTTGGAAAGATGCCACATTAAGCATCTGCCATCAAATGCATTGCGATGGAAACAAGACTCGAGGCTCTGTGAGGTGTAAACACAGAGTGCTTTAAACTCATTGCTCTCAGTGGATGCTTTGTCTATATGGGAATATCAGGCGGTGTCATCAAGCTCTGCTCTGATTAGTTCAGCCTAAAAATAGGTCAACTCTCAATCATACAGATCACAACCACCTGAGTGTTGAACGAGATTGTGTATCTTTTACTTCCTCTG
The DNA here is from genome assembly GCF_009769545.1 of Cyclopterus lumpus. Classification (NCBI taxonomy): domain Eukaryota; kingdom Metazoa; phylum Chordata; class Actinopteri; order Perciformes; family Cyclopteridae; genus Cyclopterus; species Cyclopterus lumpus. The sequence goes on from NC_046985.1 coordinate 19,833,740, forward strand.
TTTTGTGATGATCACTTGGCTTTGAGATCTCTGTTGTATTAGACCAGCGAAAGAAATCCAGTATGTAGAATGGATCATTGTCGATTCTGACCTAAGCATAAGAATCTGCGTTGTCTCGGCGGTCGAGTGTATGGAGGATAACGAGTCGCAGATCCAAACTACAAAGTCCCTTATGTGATCATTCTTTGAGCGTGTTCAATCCACTTTTTTGAATTTCTTATAATGCATTCTTGCGAATCATTAGGTTGGTGCAGCCAGTGTCGATTCCATCACTGCCTTCAAAGGCTCAAAAATCAACTTGACGAGTGCACGCTCAACCTTCCTCACAGCACTGTGCTCCTGGGATCACGTTTGTGCAGAAACACGCCCTCGGGAGATTGGAGCTCCGCTGCTCTGTGCGCTCGTATCACGTGCACTAAACACCATGAAAAGTAGGATGGGAGCCAGAGCCTTCAGTTATCAAGCTCCTCTTTTATGGAACCAGCTTCCACTTTCAGTCCTGGAGGCAGACACAGTCACCTCATTCAAGAGTAGACTTAAGACTTTCCTCTTTAATAGTGCTTATATTTAGGGCTGAATCAGGTTTGCCCTGGTCCAGCACCTAGATATGCTGCTATAGGCTTATAGGCTGCTGGGGGATGTTTTAGGATACACTGAGCACCTATCTCCTCTCCTCTCTCTCCTTCTGGACGAAGTCATGTCTCTTCATTGCACAGTATTTGTGCTTTCTCACCTCACAGGTTTCTATGGATCATGGCTGTGTCTGGAGCCGGTCCTTCCTCCTGGGCAAACACCTGCCTCCTGTGGCCCTGCTGATGACCCATCTATTCCCATGTCCCATGAAAGGTTTTTTTCTCTTTTTTGGTGAGTTTTTCCTGATCCAATGTGAGGTCAAAGGTCAGGGATGTCGTATGTGTACAGATTGTAAAGCCCTCTGAGGGGAGTTTGTAATTTGTGATTTTGGGCTATACAAAATAAACTGAATTCATTCTGGGTCAGAAAGCTTAAACATGTGTAGTCCTTTGACTACTCTAAACAAATAATAGATTTTAAGAGCAGGCTGTTGCTGAAATAGAAAATAAATGAAAGGACTAGACTACATAAAACACCACAGTATAGAAGTAACAGCGATTCTCTGCTTTTTGTCGGCATGCTTTCTCTGCAGGATGACCTTTAAAGCCCAGATTCTGACACCATTTTCACTTGAATTCTGGGCCAACATGCTCAAACCACCTCAAGTGAAAGCTTGGAAATGTATCATGTGGCTCGTTTTATACATACATCTTTGAGGAAGGAGGGGTCCAGTATTCATAGAGGGCAAATCTCCTAAGGATGCATTAATTTCAAAAGCATGGGAAGTATCATCGTGGCATTTTAGAACATTTGGGGAAACATAGGGTAATCTTTAATGTCGAAATTGATCTTTCCGTCCACTCAGAAGAAGGACAAAGAAAATACAAAACTAATGTAGCACTGCAATGTTAATCTTTCTTTTCCAACCAATTTATTTTACCTTTCACTATACTGATTCATTAGCAACTATGCTGCCTTTAGGTGATCTTTACAGTTCCATGTTAAGAGCATGTGGACTAACCTGTTTATGGAAGTTTGTCCAGTGAAGATTAAACATGACAATTAATATGTTTCCTTATTTCCAATTTTCAAATAGTCTAAAAACTGTTAACAAACCTGTCATCATATTCGATGAAGATGAATAAATCATCCCTGCAGCTGCATCTAGCAGATATTTATAATGTCAGTGTCGGTCCAGTGGTTACCAAAAGCAACTACAGTCAAATCAAAAGTAATGTGAGAATATTAAAGTCTGTGGCAGAAATGGTTTATCTTTATTTCACACAACTTATCCAACACCAACACCACTGCTGGAGGCCCAGGAGCATATTAATGGGCCCACATGAAGGGAAAGGATCCACAGGGAACAGAACCAGAACCAGGACTGTTCGATCTATTGTGTTGAAACAAAACCACTTTTGTTCACAAGGACCACCAAACACAAAATGAAAGTTCAGTAGTAACTTTAAGTATTGTTGCTTTCCACCATTGAATAGTGGTTTGAATAGTGGTTTGCATTTGAGGTATTTGGAGATATCATTATCCACAGCCATATTTATTTTCTATCACAAGAGGCCAAGAACCACAAGCAGTTTTTGGATTCTGACCCTCATCATCTTTTTCATGACTATTTGTCTCTTATGAAAAAAATTAGCATATTTACTGAAAGCAGTGATAAGAGGCTTTTCATTAGTTTGTAGATCAAGTGTATATCTCCTGTGTGTCCTGTGTTGCTCTTACTTCACATAAAAAAACAACGGAGCAGACAACCTTGAGTTCACTTTAATTAGATTGTACATGTGTTCTGACAGATAACTAAACATCACATAGCATTTGCATGACAATGTCTTCTAATTGTGCTTGAACTTAATTCAATGTTAAAAGCTAAAGCAGCAGTGCCTGATTATATTCTAAATGGATCACTGTCACAGAGCACTCTCATCTCTCTCTTTCTCTGTCTCTTTCATTCTCACTCTTTCTAAAAAAATCAACCCCAAATGGCCCACATGGAGAGTCATTCAAAAGTACCATTAACCCTCCTGACTCTTCATTGTGTTGTTTTCTCTTAGGAAAATGGAATCGGTACTCATTTTGATGAAGAACTGCAGCGGTTCCTTTGTTTGGGCCCTAGATGGAGGGAAGCTGATACTTGATTGTGTGAATGTGATTGTGCCCTGAACTCTGGAGTAAATAAGACTGGATAATGGTCTCGTCTCTTCAGCTCTCTTCTCTCTGCCTGCGACACTAAACCTAAATAAAGAGCAACAATTTACACTGGAGTGAGGAACTTGCCACACACTTGATGCCTATTGCTTAGGGACTGATGTAACCCTCCTTAGTAGACTCATTGTGGTGGTAGACCACCTCCACATCCTGCTCTGGTCTTCTGACCTTGGCTTGTTACGTTAGCAAAAAAATAGAGAATGCAGATAATAATATGAGTTATTGTTGTTCTGTTGCCAACGGCGGCGTATGTACATGCTATGGACGTTTTTTCTTCCCATGAATGATGCTTCAAGCTTGTGTTTATTAGTTATATATCACTGGAGTCTGAATTAAGTGCAGCAGACTTTGAGGCCATCAGCTATGACCTCAGGCTACTCCATTACCCAGCATGCTTCTGGCTGTCTGATGTCTGGTCACAGAAATAAAGAGTTCAGGTGAACCAGCAACGGGAGGTCGGTGTCTTCACAGAGACCTGGATCCATCATTCATCCTGGATCAAGCTGCACTTGATGGGTGGAACACAGGACAGAGATCAGGACTCTGGTGGAGTGCATCTGAGCTGTGAGTCCACTGACTTCTGGGACTTCCTGTATCTTGCTGAGTATATTCTTTAAAGAGGTTTCTCTGCTATATTACTACTGTATCTGCTGTATTTAGTTATACTAAAATGCTAGTCTGTACTGTCTTTCTAATTTGAAAATTTTGAGCTGCGATTTCTTGCTTTTTTACACAAGTGTCTGAAAAGTCAACGAAACCAGCTAGGATTTAAGTATTTGCTCTGTAATCCAAATCTACTAGTGACTAAACTTTATTCTACTTTTTACCTTGATGTAAACAGATCTTTGTCCTTAATCAGTTTGGCAAGAATTTCACATTCTAGCAAACTGAGACTTCACTGTTAGCAAGAATCCCCTGCCTGAGTACTGACTCTTACCAGTATCGATCGACAAGTGGGCAATTCCTTCAACGACCTGTGGGCGGGCTCGACACAGCTGTAACCAATTACCGCCAACTCGGGTGTATAACCAGGTTGGGGCTTGTAGCGTCAAATGAAACGTCAGGGAAGACTCCTCGCATGAAGACTCGGAGGATAAAGACCTAGGAGTCTTTCGTGGGACTCGGAGGATAAAGACCTAGGAGTCTTTCGTTTTGCTCTCTACCCGATTCCATTTACCCCACTATCTTTTGAATTGCATGCAGTGACGGTTACTCATCCGGTTCAACTAACCGTTGTTGTTCCCTACTGTCCTCCTGGCTCCTTGGGAGACTTCTTGGAAGAACTAGACGTCCTCCTATCAAACTTCCCAGAAAATGGCCCCCTGCTCATCCTTCTGGGTGACTTTAACATCCAGATAGAGAAGTCATCGGACCTGCTACTCTTACTGTCTTTCTTTACTCTCTCGCTCAGTCCTTCCCCTCCTACTCACAAAGCTGTCAACCACCGTGACTATATTTTCACCAGAAACTGCTCCACATCTAACCTCACTGTAACTCCACTTCATGTTTCTGACCACTTCTTTATCTCGTACTCTCTCCCACTCTTTAGAACTGACAACCCTCCCACAACGGACTCTGCACCTGTCCGTCGCAACATCCGCACCCTCTCACCCTCCTCTCTGGCCTCCTCTGTTCTGTCAGCCCTCCCTTCAACCGATTCCTTCTCACTCATGCAGCCTAACTTTGCCACTGACATTCTCCTCTCTACTCTGTCTTCCTCTCTTGATTCTCTCTGTCCTCTTACGACTCGAAAGGTCCGCAAGTCCTCTCCGGCTCCGTGGCTGTCCGAACCAGTGCGCGCCAAGAGAGCTACTATGCGAGCATCGGAAAGGAAATGGCGAAAATCCAAACACGCCCACGACCTGCTCGCCTATCATTCTCTTCTCTACTCCTTCTCTGCGTCCATCTCTGCAGCCAAAAGTCTGTTCTACCAATCCAGAATCAAATCCTCTTTATCTAACCCTAAAAAGCTCTTCTCAATTTTTTCCAAACTCCTTGACCCCCCCTGGTCCCCCCCCTCCCTCCACCCTTCTACCAAGCCACTTTGTTGACTACTTTACAAAAAAGATAGATGACATACGCTCTTCATTTACTAATCCATCTTCCATAACTACACCTCCAGTAACTTCACCTTCTTCCCCCTTGTTTTCCTCTTTTATCCCCCTGTCTCCTAATCAAGTTCTTACCTTGGTAACCTCTGCCCGCCCAACCACCTGCCCCCTTGACCCCATTCTCCAGTCTATTGCTCCTGACCTTCTTCCCTTTCTCACCCATCTTATTAACACCTCCCTCTCAACCGGCTGTTTCCCTAACTCTCTGAAGGAGGCAAGAGTCAACCCTCTCCTGAAGAAACCCATCTGAAGTCAATAACTACAGACCTGTCTCTCTCATCCCCTTCCTTTCCAAAACTCTAGAGCGAGCTATTTTTAACCAAGTCTCCTCCTTTCTTCACAGTAACAACCTTCTAGACCCCCACCAGTCTGGATTCAAGGCAGGCCACTCAACAGAGACTGCCCTCCTTGGTGTCTCTGAGCAGCTTCACACTGCTAGAGCAGCCTTTCTCTCCTCTGTCTCCTTCTAGACCTTTCTGCTGCCTTTGACACAGTGAACCACAAGATCCTCATGTCCTCCCTCCAGGACCTGGGTATCTCAGGCACCGCGCTCTCACTCTTCTCATCCTACCTCACCGACCGCTCTTACCGGGTAACCTGGAGAGGATCTGTGTCTGAGCCTTGTCCTCGGACTACTGGTGTCCCTCAGAGCTCAGTCCTTGGTCGTCTTCTCTTCTCTCTGCACACCAACTCTCTCGGCTCTGTTATTCGCTCGCATGTCTTCACCTACCACAGCTATGCTGACGCCACCCAACTGATCCTCTCGTTTCCCCAATCTGAAACACAGGTAGCAGCACAAATCTCTGCCTGTCTGACCGACATCTCTCAGTGGATGTCTGCACACCACCTGAAAATTAACCCGGACAAGACTGAACTTCTCCTTCCAGGAAAAGGATCTCCCACCCACGACCTGACTATTAACTTCAACAACTCAGTGCTGGCTCCGACTCTGACGGCCAGGAACCTCGGTGTGACACTCGACAGTCAACTCTCCCTGACTGCCAACATTACCGCAATAACACGCTCCTGTAGGTACATGCTGTACAACATCAGGAGAATACGACCTCTTCTCACTCAGAAGGCGGCACAGGTTCTGGTCCAGGCTCTGGTCATCTCACAGCTAGACTATTGCAACTCCCTCCTGGCAGGTCTACCTGCTAATGCCATTCAACCTCTACAGCTCATCCAGAATGCAGCTGCTCGACTGGTCTTCAACCTCCCGAAATTTACCCACAATCCTCCGCTCCTTTGTGACCTTCACTGGCCGCCCGCATCCGCTTCAAAACATTGGTACTTGCGTACCGTGCTGCGAACAGATCGGGTCCGGTCTACATCCAGGACATGGTCTAACCTTACACCACCAGCTTGTTCACTTCGCTCGGCTTCTGCCAATCGGCTTGTAGCTCCGTCACTACGAGCTAAACACTCTACGAAGTCACGACTGTTTGCTGTGATGGCTCCTCATTGGTGGAACAAGCTCCCCATTGACATCAGGACAGCAGAAAGTCTCTACATCTTCCGTCGCAAACTAAAAACATCTTTTTCGACTATACCTTGAATAGGGAAGGTAGAGCCGTAGTAGCACTCTAGTAGCACTTAAATGTCCCTTACCGATAGCACTTTGTCGTTTAGCACTTTAGTAGGTCCATATTCAGAATTTATATCTGAATTTTCAGAGTTTTTATCAAGTTTAGTCCTTAAAACTGATAAGGTTATTATTGTAGGAAATTTTAATATTCATGTGGATATTGATAATGATTGCCTTAGTACTGCATTTATCTCATTGTTGGACTCGATTGGCTTCTGTCAGAGAGTACAGAAGCCCAATCACTGCTTTGGCCACACCCTCGATCTTGTTCTTGCATATGGCATTGACATTGAGCATGTGGAGGTCTTCCCACAGAACCCTCTTCTGTCAGACCATTACCTCATAACTTTTGAGTTTATACTCCCGGAGTGTACACCGTTAGTCAAAAGTTTCTACACCAGATGTCTAACTGACAGTGCTGTAGCTAAATTTAAAGAAGCGATTCCTTCTGCATTTTGATTCAATACCACGTCTCAATGTGACGGAGGACTCCTGTGCTAACTTTAGTCCGTCCCAGATTGATCATCTTGTCGATAGTGCTACAGGCTTACTGAGAATGACACTAGACTCGATAGCACCACTGAAGAAAAAGACAGTGAGGCAATGCTCCCGGTATAACCCTCAGACCCGCGACCTAAAGCAAACTTCACGAAAGCTCGAAAGTATATGGCGTTCCACCAATCTGGAAGAATCACGTTTAGTTTGGAGAGATAGTCTTAAAACATATAAAAAGGCTCTCCGTAATGCCAGAGCAGCCTATTACTCATCAGTAATAGAGAAAAATAAGAACAACCCCAGGGTTCTCTTTAGCACTGTAGCCAGGCTGACAGAGAGTCACAGCTCTGTGGAGCCGTGTATTCCTATAGACCTCAGTAGTAATGACTTCATGAACTTCTTCAATGAAAAGATTTGAACTATTAGAGGCAAGATTGATGATCTCTTGCCCTCAACTACTGCCGATCTGTCATCAAGAGGAGTGGCCTTGGAAACGGCTGTATGCCCTGGTGTATAGTTGGATAGCTTTTCTCCCATTAACCTAGACCAATTGTCTTCAACGGTTTCTACTTCTAAACCATCTACCTGTCTCTTAGACCCCATCCCAACGAGGCTGCTTAAAGACGTGTTGCCTTTAATTGGCACCTTTCTGGTGGATATTATTAACGTGTCTTTGCTATGAGGCCATGTACCACATTCCTTCAAAGTAGCTGTAATTAAACCTCTCCTGAAAAAGACCACTCTTAATCCAGAGGTGTTGGCTAACTACAGACCGATCTCTAACCTTCCCTTCCTCTCTAAGATCCTTGAGAAAGTAGTTGCAAATCAGTTGTGCGACTTTCTACATCAGAATAGTTTATTTGAGGAGTTCCAATCAGGATTTAGAAAACACCACAGCACAGAGACAGCACTGGTGAAAATTACAAATGACCTCCTAATTGCATCAGATAAAGGACTCATCTCCGTACTGGTATTATTAGACCTTAGTGCTGCGTTCGACACCATTGATCATGACATCCTATTACAGAGACTAGATCAGTTGATTGTCATTTCAGGTACCGCACTAAGTTGGTTTAAATCCTATTTATCAGATTGATCTCAGTTTGTATTTGTAAACGATGAAGCCTCAATGACCACCAACGTTAATCACGGAGTTCCACAAGGTTCTGTGCTTGGAACAATTTTATTTACCTTTATATATGCTTCCTTTGGGCAACATTATCAGGTAACACTCCAGAAACTTTCATTGCTATGCAGATGATACTCAATTATATCTATCGATCAAACCAGAGGAGACCAACCAGCTCGCTAAAATTCAAGAATGTCTTAAAGACATAAAAACATGGATGACCTGCAACTTCCTGATGTTAAACTCAGACAAAACTGAAGTTATTTTACTGGTCCCTGAACATCTCAGAGATCAATTATCTGGTGATGTGGTTTCTGTAGATGGCATTGCCCTGGCATCCAACACCACTGTAAAGAATCTCGGCGTTATCTTTGACCGCGACTTGTCATTTAACTCCCACGTTAAGCAAATCTCAAGGATTGCATTTTTTCATCTACGTAACATTTCAAAAATCAGGCACATCTTGTCTCAAAAAGATGCAGAAAAGCTGGTTCACGCGTTTGTTACTTCCAGACTAGATTACTGCAACTCCTTATTATCAGGCTGCTCTAATAAGTCTCTTAAGTCCCTCCAGTTGATCCAGAATGCTGCAGCTCGTGTACTCACAAAAACTAAGAAAAGAGATCACATTACTCCTGTATTAGCTGCTCTGCACTGGCTCCCTGTAAAATCAAGAATCACATTTAAAATTCTTCTCCTCACCTACAAAGCCTTGATTGGTGATGCACCTTCATATCTTAAGGAGCTTGTAGTACCATATTGCCCCACTAGAGAGCTGCGCTCACTAAATGCGGGGCTACTTGTGGTTCCTAGAGTCCTAAAAAGTAGGATGGGAGCAAGAGCCTTCAGTTATCAAGCTCCTCTTTTATGGAACCAGCTTCCACTTTCAGTCCGGGAGGCAGACACAGTCACCTCATTCAAGAATAGACTCAAGACTTTCCTCTTTAATAGTGCTTATAGTTAGGGCTGAATCAGGTTTGCCCTGGTCCAGCCCATTGATATGCTGCTATAGGCTTATAGGCTGCTGGGGGACGTTTTAGGATACACTGAGCACCTATCTCCTCTTCTCTCTCTCCTTATGGATGAATTTACATCTCTCCATTGCACCTTATTAACTCTGCTTCCTCCCCGGAGTCGTTGTGACTTCACGTCTCATAGGGTCCATTGGACCTGGAGGTGTCTGATGCCTGGTGAGCCGGCCTCCCGCGTTGGCCCTGCTGATCGCCCCGCCCCCCTCCTCTCTACCTCCTTCTGTTTCATGGATTGGAGTTCCATTCATACATTGTCATATTCATGTAATGTGTTTATGTAACTTTGTAAATGTTGTTCATTCTGTACACATGACATCTATTGCTTCTGTCCATCCGGGGAGAGGGATCCTCCTCTGTTGCTCTCCTGAAGGTTTCTTCCCTTTTTTCCCTGTGAAAGGTTATTTTTGGGGAGTTTTTCCTGATTCGATGTGAGGTCAAAGGTCAGGGATGTCGCATGTGTACAGATTGTAAAGCCCTCTGAGGCAAATTTGTAATTTGTGATATTGGGCTATACAAAATAAACTGAATTGAATTGAATTGAAAAAGTAGCACTAAAATGTCTCTTACTGATAGCACTCTGTAGTTTAACGTTATTGAAGAAATTGTACTTGCTTGATTCTTGTTGTTCTGAGTTTGGACTCATGGTTTAATGCACTTATTGTAAGTCGCTTTGGATAAAAGCGTCAGCTAAATGACATGTAATGTAATGTAATGTAATGGTGGGCCGAGAGGAGGTGGACTCCGTGTACATCATGGTGTTGGGGCTCAAAGGCAGAGTTGTTGGATAAGGTTTTTGTCATTTTGAATTTTTAATGGGAAGTCGGACATATTATCTGAACAGAATTGTTTTTAATGCTGCTTTTCACATTCCTTCTGAAGCACTTTTTAAAAAAAATTACTACAGGAATCTACTACTTTTTTGTTTTGCTTGTCATGTTTTTATTGTGTTTCTTGAATCCTTGAATGCATAATAGTACTGAAAGACTGACAAATTCGTGAAGAACAGATTGTCGGGTTTTTGGTTGCAGCTGTTATTAAAACTTGCTTTTTGTTTAATTGTACCTACCTGCTTCCTGTCTGCATTTATATCTTTTGTTCTGACATCCCTGACACCATCAGCATTGCAATAGAGTGCTACAGGAATCAGTCCTGAAAACCGGAAGTATTTTTGCAATTACAGTTTCCTCGTCTCAAAGGCAATGTTTTTATTCAAAGGCTATTTGATCCGATGTCTGAATTCAGGTCTGTGGTAAACATAAGCAAATATTTTAATGTTTCTTACTACAACATAACATTTGTTTGTGTCATATCCTGTGTGCTTGCTGTTTTATTTTGAAGTCCTGTCTCTTGTGTCCTCTGTTTCCCTGCACTTCCTGTCCCTGTGATTGTCTGGCCAGTCCCTGATTGTTCATTCCCTTCACCTGCCCTCAGCCACTCCTCTGCCTCCCTGATTGTTCATGCCTACACCTCTCGTTCCCCTGTATATTTAGTCTCTGTCTTCTCCTTGTCTTGTGCCAGATCGTTATCGTACTTCCCCTGTGTTCCTCGGCCGCGTATGACCTCTTGTATTTGCCGTGTGTTCCTCATCCTCGTATGCGTTTTGGTCTAGAAAAAGAAAGTTTTTCATGTTGCCTCGACACCTGTGTGTTAGGGATGGGCGGATGAAGCCTTGTGAAGCATTGAGGCCTCTCCTATTTGTACCGAAAATGACTCGGGGCTTTTCTTTGAAGAAGAACAGCGACATCTGGTGGCAGACTGAAATTAAAGCAGTCGTTTAACAGTGCGTCGAAGCACTAGCACAACACCTCAATATTTCAATCTCACATTTCTGCAGTAAAAATCAATTCAAGCTGCGTGTTCATTCACAGATTTGATGTTGTATATAACCGTTATCGATGTTGTTTTTTACTTTGCAATACAACTAAATGCTGGTCAATCATATGAAACGATGTGTTCGTGATAGGATTCGATCCAGCCCACTCAGAATGGAAAAGTTTAACATGTGTATGTGTTACCCACTAGACTAGAGAGGAACACTTGCAATATGGACATGTTTTGTATATTATCAAGGCCATAAAGGTTTATGCCAACAGATACTAGTGAATGCAGTTTTCCTCCAATACTCGCCATAATTCACAATTCTCTCTATCAATCTCCTCTCTCAAAGCCCACATTGTTGATTGACACTCAGTATGGAGCAGAGTTATATTCGCAACGCTTTTGGTGTGAACGCAGCATTAGGCACCAAAACGTTCAAACTGTCCAACGTGTCAAACCAATGAAACGATTCCTGAAGCACCAGTAACGTTCAAAGCTTCGGACGTCATCAGTCACGTGACCGCTGTCATTCGATACAAGCTCCGACACTTGGAGTCGACACACGGCGGTTCAGTAGACTGACTCAAGCTTCGGAGCTCTGGTATCGTTTGCCCATCTCCACTGTGTGGTCCTCTGCTGCTGAGTCTCTGTCTTGCCCTTGAAAACGTTGCAGAACGTGACAGTTTGTAGGTCAATTATAGCAAAAGTTGGCTTTTTTTCTCCTGACGATTTCATTTATGCCGAAAAGAAGTGCTAATTATTTTGCTGAACAAAATATGTAAGTATCATAGAAATTTGGTTGCCACAAAGCAAAGTGCTTTTTAGTTAATGTTAGCATACTAGCATGCAACTTTAGGTTGGAGAAATTGGTAAACATTATACCCAATAAACATAAGGATGTTAGCATTGCTATTGTGAACATGATGACATTAGCAGTTAGCGCAAAGCACTGCTTTGCCCTACAATGTCACTCCCTCCTGTGTCATCTTAGCTACCAGTCTCCCTTGATGATCGGCATGGCAACCAGATATGGCCTCATTAAATTTGCATGAACACTACTGCAACACAGAATGTCACAATAATTGACCTTTGATCGAATAAAATAAATGTACACTTTTATTTATCCCCGTAGGGAAATTCTTCTCTGCATTTGACCCATCCTTAGTTATTAAGGAGCAGTGGGCTGCAGTGAAGCGCCAGATCCGCCCTACTGTCAGACTCAGTTTGTCCATGTGCACTGGATACGCCCCCCTCCAGATCACGCAAGACAAACCGCAGATTAACTGTGGACAACATGCGGATGCCTCTCACTGTAACTGTATAACAGAATATTGCTGGTGTATTTATATTGCACATGTCTGTGTAATGTATATATATATATATATATATATATATATATAAAAATATATTTAAAAAAAATGTATATATATAAAATCTAATGCATTCACAGTGTGTGAAAAATAAGCAAGCAAACTATTTTATTTTTTATTTAAATATATATTCATTAAAAATAATGATACAAAATAGCCTCTTCCCATATGCTGTGTTCTAGAACATTCTAGAAGGAAAGCTAGATGACAACTCAAACAACCAATCATGATCATGAAGTATGTACCCGTCCCGCCTACTTCCAACTCAAACAACCAATCGCGATCATAATGTCTACACTCTACTTCCAACTGACGTTCCCAACTCATCATTTCAAACCTGCCTTTTCTAACCTGCTGCCCGCTGCGCCGCAAGTCTCTATAAAGTGTTAGCTAGGTAAGTTAAGTATTGGTTGCTACTGTCGAATTATGGCTCTTTTTCGTCTGAATACATCTAATATAGTATTGGTACCTGTAGTAGCATTAGCTGGATGCACCATATTTCCCAAATGTTTTCCCTAACATTGATTTGTGGAGTTCGAAGTAATTAATTGTTTGGTTGTTAAACCCGCTATGAGTTATTTGGCATGTATTGAGTTCTCTAAAAGTAATGTCACCGTTAGTTAGTTAATTTGTTAGTTTGCTAGTTGAATGAAGCTAACTAGTGTACATTAGCTTAGGGCCTTATGGGGCGTTCACACCAAACGCGGTGAAGTTTTCGCGTGTCTAGATCCCATGCAAAGTCAATGCACAGGCGCGCTTGGTTGAGAAATTTTTGTTGAGAAATTTTTGTTGAGAAATTTTTGTTGAGAAATTTTTGTTGAGAAATTTTCGCAACTCGCCAGGTTGCGAAAGCCAATCAGCATTGAGACACTCCGCCTGCCTGGCTGCTGCTGCTCTCATAGTGCTTGAAGTGGAAGTTATCGAGATGGAGTCGGTGAAATTCCCCGAGCTGTGTGAGCCTACGGGTGATGTTATGAACCCAAACACCAGGGCGTTAGATGTTCCAACGTTTATGGGATGTCCACAACAAATATAAAGCAGAACTAGTGGTTATTTCGAACGTGGTGGATGGAGGAAATTATAACTGTTTTTACGGAGACAAGCCACAGAGATAAGCCACGCCCCCTTTTCGCAACTGGTTGCGAAAGACACAAATGAACACAACTTGACTGCCGAATAAACTGACGCTAGTATATTCGCAACGCGTTTGGTGTGAACGCACCATTATCATTAGCCTTGAATGCGCGTGAAAAGCTAAGCTGCTATGTTCCTGCCTGTGAAATATAGTTAAATTTTCAATAGCTGATTAACTAACAGGGTTTATTTGTACTTAATGTCTAGTAGTTAGATTATTATTAATAACAATGTTTTGCTATTTTTTGCCATTGCTACCGGGCTTAACCTCAACTAACACAATGTTACGGAGTATTGCTGACTCTTTCTTCGGAATGATGCATGTTTGACTGACAGCGGCCAGCAGCTGAGCTGTGTGGTGTTGTATGACAGTAAATAAAGTGTGTTGGTAACCACCTACTGCAGAGTCAGCGGAGCACTTTCTCCAAAAGATTCATCCAGCTCCGCTGACACAAGGACCGATACAGGAAAACATTCCTGCCCACGGCAATTAGACTGTACAACAAAGCACCTCTGTGGACTAATTTTCATTTTCACTGTACACATTCACATTTACATTTATGTTGATTTACACTTCATATACACTACACATACTTTGCATTTTGCACACTCTGTTTAAACTTAAATTAATGTCCTTAAATACACACTGCAGTTATTAGTATTCTATTGTGTATATATATTTTACATATTTTGCACACTCCGTTTACATTTAATTTAATTTAATTTCCTTAATACACACTGCAGTTATTTGTATTCTATTGTGTATATATATTTTATATATTTAAAAAAAAAAAATTCTGTCATCCCTTTTCTTTTATTTTGTGTGTTTAGTTTATTTAGTCTATTCCATTTGGTGTCTGTAAAGTGTTGGGTGCTACTATGACAACAAATTTCCAAGAGACTGTCGGCTAGACAGCCAACGCCAGTTGTCCAGGATTGTCCAGGAGGTAGCGGTGGAGAGCATCCAGCAGGGAGTCGGCTGGCTCGTTGGTAGCCGCCGGCCAGCAAGAGACTGTCGGCTAGCCAGCAAGAGACTGTCGACCAGCCAGCAAGAGACTGTCGGCCAGCCAGCAAGAGACTGTCGACCAGCCAGCAAAAGAGACTGTCGGCCAGCCAGCAAGAGACTGTCGACCAGCCAGCAAAAGAGACTGTCGGCCAGCCAGCAAGAGACTGTCAGCCAGCCAGCCAACGCCAGTTGACCAGATCGCAGTGGTAGAGAGCAGGAGCCAATATAATATATATATATATATATATATATATATATATATATATATATATAATATATATATATATATATATATATAACTATATATAACTGGCTGAGAAGTCGATGTGACTGGACACCCCGTTCTGTTTCCGTTTACCTCAGTGGAGGAAGTGGACCTTTTTGAGGAACAGCTCAAAGATCCCTCCAACTTTCACCTTCAAAACATTGGTACTTGCGTACCGTGCTGCAAACAGATCGGGTCCGGTTTACATCCAGGACATGGTCAAACCATACACCCCAGCTCGTTCACTTCGCTCGGCTTCTGCCAATCGGCTTGTAGCTCCGTCACTTCGAGCTAAACACTCTACGAAGTCACGACTGTTTGTTGTGCTGGCTCCTCATTGGTGGAACGAGCTCCCCATTGACATCAGGACAGCAGAAAGTCTCTACATCTTCCGTCGCAAACTAAAAACACATATTTTTCGACTATACCTTGAATAGGGAAGGTAGAGCCGTAGTAGCACTCTAGTAGCACTTAAATTACTGATAGCACTTTGTAGTTTAACTTTAATGAAGAAATTGTACTTGCTTGATTCTTGTTTAATGCATGCTTATTGTAAGTTGCTTTGGATAAAAGCGTCAGCTAAATGACATGTAATGTAATGTAATGTAATGTAAAAGAGTGGTGAGTTTTTTGTTTTATTTAGCATCTCGAGCAAATCTGATTCAAATTGATCTTTTTTGAACTATTGTATGTAATTAACACTAGATAATACCCTGTTTGATGGAAATGTTTTCTAAAACATTCTGTAAAGTATCAGATATTAATAGTACTTTTTTGATCCATTTTAGATATCCTCCGTGGCAACCATTGGAGGACATGATACAAAACAGGTAACATGGAACATCCTTGCCCGCATGTTCAGCGATGATGTTGGGAAGAACATCAATTGGAAAGGGGTAAATGGGAAGAAGTCCTTCAGTCAGATTGAACCAGCTTCCACTTTCAGTTTGGGGGACAGACACAGTCACCTCATTTAAGAACAGACTTAAGACTTTCCTCTTTAATAGTGCTTATAGTTAGGGCTGAATCAGGTTTGCCCTGGTCCAGCCCCTTGATATGCTGCTATAGGCTTATAGGCTGCTGGGGGATGTTTTAGGATACACTGAGTTTGTCTCTCCTGTTCTCTCTCTCCTTTACATCTCTTCATTCCACATTACTAACTCCACTTCCTCCCCGAAGTCTTTGTGCCTTCTCGCCTCACAGGGTCCATTGGACCTGGCTGTGTCTGAAGCTGGTCCTGGCTCCTGGGTCCTGACTCCAGCCCCTGGCCTGTAAAAGCATCTGTGGTTACCCCCTAATCCAGGAGGCTCCTGGATTTGTAATTTGTGATTTTGCGCTATATAAAATAAACTGAATTGAATGCTGCCCAGAAACATTCATGCATAACTAATAATGTCATTGGAGTGCTGTATATTTCTTATCCAATCATTCTTTAACCTTACTTCTCTGGCACTTTACTAATTGTTGCACCAGACATGACCATAAACAAACAATAAGCATGTTGACCTGTCCTAGCTAAACCCCATTTGGTTTGTATCATTAGACACATGCTTGTGAGTGATGCAATACACATTCCGGCTGGTGGTTCCATACTGTTCAGCTGATCAACAGCTTTGTTAGTGGTGGTAAACGAGCATAGCAAACATGGAAGTAAACGGTGCAGCATATAGAATCTTTTCAAGATTGAAATGCACTCAACATGTTTTTTAGACACAATGAGTTTTGGTTAGTGATAATCAAAGTAAATAAAACTTTCTAAAGGGCACCTTTGACCATAAAGGTTGGATATTCATTTGTCATTTAGTTTGGAGGACTTCTAACAAAGCACTTCCTACTTAATCTGCTGACTTAATTCATGCCAAATATCGTCAAATATTCACTCTCCTTTTAAATCTGGTTTGATCTCCACTAACTCCTGAGAAAAAATAGCTGGTACTTGCCTTGACATAACATTTTATAGGAATTATCTATTCAATTCAATTCAGTGTATTTTGTATAGTTCTATATCACAAATTACAAATTTGCATCCGAGAGCTTTACAATCTGTACACACGACATCCCTGACCTTTGACCTCACATCGGATCAGGAAAAACTCCCAAAGAAACAGAAAAAAATGGTACTATGGCAATATGGTACCACAAGCTCATTAAGATATGATGGTGCATCACCAATCAAGGCTTTGTAGGTGAGGAGAAGAATTTTAAATGTGATTCTTGATTTTACAGGGAGCCAGTGCTAACTTAAGCAACAAGCAGACAGTGCAACATTAGTATTGATTCTGGCCCAAACGAGTTGGATTGCTAGCTGCTGGACATCTATTTTTGGAGAAAATAACTCCTGTCTTGCATTTAGCTTGTTGATCACTGGTGTAATGGGCGACTGTGGCTCAGAGATAGAACATGTCGACCTTCAATCAGAGAATGGTTCGATCCCGGGCTCCAGTCCATGTCGATGTGTCCTTGGGCAAGATACTTATCACCAAAACACTCCGTAGGCTGTGCCTTCAGTTTATGAATGTGTATAAATGTCAGGTACTCCTGGTGGGCAGGTGGCACCTTGCATGGTAGCCCATCCGTGTATGAATGGGTGTTTGATGACAGTGTTAAAGCACTTTGAGTGGTCAGAAGACTAGCAAAGAGATGTACAAATACAGTCCATTTACCGTAACCTGACAGGAAGCAAGATTACATAACTGATTTTGAAAGTAAAGATTATTCTTATACATATATATTAATTAATTATGAAGCACCTTGTTCGATGTCCTTGCAGTCGAGCGGGAGGAGAGGCTGAAATTTATGGCACTAAAAGGAACAAATTGACCTTCAAGTACTACAGTCTTATAACTCCATTATAAGACTGTAGGACTGTAATGTTTGAATAATTAATTTACTTTTTTTCTGGGTAGCAAAATGGAACTTTTTTTTGCTAAACTCTGTTGTACTATGACAATAAATTAACCTCATTTTAAAAGCAATGTGACAAGTTTGCATGGTCAATTGACCCATATTTGAAAGAAATATTAAATAATGCAAATATAAGTTTTAGTTGTAGGTGCTTGGAAGCTGAATAGGGCTTTAACCATCATTGCAGCTGTCGCTCCTGACTCATTCCTCTAATCAGTTCAGTGAAGTTGGAGAGCAGCACGACGTAATGCTGAGCAATTTGAACTGCAAATGAGTGTGTGACTAAATCACTGCTTCCTATTTATTCTGCTCCAAAACCGGAGCTGCATTGTTTTCTCAGCCATGGTTAATGTGTTTGACAGTGAGGCAAATAACAAGAGTAGCTACCTGTTGCCTCACAATTTCCAATCCTCAAACTCTGTGTGGAAGAGGAAATGGGAGGAATGAACACTGATTATCTTCACTCCAGTAAATGCCAAATCACCTAGTGAATGAATGCACACTCACTCCGCCATGTTGATTCTTTCTCTCTTTGTGACAATCAGTGCTATTGTTGAGAGATGGAAATCTGATTTTTTTAGGCTGGTACACCAGAATGCCATGCCGAGTAAGGGTTACATTCAATTCAATTCAGTATATTTTGTATAGCCCAAAATCATAAATTATCCTCAGAGGGCTTTACAATCTGTACACATACGAAATCCCTGACCTTTGACCTCTCATCGGATCAGGAAAAACTCCCAAGAAATAGAAAAAAAAACTTTTACAGGGAAAAAAGGGAACAACCTTCAGGAGAGTAACAGAGGAGGATCCCTCTCCCCGGATGGACAGAAGCAATAGATGTCATGTGACCAGATGAACAGCGTTACAACACATGTAATGAATATGACAAATGTATGAATATTGAGTAGTAGACATGGACCACGATCCAGATTTCCACAATCCATGAAACAGAAGGAGGAAGAGAGGAGAGGGGGGCCTCAGCAGGGCCATGGCAGGAGGCAGGGCCCGGAGGCAGGAGGCATCGCGAAAGAGGCCGGACCAATGAGACCAGGCTCTTGAGGCAGGAGCTGGAAGCAAGGGCAAAGATTACATGAGTGAGTTCCAGAGAAAAAAGAATGAAGCCCTGTCTGCATATACTCCGCCATATGAGTAATAATTTGTGTGGATGTTACACTTACCCAAGGTCGATAACACAATTCAGGCCGGGTGTGCAGGATGAGCAAAGACAGCTCAGGGATAGGACAGCTGTTGTTGAGGCTTCCTTGCCTCACAGTCAAATGTTAAATGGCAAATGGACCTGTATTTGCACATGTCTTTTCTAGTCTTCCGACAACTGAAAGCGCTTTAACACTACATGTTATCATTCACCCATTCACACACTGATGAGAGTGGCTAAGCTGCACCTGCCCATAAGGACTAAACATTCACACCCATTCAAACACCAACAGCACGACCCTTGGGAGCAATTTGGGGTGTCTTGCCCAAGGACACATCAGAAAGAGAGAGAGGTAGAATACCAAGTGTATGCTTATAATCAGTTGGAAATCAAAGACTATAAATGTCCCTGGCACTTTACATTTCACTGGACTCTCACTGGTCTGTCAAAACAACAAGTTATGTCAGTCTGTAGAACTTCATGTTTTCTCCTCTTGGTGCGTTTGTAAAAAGTTAGTGTGAACAGGAACGATGTATCATTGGTCTGGACCAAATGAACTACAGGAGTGTAAGAACCCTAAGAGTTATGCTCAGGGCTTGTTTTGTAGAATGTGAGCTTTGGCGAGTCAGGCTGGAAGGGAACATATTTCCACTGGTCTGATGCATTTACAGTAAGAATGTGGAAGTCTGAAGCTGTTAAGCACAAAGATCAAACTCAATCTATAGTTATAGTTAAACTACAAACTCTTTGTACAATATTTGTAAAGCTGTGTGTGTGTATGGTTCACTGTCAGACTGTAAACATTTTAAATGAGCACAAGCTTTGTTCCCACTTTCACAGTTTGCCATGAACAGATAAACTATACATCTTTTACTGTTATACCAAATATTCAAAGGATGTTCTCACAAAAATGTTTGCATGTTTGTACATTTGCATTATACAGAAGGTGTATACATCTATGACCTGGGATGTCAAGGTTGCATTGTTTTTGACTGGATGGCTGCCGTCAGCTAACAAAACAGTGAGCATTGACACATACGGAGTAGGTGAGTAAGAGACAAAAGCCTTTACTCCACTTTTTTTCACGGATGGAGTAGTACTCCACACAGACAGTGACGTGCATAATTCAATTAAATTCAGTTTATTTTGTACAGCCCAATATCACAAATTACAAATTTGCCTCATAAGTCTTTACAATCTACACACATACGACATCCCTGACCTTTGACCTCACATCAAATCAGGAAAAACTCCCCAAAAATAACCTTTGACAGGGAAAAAAGGGAAGAAACCTTCAGGAGAGCAACAGAGGAGGATCCCTCTCCCCGGGTGGACAGATGAATAGATGTCATGTGTAGAGAATGAACAGCATTTACAAAGTTACATAAACACATTACATGAATATGACAATGTATGAATGGAACTCCAATCCATGAAACAAAACGAGGTAGAGAGGAGGGGGGGCGGGGCATCAGCAGGGCCAACGCGGGAGGCCGGCTCACCAGGCATCAGACACCTCCAGGTCCAATGGACCCTATGAGACGTGAAGTCACAACGACTCCGGGGAGGAAGCAGAGTTAATAAGGTGCAATGGAGAGATGTAAATTCATCCATAAGGAGAGAGAGAAGAGGAGAGAGGTGCTCAGTGTATCCTAAAACATCCCCCAGCAGCCTATAAGCCTATAGCAGCATATCAAGGGGCTGGACCAGGGCAAACCTGATTCAGCCCTAACTATAAGCACTATTAAAGAGGAAAGTCTTAAGTCTGTTCTTAAATGAGGTGACTGTGTCTGCCTCCAGGACTGAAAGTGGAAGCTGGTTCCATAAAAGAGGAGCTTGATAACTGAAGGCTCTTGCTCCCATCCTACTTTTTAGGATTCTAGGAACCACAAGTAGCCCCACATTTAGTGAGCACTCTAGTGGGGCAATATGGTACTACAAGCTCCTTAAGATATGATGGTGCATCACCAATCAAGGCTTTGTAGGTGAGGAGAAGAATTTTAAATGTGATTCTTGATTTTACAGGTAACCAGTGCAGAGCAGCTAATACAGGAGTCATGTGATCTCTTTTCTTAGTTTTTGTGAGTACACGAGCTGCAGCATTCTGGATCAACTGGAGGGATTTAAGAGACTTATTAGAGCAGCCTGATAATAAGGAGTTGCAGTAATCTAGTCTGGAAGTAACAAATGCGTGAACCAGCTTTTCTGCATCTTTTTGGGACAAGATGTGCCTGATTTTTGAAATGTTACATAGATGAAAAAATGCAGTCCTTGAGATTTGCTTAACGTGGGAGTTAAAGGACAAATCTCGGTCAAAGATAACTAGAGATTCTTTACAGTGGTGTTGGATGCCAGGGCAATGCCATCTACAGAAACCACATCACCAGATAATTGATCTCTGAGGTGTTCAGGGCCCAGTAAAATAACTTCAGTTTTGTCTGAGTTTAACATCAGGAAGTTGCAGATCATCCATGTTTTTATGTCTTTAAGACATTCTTGAAGTTTAGCGAGCTGGTTGGTCTCCTCTGGTTTGATCGATAGATATAATTGAGTATCATCTGCATAGCAATGAAAGTTTATAGAGTGTTTCCTGATAATGTTGCCCAAAGGAAGCATATATAAGGTAAATAAAATTGGTCCAAGCACAGAACCTTGTGGAACTCCGTGATTAACGTTGGTGGTCATTGAGGCTTCATCGTTTACAAATACAAACTGAGATTGATCTGATAAATAGGATTTAAACCAACTTAGTGCGGTACCTGAAATGCCAATCGACTGATCCAGTCTCTGTAATAGGATGTCATGATCAATGGTGTCGAAGGCAGCACTAAGGTCTAACAAGACCAGTACGGAGATGAGTCCTTTATCAGCACTTTAACTTTTTTTTCAGAGAGTTCTGCCACTGGCTGGCCCACATAAACTCGAGGCCACTTTCCTGTCCCCACAAACAAAAAGGACACTGGGAAAAGAACAGACGTGTAATTGTATCTAAGAAACACAAAAGAATCCCTGAACAGACTTTCCTCATCTGTATTTGTCAACTCTTATCTAGACTGGTTCTTTTGTTCTCTTCCTGCATGCTTTTAATGTATTTTGACTGCAGGACTGACATTTATGCACACACATATAAATACTAATAATTTTCCTATACATTGCACACAGTTCTGGGCCTCTAGGACCAGATGGTATGATGTCAGCAGGCTGCATGACGCAGGTCGGCCGAGGCAGACTGAAGGGCCCAGCCCACTTTGTAAAATAATTGGCTCTGATGGAAAACACTTACTCAGGGCAAAGTGCACTACATTCCTCTCGCCTATCAGGCGCAGATGTACAGTAGCTGTCTGTACGCTGCAACACAGCCTGTTCCCATTGCTGGCACTCAGAAACCACACGGTGAGCGAGGGAAATGATTTCCTGTCAGAGAGAAGAGAGAAGAAAGTGTGTGTGTGTGTGTGTGTGTGTGTGCACCTTTTATCTCACCTCATGCTTCACTCTCTTTCCACTCCAGCTTCTACGGGATTTCTTAATGACATTCCACTTTAAGCTTTCCTGTGACTCGTCAATCGTGAAAGTTAAAACAAAAGCACTGCGCACTTGTCATTTAACAGCAGAGCTCTTCAACGAATGCTTTTCCATGTCCAGTTACATTTTCAGTTAAACTCCTCTAGCAGCTGAGCAGATGCATCCTGCAGAAATCATACATATATCATTCTTAAATTGTTACCTCAATATCACAGAGCGGTTGAACTCCTCTTGTTTAACAGCCACACAGTTATTTTTCCCCCTTTTCCCCTGTGGACCAGCGCACACTGCAACAAATGTCATAATGGCTGCATTTGCTAACTTCTCCCCTCCACAGCAGCATGAATTTTAAATGGCTCCTGTTTAATTTACCGCTGCAGAATGTCTAGTATTTTGCAGGAAAACGCTAAGGGCAAGCCGCCATCTCTCCGTGGAAGCTGAGAGGCAGAGCTTGATTTGGACCTCACTTTATCACTTGACGCATGCATGGGAATATCTTCGAGTCAAAGTAACCTCGGGAACTCCATCTGTTGGAGCATGTGCCGCTGCATTGTTATCCTTTCACTTCTTCATTGAATCTTCCACTCGTTCCACTTCCACACCTGCTCTCTGGCCTCCTGCTATACATAGCAGACTCTAAGATGGATCAGAGGGGGACACTCATTCCACTTCAACATGTGCTCCCTGGCCTATATAAACACATTCAAACTGGAGAGCCTGGTGTCTCAAAAAAATTGTTACTGCAGACTGGATTCACATTCAGCAGTCCCTCATTCTTTGCTACTTCCCAATTAATTTCAGCTGAATGGCACAGTTCCCTAGAGTTGATTGCAGGGTTATTCAGACCACCTGTTGTGTGTGGGGACAGGCTCCTGATTAGAGCAACATTTTGTTATTAACAAAGAGGGATTTTTGTATTACTTTTGAGATGGCAATTTTTCATTGTGATGGCCCTTGTAAGATTTGTAAATATTTCTGTGTTTTATTTGGAAGACAGCTGGTGGTTTGTAGGGCAGGAATCAAGCAGGCAGAGCTGTGGTGGCGTGAGCGGCGGTGGCTGCAGGGTCGATGAACGGGAATCCTGGGCACAAGGAACAGAAGTTAATACAACAGCAAGATGAAGAATCATAAAAAAGAAAGTTTCTGTTGAAAAAGACTAAAGTGTCACACTACCACTGAAATGGGCAAATAATCTGGCGACAAATTGAAGGAAGCCGGTGTTTTACAGGGTGGTTTGATTGCAGACAGGTACTGGAAACCTCTCTCGCTCCTGCTCTCTCATGGGAACAAACAGGTGCCCAAAAGGACCACCTCCAGGATCTGGCTGGGTCTGCTAAGACTCCCGTACTTCAGACTCAATCTCCCAGGTGAGGACTCCTAGGACACAGGCGGGTGGAACAATTGTGTCAGGATCTGGGTCTACCTTGTCCGAGGAAAACTGACGAGAGAGGGCGTCGGGCTTCACGTTCTTACTTCCCGGGCGGTAGGTGATAGAGAAATTTAAAACGGGCAAAGAACAAAGCCCAACGAGCTTAGCGGGAATTGAGTCGCCGGGCGGAATGGATGAACTCAAGATTTCGGTGGTCGTTTCACACGATGAACGGGTGGACTGACTTGTGCCTACATCATAGTTCCGCTCGGCCGGGGAAAGGCGGCGGGAGAAAAAGGCGCACGGACGAAGCCTAGAGTCAGTGGCTGAGCGTTGGGACAACACTGCTCCAACTCCAGTCCACCTCGACCACGAACTGGCGTGTCTCGTCTGGTTGGACAAGGATGGGAGCTGAAGTGAACAGTTCCTTGAGGGTCTTAAATTCCCGGTTGGCTTCGGGGGACCAGGAAAAATTCACCTTTGGGGAAGTGAGTCTGGTGAGGGGTGACGCCGTCTGGCTGAAGTTCCGAAAGAACCAACGCTAGAAATTTGCAAAACCGAGGAACTGCTGGAGCTTCTTCCGGTTAAGGGGAACTGGCCACTCGGAGACTGCTTTAACCTTCTCCGGGTCCTTGCGAATCTGACCCTCCTCAATGATAAAACCAAGGAACTGTACAGAGGTGACATGAAACTCACATTTCTCGGCCTTGATGAAAAGCTGGTTTTCCAGTAGGCGCTGAAGAACCTGACGGACGTGTAGCTCCTGAAGATTTGAGGAGTAGATGAGAATGTCGTCAAGGTAGATGAACACAAACCGGTTGAGGAAGTCCCTGAGCACATCGTTCACTAAAGCCTGGAAAATAGCTTGTGCGTTGGTAAGGCCGAAAGGCATGACTAAGTACTCAAAATGTCCCAGGGGAGTGTTGAAAGCCGTTCCCCCTTTCGTATCCGAACCAGGTGGTAGGTGTTGCGAAGGTCCAGTTTGGTACAGAGCCATGGCACCAGGTAGGGATTCGAAAGCTGAGTCGAACAGGGGTAGAAGGTACTTGTTCCGGGTGATGATCTGGTTTAACCCTCAGAAGTCGATGCATGGATGGAGACTCTTGTCCTTCTTGGCCACGAAGAAGAAGCCCGCTTCCACCGGGGAGGATAATGGGCGGATGATTCTGGCAGCAAGGGAGTCGGTGATATAGGACTCCATTGCCACGTGTTCCAAACAGGACAGGTTGTATAATCGACTGGAGGATAGGGTGGCGCCAGGAAACAGTTCAATGGCACAGTCGTAGGGTCGGTAGGGTGGCAGGTAAAGGGCTCGCCCCTTGCTGGGCGAGGTCTACCAGGAAACGGCTGACTGGAGGCACCTCGAGAGACACATGGGACTCCAACCAATTATTCTATTTCCTGCCCAGTCAATCTGAGGGTTGTGGCCAGGGATGAACCAAAAACCAGAGGAGTCTGGGGCATTGAGAAGATGTAGAGACGGATCTCTTCCTGGTGGTTTCCAGACACAAGTAGGGTAATAGGACCGGCCCAGTGAGTGATGTTTGTAAACGGGGTTCCACCCAGAGTGTTAGCCCGAATGGGGCAATCCAACTCCTCTACACCCCCTTGTCACAGTGGAAAAATGCAGGGGGCGGGACAAAGTACTCACGGGCTGGTTGCTCGGTGGCTGCCATATGATCCTGGGGGGAAGGGCGGTGTTGTGAGAGTCCTTGCACCATTCTGCCGATTTTCGGAGCCCTGGAGATCGTGCAGCAGGTGGAACTTGCTGTTCCAGCAGAACTCCTTGATTGGTGTTCGCCATCCGTAGAGGCAATGAAAAAATGAGATCATGCTGCAGCTGCTGTGTCCATAATTTGGTCAGTCCGTTCTGTTATGATGTGGTGTGTTCACAGACCCAAATGCAGTGACAGAACAGCAGAGTTTTTCTTAGACCAGGGATGAGAACAGGAAACAAACATTAAGGTCCGGGTGCAGACAGGGACAGACAAGGATTATGTTAAACGAACACGTAATCCTCTCCGATCCGAGCCGGAAAGTGGCTGTTTAACGAACGCGAAGCTCCTCCCTGGTCCGAGCCGGAAGGTGGCTGTAAAACGGCAGGCAGGATCAACCTATAAAGAAGACATATATACATTATACATGGCAATAAAAGAGTTGAATGAAGAGGGATCTTAGTTTTCTGTGGGTGTTTGGATGCTGAAATATGCACCCCTTGTAAGCAGCTTTGATCAAGTGTCCTATGGAAACAGTGATTATTTTTAACATGTTGTAAGTGTACTGATACTACTGTGATTTTCTAACCAAAATACAGCATTTAATATTTTAAACGTACATATGGTTGTGTGTTTCATAACTCCCTAAAATACCATTATGACCAATGTGAGTGCGATATGTGGAGAACGGCCATAATCCCAGTATCTGCTTTGCCAGATCATCTGTGGTACATACAAAAATCTTAATTGATAATAGGGGCAGGAAAAAAACTCTAAAACAGTCTCTGTATTATTATTTTTATCACTGATATTATTTTATTTTGTGCCTCTTTTACTCCTAGTTGACAAATGGGTCTCATTGAAACCTATAAACCCAGAAATGTTGAAGTCACACTAATTAAATAGGTTGGACAGGTTGTTTGGTTACCCTCTTTGGGCACATTGCAATTTTATGTTGTATGTGAAGTACATGCAGTATGGAAAATCCACCTTACATTAGCTGTCAGGCTGTTATCTGCCCATCTAGGTTTTGGACCAAAAATAGATCAACTTTTTCATGTAATTGGCTAAAAAGGATGTTAAAGATGCTAGCCAAGTGACATACTTGAGTGAGGTGTGATTACTTAGCAACAACAAAGTGGTTTTCTGTTTCCACAATTCCAGAGAGTTATGCTAAGAAATGCGTGTTTCTTAGCATGCAAAGTGTGATGTAAATGTGATCCTACTTTAACAACTTTGACTAAGTGTTAGACAAAAAAAACGATTCAAGCCCTTCTTAGAGGTAACACAGTAATTATTATTTGATACACATAAATAAATAAATTTTAAAAAAGAAGATAATTTTATTTAATGGGTGTAACACAAAATGTAGGAATACTTTCATTTATTATATTTATTTAGGTTTGATGGTATGCATAAACACAAAATAAATGAGTGTAATCGGGGACTTCCCTATGCGCATGTGCCAGATCACACGCTCTCGTGGTCTTTCCGCCTTTTTTCCTGACTGTGACCGGGCCGGCTGCAACAAGATTGACGCTGACTCAAACCAACCACAAGTTAATTATTTGGTAAGTAACTTTATTAGTTTTTTTTAAATAGTAGATTAGAATGAACCTTGCTATCAATTCATGTATTCGTACTGTAACGTTAGTAATGACCACAATATGTGGAACAGCCGTGATAACTTAGCGAGGCGAATTTTAAAAAGGTAAGCTAGCTAGCCGACGTGGACCAGTCATTGTTGGGTCAGGAGTGGCCTTAGCCGTGGTTAGCATTATAGACCAGTCATTGTCGGGTCAGGAGTGACCTTAGCCGTGGTTAGCATTATAGACTAGTCATTGTCGGGTCAGGAGTGGCCTTAGCCGTGGTTAGCATTATAGACCAGTCATTGTCGCGTCATTTTCACGGCTCGGACGCAGCGCCTTAGCGCTTCCTTTTTAACCGTCTGCACAAAAAAACTAAATGGAGAGCCGTTAAACGAGCAGACGATGGTCGCCCCCTCCTGTCATAATGTAGGCAGGCCAGGCCGCAGAAGGCCACTCGCGGCAGGAGTAGGAGTTCAGGAGTAGTGAGTTTAGCCACGTTTTCTTTACTAACAGATATAATATGTTTAACGTTAAATCATAAGCTCATACAACCGCTGAATCCCTCGCGCGGGTGCATGAACAAAGCGTTGACATCCTTGCTCGACTACTCTCCTTGTTCAGTGACTTTTCTTAAAGCTATAGCGACAGTTACCGGTGTTTTACGGCAGAAGCCGGACATCCGCATTCAAGTGGACATAGCCGGGTCAAGTGGCGGACCGACGTCCTGGAAAGGAACGAATCTGTTATGCTATGGTCAATGCGCAGAGTTGAGCAATTATCTTTTGAACTAGTCAAACGAACAAGACCAACATCAATGTCCATTTTACTCATTTTATTTCTATGACTGTTGCGCTGTGCGAACGCAGGAGTGAGTGAGTTACAGTGAGATACGGTGACGCTGTCAATTTAACACAAACACAACATAATTTTCAAGGCAAAAGGTTTGATATTTTATTTAAATGACGGTCTTAATCTTGCTTTCATAATTTAATTCATATTATATGTAGCTTTATTATTGCTGTAAAAGGCAAATTTTGTTCTAAATGTTAACATCTGAGTGCCTCAAA
The DNA here is from genome assembly GCF_009769545.1 of Cyclopterus lumpus. Lineage (NCBI taxonomy): Eukaryota > Metazoa > Chordata > Actinopteri > Perciformes > Cyclopteridae > Cyclopterus > Cyclopterus lumpus. Next base: position 19,861,808 of record NC_046985.1, read on the forward strand.
GCACTTTTATTTTACGTTGACTTTGGTGTATTCCAGCGTTTCACACCACTAATATATTTATCTAATCTTTTACAGTTGGATCAACGTTACCAAGCTCCTTGAAGCAACCTCCTAGTGATGGTAAGTAATAGGCTAACTGTTATGGTTTGTCTCTGACCCCAAGCGCACGACAACAGGAAGGTTTAGTTTTAGCCGAACACACAGCGTAGTTTATTAGAGCACATCAAATTGCTGGGAAAAGAAAAGTGTCCCCTTAGTCCACGGGTGATCGAAAATCAAACCCAACAAAACCAAAAAACCCTCTTCTCCAGGGGAAGGGAAAAAAGATAATCCACTGGAAGGACGAACAGAAAATAATCTATACAAAAATCAGCAAAGACACGAGGGAACCAGCAAAGACCCGAGGAGGGAAAGTCCACAGACATCATGGCACGAACTCTCAACGTCAGCACAGACAGTCCTGATCTTTATTCCCCGTAGACAACGAGCTGACGAGCTGCAGCCGTGGGACGAGCTGAGTGGCTTCAGGTGTGAGTTGGAGCTCACCTGGCTTGGCCCCGCCTCCAAGCCCGTAGCTCCCTGGCAGCGCTCTGAGGTAACGGGTGTCACTGTGTGAACGGGCTGAGGAGGGAGTCCGGCTGGCTGAGTCCTGACACTAACTGCTCAATGCTGGCACAAGCTGATATGTATTGTTGTCATTTGTACAGTGTGTTATTTGCTAATTATCCTGTTCTTCTTCCTAGGATTATGCATGTGGCAGTGTAAAGAATGCAGTTTGGAACTTAATAGCAGGTATTGGTTGTTGCAACATTTTAGGCAGACTCATGGGCATTTTAGGGCCAGTATGAGGGTGGTTATTGTATAATTTCTTCTTTTTAAAAAAAATCTAATTTAAACACATTTGATTAATGGTAAAGGACCTGCTTATATAGTATCCAAAACGCTTTCCAGTGTTTGCATTTAATTCACACACAGACAACGATTATGAAATTCATGCAAGGGAACAGCTTGTTGGGGCATTAAGGGTTAAGTGTTCAGAGACACTTCAACAGATATAATTCAATTCAGTTTATTTTGTATAGCCCAATATCACAAATTACAAATTATCCTCAGAGGGCTTTACAATCTGTACACATACGACATCCCTGTCCCAGGACCTCACATCGGATCAGGAAAAACTCCCCAAAAATAACCTTTGACAGGAAAAAAAGGGAAGAAACCTTCAGGAGAGCAACAGAGGAGGATCCCTCTCCCCGGATGGACAGAAGCAATAGATGTCATGTGACCAGATGAACAGAGTTACATAAACACATTACATGAATATGACAATGTATGAATGGAACTCCAATCCATGAAACAGAAGGAGGTAGAGAGGAGGGGGGGCGGGGCATCAGTAGGGCCAACGCGGGAGGCCGGCTCACCAGCATCAGACACCTCCAGGTCCAATGGACCCTATGAGACGTGAAGTCACAACGACTCCGGGGAGGAAGCAGAGTTAATAAGGTGCAATGGAGAGATGTAAATTCATCCATAAGGAGAGAGAGAAGAGGAGAGAGGTGCTCAGTGTATCCTAAAACATCCCCCAGCAGCCTATTAGCCTATAGCAGCATATCTAGGGGCTGGACCAGGGCAAACCTGATTCAGCCCTAACTATAAGCACTATCAAACAGGAAAGTCTTAAGTCTATTCTTGAATGAGGTGACTGTGTCTGCCTCCCGGACTGAAAGTGGAAGCTGGTTCCATAAAAGAGGAGCTTGATAACTGAAGGCTCTGGCTCCCATCCTACTTTTTAGGACTCTAGGAACCACGAGTAGACCTGCATTTAGTGAGCGCAGCTCTCAAGTGGGGCAATATGGTACTACAAGCTCCTTAAGATATGATGGTGCATCACCAATCAAGGCTTTGTAGGTGAGGAGAAGAATTTTAAATGTGATTCTTGATTTTACAGGGAGCCAGTGCAGAGCAGCTAATACAGGAGTAATGTGATCTCTTTTCTTAGTTTTTGTGAGTACACGAGCTGCAGCATTCTGGATCAACTGGAGGGATTTAAGAGACTTATTAGAGCAGCCTGATAATAAGGAGTTGCAGTAATCTAGTCTGGAAGTAACAAATGCGTGAACCAGCTTTTCAAGATTGCATGGACAAACTGTTTTTGTATAGAAGTAACAAGGCTTGAAGAAAATATCAGAAAACAAAGACTGACATTACATATTATAACATGAAGGGACAAGCATTTATATAACATACTGAAGATAAGATTGATTGCTGGTTTTGTTTTGGACTGGCGTGCACAGGAGAAAGGGCTTTCAAAGCGATGTTGAAGCCTGTCAATGTATTAAACCTTCCACTATTGAGGCGTATCTGTTCACAAAACCAGTAATCCTACAGCATGAACACATGACAAGATAAACGTCATGGTGTGTGTGTGTGGTTATGAGATTGTAACGTATTGTAACGACATAGTTTTATCAATATCATCGCTCTCGGCAGAAACCTGTCTCCAAATGTGTTCACTTTAATGTAATTTTTTTTAAATCAATGCTATTGATCAACCTTTACCTCGTGGGTTTTAAAATAATACATTCTCAACAATAGTCTGCCAGAGAGATCCAACGTTGTGTTCAGTATGGTGAGAAGTAGCATACTTTTTGATGGTCAAATGTTTATTTTCATACCTAAATTGATACCATTGCCAGGGATAAAAATCACGACCAGAGTACACCAATTTAAAAGAATATATTTGGGGTGTGCCCCCAGACTACTCTCACTTCATGCCTCTGGCACTTGACATTGCACTACCTGGACCCAAATTGGAAAAGTGTTCATTCTACTTTTTCCACAAGTATCCTTGCGTGCGCAATCAAGTCCAATCGCAGGATCCTCCTGGAGGAGTTATTGAAGTTAAATGACTTCCAGTTATTTTACAAAGCAACACAATATTTTAAAGCCATAGCAGTCACTGTAACAATAGGGTTTTCTGTGAGAATATTCACACAGTAGAGTTTAAAGCTGACAAAAGTAGATTCAGGTTATTTGATGCATCACTTGATCTGTATAGAAAATATATAAATAACTTCATTCTGTGTCATATAAGTGTGAATGTATACATACATACAATACTTATGTATATACAGTGTGTCACTCTTCTGGGTATTCTGTACAAGTGAGTTGGTCAGGTTGCACTGTTGATTAATTTACTTCTGCTGAAACAATCTAAATGTAAATTGGACCTCTCTATCTGTGTCTCCCAGACTATAATGAGAAGAGAATTTAAATGACCTGGTTGCTTTTCATCCATTCTGACGCAAAGTCAAAATGTATAGAGAAACGACTTCTGTGTAAACAAAAATAAATGATGTGTATTAAAGGGGGAAACAACTCTGGAGACTTATGCAATATAATTTTTGCCAGGATGGTGGTCCATAGTAAGCATTTGGCAATTGTAACACCCTGTGTGCTTCATGTGTATGCGTCTTCTCTGTGTCCCCTGATTGTCTTTGTAACCCTAAAGTGTGCATTGCCTTCCAGCTATAGTTTCCAGTATCGGTGTTCCCTTGTTTGTGACTTGCCTAAGTAAAATACTTTGCTTTTGCCTCACCTCGACGTGAAAGCAATGGTACAAAGAAATCAGACTACTGTCACATTTGAGGATTTCTTCGATATTTGTGATCAGATGTTCCAGATCTGAACTCGGCTGTGTCCACATGTGTGTGTCCACACTCACAGTAAAATGTAATCGGATATATATATTCCATGGCCAAAAGAGCAACTGTATAAATACTTCACAATTATAGTCCCCCGTTATATGTCCTGCTTACTTTTCCTTGCTGCAATATTAGTTGACTTGTTTTATTGATCAATAGCCGATAACAAATGTACGCCAAACCCTCCTCTCTTCCCTTTCAATTAAATTAAATTCAGTTTATTTTGTATAGCCCAAAATCACAAATTTTCCACAGAGGGCTTTACAGTCTGTACACATACGACATCCCTGACCTTTGACCTCACATCGGATCAGAAAAAAATCCCCAAAAAACAGAAAAAAAACTTTCAGGGGAAAAAAAGGGAAGAACCCTTCAGGAGAGCAACAGAGGAGGATCCCTCTCCCCGGATGGACAGAAGCAATAGATGTCATGTGACCAGATGAACAGAGTTACAGAGTTACAACACATTCAATGAATGTGATAGAGATTATGAATAATGAGTAGTAGGCATGGATCCATGAAACAGAAGGAGGTAGAGAGGAGGGGGGATGGGGAAATCAGCAGGGCCAAGGCAGGAGGCATCGCGAAAGAGGCTGGACCAATGAGGCCAGGCCTTTGAGGCAGGAGGCAGGGCCATTGGGAAGGAGGCCAGGCCAGGGGCTGGATGCAGGAAGCAGGGGCAAGGAGGCAGGACCCGGGACCAGCTTCAGACACAGCCAGGTCCAATGGACCCTATGAAGCGAGAAGGCACAAATTCTCCGGGGAAGAATTAGAGTTAGTAATGTGCAATGAAGAGGTAAATTTGTCCATAAGGGGAGAGGAGCTCAGTGTATCCTAAAACGTCCCCCAGCAGCCTATAAGCCTATAGCAGCAGATTTTAACTTACTTTTCTGTCCTCTTGAGAGGAACTCCCGTGTGGGGGAACAATGGTGGAGCTCTACATTTGATAAATGGTCCAGATTGTGCCCTCATGCTGTCCATACCTCGCTGAGATCCCAACTCAATGCTACCCAGGCAACCTCGGCATGTGTTCTTGCTGATTGGATCCCCATGCAAGCAAGATCGGATCAGAGCATACAGACTTGATAGTTAATGTGTCCTGGCATGATCCGATGAGAAAAGTCACATTGAAAATAGACCTATTTAAAACGCACGGTTTTAAATAGGTCTATGAATTATGCAGCACAGTATTCTTTCAAGTGAAGCCCATTATAATGTAGCCGTAACATTACTGTTTTCTTTATTTGTCTTCCAGACTGTTCATTGATTGTGTCATATCTGTATCAGACCTCCTAAACCTTATCTACAATTGAAAGTTAGGACTTGGGGCCCATAGATGTTATAGTTAGATGGATCTCCCCCATGTGCTGCCTCCTGAACCTCAGCTATTTGACCACTTTCTACCATCAGGTTAAAAAATGTAACTAACGAGTACATGTGTCGTTGCACAAACGTGTGTATTCCTGACTCTCTGTAAGTGAATGATATTTAGTTTCAGAGTGAACAGAAAGAAAACTGAATGTACTTTTCAATTTATTTTGTATAGTCCAAAATCACAAATTACCCTCAGAGGGCTTTACGATCTGTACAAATACGACATCCTCTGTCCCAGGACCTCACATCAGGAAAAATAAAGGGAAGAAACCTTTAGGAGAGCAACAGAGGAGGATCCCTCATCAGGATGGACAGAAAATCAGAAATAAATTGTCAAAAAAAACTAAAAGGCTTCAGTGGCTCAGGCATTTTTTAATTCTTAGTGACTATGAGAAATCCATACGCAAAAATGTAAATAACATATTGACCTTGATTAATCTTGTAAAATGTTTTTTTTAAATACATTTATATGCTTTTGACTTATTTATATCAGGCCGCTGCTATTATTCCTGAAAGAAGTTCCTTGTCAATTATTAAATGATATGTATTTAATCTATTAAAGTGGACATGTACTTATTACCTGAAATAAAATAATAATTTCTGCAGAACTGTACAACAATGCAGTATCAGTGCTGTAATATAAATGAAAAGGTGCTGATGATGCATTTGTTGTGGCTTCATTGTCCTCGTCCTGATGCGACCGGTCTTATTTATATCACTGCAAACAAACCATGATGCTGATATATCAAAGGTGTATAATATTTGTTGCATGTGGTAGCTCTGTGCACCACCCTGCCTCACAGCTGCGTTTGTGTATCCTGTAGTATCCATCCATCCATCCATCCATTTTCAATACCGCTTATCCTCATTAGGGTCGCGGGGGCGCTGGAGCCTATCCCAGCTGACATAGGGCGAAGGCAGGGGACACCCTGGACAGGCCGCCAGTCCATCGAGGGCACATGTAGGGACATACAACCATTCACTCTCACATTCACACCTATGGGACATTTAGAGATCAATTAACCTGCAGCATGTCTTTGGACTGTGGGAGGAAGCCGGAGAGCCCGGAGAGAACCCACGCATCCTGTAGTATTTTTTTTTTTAAATTGGGAAGACATTACATATTCAAATTTCTGCGGCAAGAGAAGCCTTTGAATATTAGCAAGGCAGGAAGCTGTCTGACTTGATCAAATATTGCCCCGCAGTCGTCTCCTTACACGAGCCAGGGTTTTATTTCAGATTCACACTGCGGTTTTTTTCAAGAAAGAAGCAGAGAGAGAATACGTACTGTACGAGTGCAAATGGAGGCCCGGAACATATTTTATCTGATTAATGCATAATTAATGCCCAGTGTGTTTGCAGTAATTATGGTACTGTATATGTACCAGGCCTGGAAAATGTGCCCCTCAGTCTACATTTGCTCGATCAAAACATTCACGTGTTATTTAAACATCTGAGGAAGGATATTGTTATGAGAACAGTTGGTCAAATATGTTATCAATCAGGTATTAAGTCACAGTTGAACTGTTGCCTTTTCAGAGGCCTGAGTTCCTGCTGGCTTTACACAGCAGCACCTGGAAGAAACTGAGAAATGAACAAATTACACATCATAGAAAGCTGAATCCCTTTAACCCTTAAAAGTCGTGTGTTTCTACCAAACAATGAACAACGCTATAATTCCTTATAATTCAGACAAGCTATGAATTATGTCTTAACAGTGAGCTTCTCAGTTTCCAAGTATGTGTGTGTTTGTGTGCGTCATCATGGTAAAATGTAGTTCTGGAGAATCAGTTCAACTAACAGAGAGGACATTTTGCTTACTTTGCCTTACCTTTTTCCATCTGAGGACACATTCTGTGTCCATGATATCACCATCTTTCACAACCGTGAAAGATGCAGTCAGGACAATTTATTGGTGTGTAGTTAAGGACAAAACCACTTTCAGTCCAGGAGGCAGACACAGTCACCTCATTCAAGAATAGACTTAAGACTTTCCTGTTTAATAGTGCTTATAGTTAGGGCTGAATCAGGTTTGCCCTGGTCGAGCTCCTAGATATGCTGCTATTTAATTGAGTTTATTTTGTAAACACAAAACACAAATTTGAAATGTCTCCTTTCCTCTGCCTCCTGCCCCCTGGCCTGAGCCTGGCCTCCCTCCTTCTTGGCACTGCCTCATTCGCGGTGCCTCCTGCCTAATGGACCTGCCTCCTTGGCCCTGCCTCCTTCGCCATGCTTCCTCCCTCATGGACCTGCCTCCTTAGCCCTGCCTCTTGCCATGGCGCTGCTAATGCCCCTCCTCTACCTCCTTCTGTTTACTTGGATCGTGGTTATCTGGATCGTGGTGGTATGTGTACAGATTGTAAAGCCCTCTGAGGGGAGTTTGTAATTAGTGATTCTTGGCTATACAAAATAAACTGAATTGAATTGAAATAACCTAACAGCAAATATGGGGTACATTAGAATCCAATCATAGAAAATGTGTGCACATTGCAAAAACAGCAGCAGAAATGGGGCATTGGGATCAAAGGCAGGGTTAATAAGCTTGAGCAAAAGAATGTTAGATTAAAAAAAAACAACATCAAGCCAAAAAACATAGCCCAGTGTTGTCAACTTCAATGACATTTTTTTTAATTAAAGATAAATAAATAAACAATCATAATAGTATACATTTTGGCAAATGGCTCTGTCCTATGTATTTTTTTATGTCACTAAAAAAAACACATCTGTTGTGCATCTGGCATAGAGCAAACCAGGGATTATGTGTAGTCCCCTATCTCATGGATTCCCACTGTCATCACTTTATATATCCAAAACATTCCCTAATAGTTAGGTAGAAGTGCCCTAAACCCTTTCAAAGGTTTCCTTTTCAGAATATGGTATCTTCTCCATAGCACACTTGCTCATGTTCCTAAGTCAATGGAAGACCTGTGGCTTCTGAATATTCTTCCATAACAAGGCTTTAATGATTTGCTTGGGGTAAACACATCTTCATGGGATGAGTGTATTCCTTAGCATAACTCAGGTGGCAGGAAATAGCCCCACAATACATACTTGGGATCAATGGGTCGCTTGATCAATCTTATTTTCCTGCGACCGAACTTCAGTCAGCCAGGGGCATGCTGGGTAGGGGAGAAGCCTCAGGTCCTAGCTGGGTTAGCTTAGCTTCCTTTGCGGCTCCTCTCTGCAGCAGTGTTGTGGCATTTGGTCCAGCAGGTCTGGCTCGTTGGTCGGTCGTGAGCGGTGATCATCTCAAAGTCCGCTGCACTTTTTCCGATGTGCACTTATGGCATATTCTGTCATATGTCATAAGTGCACCAGTAAAAAACAGGAAAACACAAAAAATGTAATGAAAAAAAAATGTAATGGTGCCGCTGTTGTCTTTGGAGACACTACCACTTGGTTAGGTTTAGGCAACAGAAGTGCTTTGATACATTTAGAACTGCTTGTTTAGGTCTGGGTTAAATGGTATATAGGACTGTACTTGTATATCTTTTTTCTAGTCTTCTGACCATTCAAAGCTGTTTAACACTACATGACACCATTCACACTCATTCATACACTGATGGGAGGAGCTTGCAAGGTGCCACCTGCCCATCAGGAGTATCTAACATTCATAAGCTGCCAAAACAGCTGCGGAAGCAGTTTGGGGTTAAGTGCCTTGCCCAAGGACACATCGACTTGGACTAGCGGAGCTCGTGATTGAACTGACGATTCTCTGATTGAAGGACAACCCTGCTCACCACAGTCACCCTCATTAAAACATACAGTAGTACTCCAATTGAATGTTATGAGGTGCATGGGCACACAACACAATCTTTAAATGACCTCATTAAAACCATTGTGGCTGGTTAAAATCCCTATATAAACGTAATAAGTTAAAAGGTTTAAAAGTGCATAAAGTGAAACCACAGAACTACTATTTTTAGCTTTGGCAACATAATTATTTAGTTAGGTGTTGAGTAGTAGTTAGGTACTAAAATGCTGGTAAAATACCTCAATCCTGACTGGGCTACACAGAGGACAAGGGTCAACAGTAGTCTCCAGGGCAAAGTCCTGTTTGTCCTTCCAATGTCATTAATAGCCACTAAGTAAGGTTTCATGGATGCCACTGGTTGTATTTTTTTTACATTTGCATGTGGACTCTGTTTTATTTATGTGGAATTCGACTCATCCCAGTTTTATTCTGGAGAAGTTATCCCAATGTCCTTCAGCATTGCTCAGCAGGTTCCCCATTGGCTACTGATGCCTGCATTCACTATTCACATTACACAAATGCTTTTAAGAGGAAAATCGCCAATCTCTGTCTGTGATCAATTAGAATACTGTGTTTTAAGTGAACAGATCACGTCGCAAATACAGTCCTCAAATAGTACATAAGTATTTTAGGCTATTCTTCTGATTCTATACTGTGGAATGTGTAAATCATCAACTTCCCTTTCATTTCAGCTCCATGAACATGCCTGCTCGACGTCCCAGTGTGTTTGACATAATGCAGATTACAGTAAAACACAAGGCCTTTGCCCTAGCTCTGTTTTTGTATTAGGCTTGCCATAAATCAATCAGAGTACTGTTTAATTGGTGCAGTTAATATCTGGAATTCCTGTTTGTTTTGGCACTAATGGATTCTGTGCCATGTGTTTTAGCTTCTGTGTTAAGGTGGAAGATACAAGATTGGGAGTGTGTTGATTGCCTCTCAACAGCTCTCAACATGGCGATGGTGCTAAAAGCGAAACGGGAAACTATGATAGACATGTTGACGGAGCCGACTTTGTCTACCTGAGGGGAACCGGAGGGTGGGCACTTCGCTTCGGTAATTAGGCTGTCGGTGGAGACGGCGTTATCAGCTGTCACCAGGCGTGTGAGCGCAGGGCACAGCTGAGGTTGTGAGCTCACCAGTGGACTCACATGCACGGAGGAGATCAACCACTCTGATATCAACACACACACAGAGCGACAACAACATTACTCCACTATATCTTTCCATAACAAATAATTGTTTGCTGCAATATTATTATTCTGAATGTTATATATTGCTCCTTTAAATAGTAAACAGGCTTACTGGGTGTATGCAGAGGTTGGTAGTTTACCCCATTATATATACTGTATACTCTTTGAATAAATTGTACTGTACTATAAGTAGTAGTTTCAATGTAGCATACTTTATACAAATCATTACTTTTACTACATTTGATTACATATATCTATTGCTGTTTGTGTTCATTCATTATTAATGTCATGGCTTTCAAACTAATATTTAGAGATGAATCAACATACAGGGTGCTGCTGGCTCTGGACCTGAACGCTTGTCAGTGAACCGCACTGACACTGAGCTGATGCTTATAAGCTTAAAGACTAGGAGGGGGGTGGGGAATAGAGAGTAGTGTGTTTTTTATTTCTTAACTTACTTGCTAACAAAGTAATTGTTTCAGAAAATACTGAAGTTATTGTACTACTTTTACGGTTTGTGGCTACTCTACCCAGAACTGAGTGAATGACGTTTTTTTTTATCTGTACAAATAAATGAGACCGTTGTTGAGCAGTAAAGAAGGAGACTCCTGGTTCTCCATCAGGCCGACAGACGAGAAGGCATGAAGAGAGAAAAAAACAGATTTTCTTCTTAACAGTGTTTTTCTCATTGCAATAATATTGTATGCATGTATGTTTACAGTAAAACTACTAACACTTCGGGCTACTGGTAAAAAAGAAATTCCATCACACAAGAACGCATTTACCGTTAATTAATTTAGAAGGTTTTCGTATGAAGCGTTAGTTCCTTAATTTAAAACAAAAATTTGGTGATTTGCATCCCAACGTGACATTTATTCAGTTTGACATTGTAGTTCGATGTGGATAGTAAAGAAAGAGAACATGTCATGTTTCATCTTAAGAAAGAAAAAAGATGTTTTGATAGTTTGACAGTGTGTGTTCTCTGGATGTATTCCTTATAAAATAGTACTTGTCGCTTTGACAATATTGTCCTTGGTAAATTTGTATAAATAAAACATTATATAAATAAAACATTTAAAATTGTGGGTCCATATTGTGTTTGATGATGGAGAAACGTAACTACGAACAACCACACAAGAAAACAGAAATTAGAATGTTATGCACCCACAAAAAGTTACATTTCAGACTACAAAGAAATACTGCATATCATAAGGTTTTGTAAATAAATATTATCATACGTGGTGTTTTATGTGCAAGACCTGGCAGTAGCAGCCAACAATACATTAATCAGATAAATAGTTAACAAAAGAGTCCTAAACTCAGTCCTTTCAACTGTATAATTGTTCAAGATTGACCATTTACAAATACAAAACTAACTTTGATTCCCTTTACTACTGAAATAACACTGCTGCTTGGACCCTTGGTGGAAAGGTGAGCCCTCAACCACAGGGACCAGTCCTGGGGTGGTATATTTTGAGGGGAAGGTGCTGAGCTGTGGTTCATTGCGTCCAGCGTGTGCTGATGTGACAGATGATGCTCACCAGGAGAGCTGACCAGTTCCATCTGTAACATGTCAAAGCTGAAGCTCTGCACGTCCGGCTTGTCTGGGCTCCCTGTCCACCCATGACCACCTCTGCCCTTCCATGCTGGGATGGCACGTGACTAGGTTTCCTTCAGCACACCAAGTGTGCTTTTCTTAGGCCCCCTCAGAGGCCAACAGGAGCAACAGTGCTGGTCAAAAGCCTATCTTTTAACCCCCCTAATCCCACCACTCTTTGTCCAGAGATTTCCCTCATGATCTTTTTGTTTTAGTCCAACCATGTCCCGTGGGGATGCTGTGAGGAGGGCATCTAGAATAGTCAATTATTGTGATAAACTGGAGGGACTTAAGAGACTTATTAGAGCAGCCTGATAATAAGGAGTTGCAGTAATCTAGTCTGGAAGTAACAAACGCGTGAACCAGCTTTTCTGCATCTTTTTGAGACAAGATGTGTCTGATTTTTTAAATGTTACGTAAATGAAAAAATGCAATCCTTGAGATTTGCTTAACGTGGGAGTTAAAGGACAAGTCGCGGTCAAAGATAACGCCGAGATTCTTTACAGTGGTGTTGGATGCCAGGGCAATGCCATCTACAGAAACCACATCACCAGATAATTGATCTCTGAGGTGTTCAGGGCCAGTAAAATAACTTTAGTTTTGTCTGAGTTTAACATCAGGAAGTTGCAGGTCATCCATGTTTTTATGTCTTTAAGACATTCTTGAAGTTTAGCGAGCTGGTTAGTCTCCTCTGGTTTGATCCATGGATATAATTGAGTATCATCTGCATAGCAATGAAAGTTTATGGAGTGTTTTCTGATCATATTGCCCAAAGGAAGCATACATAAAAAGGTAAATAAAGTTGCAGGTATAACCTCAGAAAGGGTGGAAGACAACATAAGGCTACTGTTTCAAAGATCAAAGAATACATTCATGGGTAATAAAGCATTTGCTGTACCGGCACCTCAGGTCTGGTTTCTTCCAGTGAGTATCCAATCAACTGTTTCTGCTTTTAAATCCTGTCCTCAGACACATTTTTACCAACTTGCCTTTTATCTTGCTCTTTTTTATTTCCTGATATTTGGTATTTCTATTCTACTCCTCCTATGAATCGCCACCTTAACGTGGTGGAGGAGTTTGAGTGGCTCAGTGATCCTGTGAGCTATGTTGTCCGGGGCATCAGCCCCTAGTAGGGTCTCCCAAGGCAAACAGGTCTCGGGGGAGAGCCCAGACTAAGAGCGGTTCAATAAACCCTGATGAATAGCAGCCCACGGACTGAAGCTACCTTGCCCGGACAAGGGAAACCGGGGCACCCTCCCGGAGCCAGACCCAGGAGGGGAGCTCGTCGGCGAGCGTCTGGTGGCCGGGCTTTCGCCCATGGGGCCCGGTCGGGCTCAGCCCGAAAAAACAACATGGAGCAGCAGTCACCCTGTGGACCCACCACCCGCAGGGAGAATTATCGGGGTCGGGTGCTATGTAGACCGGGCGGCGGGCCAGGTGGGAGACCTGGGCGGGCCGATCGCCGGCGGCATAGACTAGCTCTAGGGACGTGGAACGTCACCTCACTAGCGGGGAAAGAGCCGGAGCTGGTGCAGGAGGTGGAGCGGTACCAGCTAGATATAGTTGGGCTCACCTCCACGCACAGCATGGGCTCTGGAACCAAGCTCCTGGAGAAGGGTTGGACTTTGTCCTTTTCTGGAGTTGCCCAGGGTGAGAGGTGCCAGGCGGGAGTGGGGATACTCACGAGCCCCCGGCTAAGCGCCGCTGTGTTGGAGTTTTCCCCGGGGAACGAGAGGGTCGCCTCCCTGCGCCTACGGGTTGCGGGGAGTAAGGCTCTGACTGTTGTTTGTGCTTATGCACCGAACAGCATTTCGGAGTATCCGGCCTTCATGGAGTCGGTGGGAGGGGTCCTGGAAAGGGCGCCGCCTGCCGACTCCATAGTTCTCCTGGGAGACTTCAACGCTCACATGGGCAATGACAGAGAAACCTGGCGGGCGTGATTGGGAGGAATGGCTTGCCTGATCTGAACCCGAATGGTGTTTTGTTGTTGGACTTCTGTGCTAGCCACAGTTTGTCCATAACGAACACCATGTTCGAACATAAGGTGATTCATAAGTGTACCTGGTACCAGAACACCTTAGGCCGGAGATCAATGATCGACTTTGTAATCGTATCATCTGATCTGCGGCCGTATGTCTTGGACACTCGGGTGAAGAGAGGAGCAGAGCTGTCAACTGATCACCACCTGGTGGTGAGTTGGATCAGATGGTGGGGGAGTCGGCTAGAAAGACCTGGCAAGCCCAAACGTGTAGTGAGGGTGAACTGGGAACGTCTGGCAGAGGATCCTGTCCGGGAGGTCTTCAACTCCCACCTCAAGAAGAATTTCTCACAAATCCCGAGGGAGGCTGGGGACATGGAATCCGAGTGGACCTTGTTCAAAGCCTCTATTGTGGACGCGGCTGCTCGGGGCTGTGGCCGGAAGGTCATTGGTGCCTGTCGTGGCGGCAACCCGAGAACCCGGTGGTGGACACCGGGGGTGAGGGAAGCCGTCAAACTGAAGAAGGAGGCCTTTCGGGCCTGGCTGGCCCAGGGGTCTCCTGAAGCAGCTGACGGGTACCGGCGGGCCAGAAGGGCTGCAGCGGCGATGGTCGTGGAGGCTAAAACTCGGGCATTGGAGGAGTTCGGGGAGGCCATGGAGAAGGACTTTCGGTTGGCCTCAAGGAAGTTCTGGCAAAACATCCGACGGCTCAGGAAAGGAAAGCAGGGTCTACCCCAGGCTGTTCTCAGCAGGGGGGGGGAACTGCTGACCCGGACTGGGGACATCGTCGAGCGGTGGAAAGAGCACTTTGAGGAACTCCTAAACCCGGCCAACATGTCCCCCGGAGAGGGGGCAGCGCCGGAAGACTTTGGGGTGGTTTCACCCATATCCCTGGCAGAGGTCGCTAAGGTAGTCAAAAAGCTCCTTGGTGGCAAGGCGCCAGGGGTGGATGAGATCCGCCCTGAGATGCTGAAAGCGCTGGACATTGTTGGGCTGTCTTGGTTGACACGCCTTTTCAGTGTCGCATGGGGGTCGGGAACAGTGCCCATGGACTGGCAGACCGGGGTGGTGGTTCCCATCTTCAAGAAGGGGGACCGGAGAATGTGCTCGAACTATCGTGGTATCACACTGCTCAGCCTCCCGGGAAAAGCTTATGCCAGGGTGCTGGAGAAGAGGTCTCCGACCGTTTGTCCAACCTCGGATTCAAGACGAACAGTGCGGATTCCATCCCGGTCGTGGAACAGTGGACCAGCTCTTTACCCTCGCAAGATTACTGGAGGGGTCCTGGGAGTTTGTCCAACCAGTTTACATGTGCTTTGTAGACCTGGAGAAGGCTTTCGACCGGGTCCCTCGGGGGTTTTTGTGGGGGGTGCTGCGGGAGTATGGGGTGCCGGACCCGTTGGCACGGGCCATCCGGTCTCTGTATGCCTGCAGTAGGAGCTGTGTTCGTCTCCTCGGTAGTAAGTCAGACACGTTCCCGGTGGGTGTTGGCCTACGCCAGGGCTGCCCTTTATCACCGGTCCTGTTCGTGACCTTCATGGACAGGATATCTAGTCGCAGCCAGGGGGCGGAGAGGATCGGTTCGGGAGTCTCGGGATCGCCTCTCTGCTGTTCGCGGATGATGTGGTCCTGTTTGCCTCCTCGGACCGTGACCTCCAGCATTCACTGGGGCGTTTTGCAGCCGAGTGCGAAGCGGCAGGGATGAGAGTTAGCACCTCCAAATCTGAGGCCATGGTGCTCTGCCGGAAACCGGCGGATTGCTCCCTCCAGGTGGGGGCAAACTGCCTACCCCAAGCGAAGGAGTTCAAGTATCTCGGGGTCTTGTTCACGAGTGAGGGTTAGGTGGAGCGGGAGATCGACAGGCGGATCGGTGCGGCTGCAGCAGTAAAACAGGCGCTGTACCGGTCCGTCTTGGTGAAGAGGGAGCTGAGCCGGAAGGCAAAGCTCTCCATTTACTGGTCAGTCTACGTTCCAACCCTCACCTATGGTCACGAACTCTGGGTCGTGACCGAAAGAACGAGATCTCGGATACAAGCGGCCGAAATGAGCTTTCTCCGTAGGGTGGCCGGGCTCAGCCTTAGAGATAGGGTAAGGAGCTCGGACATCAGGGGGGAGCTTGGAGTCGAGTCGCTGCTCCTTCGTGTCGAAAGGAGTCAGCTGAGGTGGTTTGGGCATCTAGTCAGGATGCCTCCTGGACGCCTCCCATTAGAGGTTTTCGGGGCACGTCCAACTGGTAGGAGGCCCCTGGGAAGACCGAGGACACGCTGGAGGGATTATATCTCCCGGCTGGCCTTGGAACGCCTCGGGATCCCCCAGAATGAGCTGGAAAGTGTTGCGGGTGAGAGGGAAGCCTAGGTTGGCCTGCTGAACCTGCTGCCACCGCGACCCAACCCCGGATAAGCGGGTGATAATGGATGGATGGATGGATGGTATTTCTATTGGTCTTCTGTCTATGGAAAGCACTTTGTGCTCCCAGCTTGAAAAGTGCTCTACAAATACAATTTTTTTTAAAATTTTGTGTGGCTGTGGCACAACAAGGCTGGAAAGCCTTTTTCATAGAGATTTTCCCAGCTGTTTTCACAATAATAGTCCAAAATAGCGGGACATTTCCACATACACACACACATGAGAATTCCTGATCGTGATATCCTTGAAAAAGCCCACTGCTGGACACAACTCGCGGGAATACCTGATGGAAGAGAGATGCCATTATGCCAACTGAGCATGCTTATTATAGTTTGCGATGCGGTAGAGTTAGGGTTAGAAAAGATGAGGTAGCAATGACCAGCACTTTGCTTAAATGAGGCCACCGTGATCCTGCTTGAGAACTTCAGGGGCTGCACTGATATGGATAACTTCTGAGCATGTCATGAATGACCGTACCTTTGTCATAAAGTACTCCCTTTGCGGGATTGAAGAACCATAAACAATAATACTTCAGAGTGCTTCAGTCTCAATCACTGAACTTGTTCTAATAAAACACAAGTGCCATAGGATGGAGATGCAACATTAAAAGGTACAGATGAGAACATTGCATGTTGTTCATTCTTACAATGACAATGCTTCGGTTTTGCCCAAGTGATTCTAAAACACTGCAATGCTGGATATTTGAATACCCGTAGGAATCAGGGGGATTCATTGTGTTCTACCTGCGTGACTCTGATATCCCTGCTTCAAACTAGCCTTGTAGATGCCCTCAAAGTAGAGGCCAACCCTATTACGGAATCTACGGTAATGTTTTTCCCATCGACCAGGGAAATGCTTATAGATGAAATAATGTTACGGTTTGGACAGCGCCTTTAACTACTGGCATCAGTCTGACTATATTTATCTAAGCGGTGCGATATGCTTATTAATGTATTTACCTTGAATGATGAATGCTTGAAGTGAAATGAATGCAGAGCGCACGAGGCCGCTGGCACGAAGAGCCGGCCGCAGGGAACACTGTTGTAGCAGAAGCTTATTCGGCTCTGAGGCGTGCATTGATGGTTGCTGGATTTTAGCCGGACACTCCATGGTGCCGATCAGGTTGTTACCTGCACGGAGTGACCCGGAGTAAACGGTGAGATTCCTCGCAGGGAAACGAGTGGAAGAAGATGCTTTCTCCTCTGCTGGTGAACTGGACGTTGCTGGCTCCAAAAACAAGACTGGAAAAAGGTAATATGGATGTTTGCCAGATAGCTCCAGTTCCTAATGAAGATGCAGACGCTGGCTGATGGAGAACACGGATAACAGCAACATGAATGAACTGAAGGTAGAGAGACTTTTGGTTTCTGGAACTGCATACTGCTCCACAGCCCGGACTTTTGCACTCACCGGCCGCACGTTACCCTGTCCAACCACCCGGCCAAGGTAGGTCACGGTAGCCCTTGCAAACTCACACTTTGCAAGGTTTATCGTGAGCCTTACCGCCACCAAACGAGCAAACAGTTCCTGGATACGTGCCAAATGGGTTTCCCATGTGTCCGAATAAACGACCACGTCATCCAACTAAACTGCACAGCCCTGCAAGCCACCGATAACGTGATTCATAAGGCGCTGGAAAGTAGCCGGCGCGTTCCGTAGTCCAAATGGCATGACAGTGTACGAGTAGAGACCAGCCGGAGTTATAAAAGCGGCTATCTCACGGGCTCGCCTGGACAAGGGAACCTGCCAATACCCTTTTAGAAGGTCAAACTTGCTGACAAACGTCGCGGAGCCCACCTGATCTATGCAATCTTCCATCCTGGGAAGTGGAAAGGAGTCAGGCTTGGTCACACTATTCACCTTACGAAAGTCTGAGCAGAAGCGTGGCGTAATATCAGCCTTCGGAACCAACAAGCAAGGCGAGGACCAACTGGAAGAGCATGGTACCGGAATATGGTTCTCCAGCATATAATCCACCTCTGCATCCAAGTACTTGCGCTTATTCGCATTTACCCGATAAAACCTTTGGCTAATCGGTTTGGTATCTCCAATATCAATGTCGTGCTCAATTAAGTGGGTACGACCAGGCACATCACTAAACAAGCACCGAAAGCTTTGGATCAACTGAACCAGCTCTGCATGGCGAGACGCAGGCAAATGCGCTAACAGATTCTCCAGATCGAGGAGAGTCTCAGAGTTGGTCAACCGGCCATGCAACCGGGCCCGGTCGGGCGTACCCCACGACTCTTCCTCCCTACCTGACACATCCAGCGGAGGGACAACCAGTGCAGGACCAGCTACACACGCTGCATGAACCTGACCCCCTTTATGCTGCGCACTGGAGGGTACTGACACAACGACACAAATCCAAGATGGCGATGGCCAAACTCGAGGCTTTAAAACGATAATCCACAAAGCAATGGGTGACGTCACAATGAGCACGTCCTCGTCTTCTTGTTTGTCTCGTTTATATTTCATATGTGTGTGGTGCATAGAAACAGTTGCGGTGCTTTCGCCATCTTTGTCTTCTCATCTGTTGTGTTCCTCTGTCTATGGATTGCTACAATGGGGGAATGGAATTAGGGCCAGAAGTTGTATTTACAAGCAAGAAAAGCAGACAGGCTAAGAAACAGTGTCTGTTTGTTTCACTCTCTGTGTTTTGATCTCCGCTTGGTTCCAGGACTATGCACACCGTCGGCCTACACACAGCAAACAACAGCTACATGAGCGTCACATGTATCTTGGCCAATAGAGCTTAAAAAAAGGGGGATAAATGAACAAAAGAAAAATTGAAATCGATCAATCAGATTCGAGAATGTGAATTCTTACTCTGGGACATCCCTTCTCACTTGTGAGCTGCCCTCCCAGCCTGGTTCTGGAAGGAGACCCAAGTTCGCCTTTTGAAGTGAGGTTCAGGCTTTATAGAGTTGGAAAATGTGTGTCTTGTGGAGGGTTCTTTCCAGTCGAGTAAGCGCTGTATTTTGTCAATTGCAAGAAAAGGTTAGACTCAGCACAGTTCTTGAGGAATACTATTTTCATTTAATCCCATCCACTGCAACCTCCAACTATATTATCACATTGGTATATCCCAGCATAATGTCAGTCATAGGAGACGATCCGTCTTATTTGAAACTGACGAATATAGCTTAAGCCCCTCCACTTTCTTTTTAGTCATTTGGTCTTGTTCTCCTTCCCCATTCAATTTCCTCCCACCTCCCATCTGATACTGCAGGCATTTGAAACTATATTTATATCCCACAAAAAGGGTTCATGCTTTAAATGGGTGGCCATGGATGTGGAGTCTTGTTAAGTCCTGACCCTTCTGGCAGCTCAAACAGGTGAGAAAAACATCAACATGAATCTGCTCTAACAACAGCAACCATATAGTTGTGCGCCTGCTTTCAATTTACATCTGCTCCCTGTTACTCTCTCCAAGCCCGGGAACATAATGAGCACAAACAACTCAGAGGAAAATGAGATAAATGAGGGCTGGAATTGTGTTTGGAATTACAATTACTGTTATCACACCCTTTTGTCAGAGGGATGTAGTGTAGCCAGATGTGCTAATGGTAAAGATTGCCATTGTTTGAGGGGATTGGAACAACCCCACTCTGAGCTTCCAGCTCTATCGATACGTAATTACTGATTTTTATTGACCAACCACAGCTGGTGTCGAGAAATAAAAGGTAAACTGCGACTTCACAGTGCTGCGAAGACTCATTTTTATTTAACTTATTTACCCATAACATGTTGAGTTTACTACTTTTAACTTCAATCTATAACAGTGACTACTTTATTTAACTGCCAAATAGACCCATTTTTGTAAATTAAAATTAATTAATTAATGCAATCATTAGAATACAACTTCAATGTAGAAAGGTTTTGGAACATTTTGATGGAAGTATGCGATGGCTAAACGCATGCTCACTTATGTCTCAAGAGTATCAGCAATATTTGGGTTCTTACCATTTGGTACACAGATTTTGTGTTGAATGTAACAATTTCCTACCACTCAAGATATTATAAAAATACGACTTTTGACATTTGGAGAATCTGGTGATCAAAGGTCTGTTCCATTCTCGTAAACGCAATATTTAATGAACGCCTTAAGGTGCGTTCACACCAAACGCGTCGCAAATATTCGCAACGCTTTACTCGCGTGAGTTTAGTCGCCCGACAAGTTGTGTACACACCAAACGCGCGAGTGGATCACCACAGCTCGGTGAATGTCACCGTCTTCTCCAGGAACTGCGTCTGGATGACTGCGGCTTCCAGCCCTTCTTCAGGCTAACCTGTAGCTGTATTAAAGAGCTTGGGGGGTCCGCAAACCGCTACGATGTGTCATTTCTTTCTCATTCAACAATGGCAGGACAGTGACGGGCGAATTTTTTGCCAAAGTTTAAATATTTCAACTTTGCGTCTATCACGACTGACGCGAATTCGCGTCTAACGCGTCTGTGCATTGACTTTGCATGGGATCCACTCCACAGTTTGGTGTGAATGCCCCATAAGTGCCCACACACAGTTCTTCAGTTTCCACAAACCTCCACTTAAACTCAAGGTTAAACTGATTAAAATGTGGTTCTTAAAGGTCAAGAATACTGTTCACAAAACAATTTGTTTGGCCATAACTCAAGAATTCATATCGATGGTTGAAGAGCAAAACCTCCTATCTGAAAAATGCCCTTTTTTGAGAATACAAAAAAAAATTATTTTCTTACAGAATGCTATTTGTTAATACATAGCCAATACATAATGCAAAAAAATAAATAAAAAATACACAAAGTGCAGGTTTGCACTTTTGACAATTCCACACAAATAAAAAAAAATATATTTATATATATATAAATATATAAATCTAAAATAAATAAAGTCAGTGATGCCATTTCTATGTTTTTGCTAAATGAGGCATAGTTGTTGTGCAATCAGATGCACTAACCGACGAAGAGACAAGCCTGGGCCGTGTTTCTACAGAATCCTGTCTGAGAAAGAAAACACTGAAAGAAGGAGAATGTGGAGTTGTGCCATTAAATAAAGAGCAAAACATTGTATATTAATTGTTGTAGTTTTACTAATGAGTCATGTCTTCACATAATTGTTCTGATATGGTATAGGGTCGTAGACCGAGGCAACCAACTTCAGGGGCCTTGATGAGTAACGCTAACTGATAGCTGAAGTTGGGATGCTGTGTAGACGTAAATAAACCCAAAACGCAATGACATGCAAATCCTTTGCACCTTTTTTCCACTAAATACAATACAGAGACAAAGTTGTGCAACATGTGAGATGTGCCATGGCCCTGCTGATGCCTCCCCCCCCTCCTCTCCCTCTCTTCCTCCTTCTGTTTCATGGATTCTGGAGGTCTGGATTGTGGTCCATGCCTACTACTCATTATTCATAATTTCTGTCATATTCATTGAATGTTTATGTAACTCTGTAACTCTGTTCATCTGGTCACATGACATCTATTGCTTCTGTCCATCCGGGGAGAGGGATCCTCCTCTGTTTCCTGATCCGACCTGAGGTCAAAGGTCAGGGATGTTTTATGTGTACAAATTGTAAAGCTATTGGGCTATATCAAATAAATTTGTGATTTTGGGCTTCACAACATACACTGCATTGAATTGAATGTGCAGGTCAATTCTAAGATTGCTTCCTGAACAGATTTCCTGATCAGGAGATGGTTTATAATAGTTGTTCAGCTTTTGAAATCACGCTAAAACCACATCATAAAATCCTGTTGTTGCTTTGTTTGCTTTCACTCCACAAACTAACTGCAGCAGATTGATTTTGGAAGCAGGCCAAGACCAACCTTTCAAGCGGTTTTGTTTTGGTTGTTTGGTTCTTTAGCTGCCCAATCGAGTGTTGGGTTCGGGGTGAACGCATCCTTCCTTTGCCCAGCTCCTGCTCACAGGTGATGTTTTTCTTTCTTCTGTTTTATGTCATTCATTAATTTAATTTTTTTCTCAAGTTTTAGATAATGTTCTGCCTGTGTGAGATTTGATTTTCTGCCAACGTCTTGATTAGTTTTACCTGTCTCCCATTCACTGCAGCCACTAATTAGTGATTCTCTGCAAATAGCAGTTCCTTTGTTCTTTGTCAGTTCATCCTCATCATTTGATGTTTGGAGTTGTGTTGCCTGTTTTGTTGCTTTTACCTGGTTGCCTCTGGGACTCATTGAATTTGTCTTACTGTCTCTTCTACCATTGGACGATGTTTTTCATGTTTTTAAATAGACTTTCCCTTTAAAATTACTGCATGAATTAATAACATTGTTAGCGTTATGTATTACAAAATCCAGCAATTGTAAGACAAATGTTGTTGCCTGTGTGTGTTGCTGAGTAAAGTCCTCCTCACCACACTGTCGTCCAAGCGCTGACCCATCTCATTAAGGTGGCACCAGGAGGAAGGAGATCCTCCAGAGATTACAAACCCTCTCTGAAGCTGCCGGAGGGTCCAGCATCCAACTCCATTAACAGGGTTCCAGAGAGGACCTTTCTGGGCTTTTAATAGAGCTCTCTCTCTCTCTCTCTCTCACACACACACGCACACACTCACACACACACACACTCACACACACACACACACACACACACGCCTCCATGATGAAAGCTTTTTTGGGAGAATGTTACATCTCAGTGAGATGGGAAGAAGAGGAGAACAAGTTTGAAGATATCTTTGTGCGTGAGGTCTGTGTGAAGTGCGCGTGTGTCTGAACTTAAATGTGAAGTGTTTGTAGTGTGAGTCCACATGCACACACGGCACTGAGCTAGCTCCTCGTCAGAGTGTAAGTTTCACATGCATTTCATTTCCTGCAGTCAGCATCAATTCAATCCCTCCGAGGAATGAACTCCATCCACCTGCTTGTTGTTTTCTCCTGTCGCTCCAGGTGTACCTCACACACATATGTATTCACACACATTTCCCTTTAAAGGTTTTCAGCCTCCCCAGTCAGTCTGCAGACCGCATGCCGGAGAAGAGAGAAGTCACAATGATGGATGGCGTGCACAGCTGCCACATAACGCCATAGTATTAATGCTTTATTAATTACTGTCTGGGTACTTTATATAGTGGGAGGTTCACGACAAACACGTTCCTGGCCAGCACCGCCTCTCCATGCTATCCTTAGCAACTGACACCATAATAACTTATGCTAGTATGGTGTCAAAAATAGTTTCACCTACGTAGGAGTTTGGAGGCAGGTGTCAGTGTTTGTAGGTTGAAGCTGCTGATACAGCTGCAAATACTGCTGATATGTTGTAATATGTTCTATATTTCTAAAACATATCTCCCGTAAATGTGTGATGTATTGTTGTATTTTGAAATGACTGTTCAGTGTGACTACGAAAGTTGGTATCTATCAAACAATTCAGAGAAAAATACTGAATCTCAAACAATTATTTACTCATTACCTATTCTATAAAGTGGAAACCTGTCTGAACAGTTCAAATTGATCACCATATAAGCAGATGGTTATTACAACTGATTGATTTCTATTTTTTGTCATTGAGATTACAATTAAAGTGGCATTTGTATATACATTAAGGAAACAGCTTGTTGCTCTATTAATTGATTTGTATTGCAAATTTCAAACTGTTTTCAAATTACAGGACTGTACAAGTAAAATTAATTAACTGGGTGTGATTCAAATACACTATAATACAGTAAAAAATGGCTTATTGTGGGGCTACTCAAGGGGGTACCACATGACTATCAAGCCACTTGATGTTTCCACTTTTTATAAATCCTCCTAATTCTGTCTTTTACAATACAGGAACTTAAAGTAGTACGCTTCAGATTAACTGCTATATTCAATTACATTTTATTTCATCAGACACACGAGTCCATACAACAACAAAAACAACAACAAAATACAATACGAGGACACCAAGACGCAAGTATGATCATTGCTGTTCAAAAGTCACGGGATCCAACAACAACAATAATACCTTGTATCACTTTGTGTTGGCTCAGTTAAGGCCTTATGTTTACATTTGTTGATGCAGTCAATCGACGTTTGAATTTGTACATAAAATAATTCCTCAACTCAACATGAAAGGAGGAAATATTACTAGTCACAAACATATAACGTGCACTTGTCCATCTGGAGCTTGAGCAACATTCTAACATTACACAGTTAAAATCAATAAGAACCACAGATCGTCCCCACTCAATCCTATTCTTTGTCAGAAGACATGGCGCCGACATTACCCACAATGCAACCTTATCAATTTGCTTTGAAATCAAGTGTGTTATGCTTGTAGCAGATAATGCAGCCCGGAGACTGTAGCCTGTAGCCAGCAGAGATTAGCAGCGGGTTGCAGAGGTCTGGTAAGATCACTTCTTTCTAACTCACTAATCAGAGCAGGAGTTTCCAACCACAGCAAGGAGTTACCAGAACTTTAGTTTGAGTCGTCACTTGTGGTCCAAAGAATATTAAATTTGATCACACAAAGTCACTTTGTAAATGTGTTGGAATTTATATCCAATCATCGCTGCTTTTAAATGTTGTTACAACAGTGACCCGTATCAATAGGAAATAATCACAATTAACAGGGTAAAAGCTTTTTTTTGTTTGTTCTTCACAAATATGACCAACTAATGTCAGTGTCTCAAAAATTATATGGCACGTGCCACTTCACCAAAGTTCACAGGAACCTTTCATGGGACTTTGAGGCTAGCAGTCTATAAAGGTGATTACCAATCTGAGGAAGAAGGCCAGCATCACAACATACTTTTTATATAGTTGTGTACCTCCTAAAGAAACATAGCCTCGCTATGGCTGGATTGGGATAGAGGTGAAATATGTGGTTTGAAGGAAAACCTATGAGGGTCAAATGCATGGACCACCCTATATAATAACTCTTTTGCTCCATCAAGTAAAACCACTGCAAGATGATAATTTTACAAATTATTATTTCATCAATCATTGATTCTAGTGCACAGTTTAGTTGGAGATGGTGGCTGATAAGGGTCAGTGATCACTGAAGTTGGTGGTACTTAAATGCTGCAGTTCTTTGCAGTAACTTTGCTGATCACATTAGTGTTCTGCAGAATTCATGGAATACACTCTTGATTTTGCGACTATAACCAGGATTTAATAAATGCTGAAATGACTCTTAATTGTTGCATGTTTTTATCTAAATATTGAAATGTATATATTTCACTCCACGTTGAGTGCAAAAATAAAAGCAAACATAATTAAACCCGATTCAGCTATTGAAGAATACCTAATTAACACACTTTGATCAATTAGTTCATCACTAGAAGAGGATCCTGAGTGGCTCTCCGACGACTGGAACCACTGACTGAGCAAAAATGCAAATAGTAAAACTCATGTAGCTTTTAATTTTAAATGGGCACTCAGGGCACAGGCCCCATCACAGCCTCTGTGTGAAGTGACTGCTGTTGAGGTTTCTAATTCAAAATGAAAAGTGTGTAACTAATGATGTATATTCTCAGCTGCCTTAAAAGATCGGTTTCCAACATACCGATTCACATGTGCTTTTGGTCAGTGTCCCTCAAAAGAATGCCCTTTGACCTGTGAGGGGGGGTCTGTTCCTGTGCCCGGAGGTCATGTGTTAGAGGGCTCTGTGTGACCACATCTGTTATGTCCAAATCTTGTTATAGGATACTCCTTCCTGTGTCTGGAAAGTAAGTGTTTAGATTGGGGGTTCCTGAGTGACGTTATGGATCTCAGGAGCTGAGCACGACAAAGTGTGTATATAACTGAGCTGCGGTGCAGTCTCAGTAGACTTTCTATTTGACTGAGAAGTCTCCGGGCTGACTAGTCGGTCGTTAGGACCTGTGATTCCTGCAATAAACTCTATTATAACAGAAAGAACAGTGTCCGCGGGGATTCCTTCATCCTCATTCTTCAACATCACTGCCACTTGAAAGATACGACACTAACATAAGTTACGCAACACAACTGAGGTAAAATAAGTTTGTAGTCACCCCCCATCCACTACTTTTACTGGACTTTCTTGGTCTATATACTTAATATACCACGGTACATTAAATAATGGCTGCTCAATATACTCCACGCATCCCTTGTTGTAAGATATCAAATTTCTCAGGCCAAAACGTCTACATTCAGAATTAAACTAAAACCTCTACATTTATTATATCCGGAGTTTACAGAAACATAGAATTCCCTAAAACATTCCTCACAACTGGACCCCCGCAAATCTTTTAAGTCATCCTTAAACTCTGTAATTGTGGTTTCCATTGACCGCAGAGCACAGTAAATCTGTGGATTATGGGAATGTCATAAACCAAAGTATTAGGGCAGTGCAGCGATCACGGGCAGAGTCAGTTCTGCAAGTTTTAAGGTTTTTTAAATTAAACAAACACAAAAGAACTGAAAACATAGCTCAGTTCAGAGCTCTATCAATTAACTACAAAACTAAACTATACCAGCCTGGCCGCTAGCCGACTTACCGGCTTAATCTTCTTCATAAGGAGGTCTTCTCCTCTCTTTGCATGTCTCTCTGCTCTGTTCGCCTTCTTGCCATTCGTTCACCTTCCTGACGAGGAGTGGGAAGAGCCTTCTGGCTGAATGTAGATTCCAGCCACTACCCCTGCCATCAGGCCCTTACACCACCCCCACCCCCACTCCCCTTCCGTGCTGGCCTTGAAGCCATAACTGAAGTGGGGTGGTGTATTGTCCATAGGTCGTCTCTTCGGGACAGAGCATCTGCATTCCCATGCTTGTCTCCCGATCTGTGAACAATAGAGAACTCTTGCAATGAGATGAACCATCTCCATACCTTTGCATTGGTGTCTTGTTCATTGGCCATCCACACCAGTGGAGCATGGTCGGGCACCAGAGTGAAGCGGCGTCCCCAGAGGTAATAATGAAGGCGCTCGAGTGCCCATTTTATGGTGACAGTTTCCTTTTCCACAGTGGCATATCATTGTTCACTAGTGTTGAGCTTCTGACTGATGTAGATAATGGGATGCTCCTCACCTTGAACCTCCTGGGACAGTACGGTCCCTATGCCCACCTTTGATGCATCCGTTTGGTCAATCATCTCCCGGCGGAAGTCTGGGATCAACAATACTAGCTGTGAACTGAGGGCCCCCTTTAATGTGATCTCTTTTCTTAGTTTTTGTGAGTACACAAGCTGCAGCATTCTGGATCAACTGGAGGGACTTAAGAGACTTATTAGAGCAGCCTGATAATAAGGAGTTGCAGTAATCTAGTCTGGAAGTAACAAACGCGTGAACCAGCTTTTCTGCATCTTTTTGAGACAAGATGTGCCTGATTTTTTAATTCTTGAGATTTGCTTAACGTGGGAGTTAAAGGACAAGTCCTGATCAAAGATAACTAGAGATTCTTTACAGTGGTGTTGGATGCCAGGGCAATGCCATCTACAGAAACCACATCACCAGGGTCCTATTTCTCCTACCTGGCTAACGTAGTTAGCGTTATAATCTTCTGGATGAGATTACACAAATCACCATAGCAACACATCCAAAAATTTGAACCTGCTCTAGGGCAGGCTCATTCAGTCTAGCTGGATAAGCTGGCCACGCGCCCGGAAGAAAATGGCAGCTCCTTTCCTCAATGATGAAGGAGCAATATTAGTTATACGTTTTATAGGGAGAGAGTTCTTCCAGATCGCCAAGATCCGTTATCACGTGATGATGACTTCCTTTACGAGTGCTATCCATTCTGCCCACAAGGAATCATTTATTTACAGAGCTTCTCGAGCCGTACATTGAACACCACACGCCGCAGCATTGGCTGTCTCAAAGACTGTATGCAGAGCCTTGTGGTACAGTGTGGTACATTGTGGTACATGGTGGTACAGTGTGGTACATTGTGGTACATTGTGGAACATTGTTGTACAGTGTCGGCGATGCAGAACATCGGGAAAGCCGATGTATGCCAGGCTGTAAAGTTTATTTAGCGCTTAAGAAACTCATGGATGTGTTCATTAGGTTCCCTGGCCATGTCTGAGTAAATGCAATAAAAGTTCTATATGGTCATCTCCACATACATGACTATACACATATATATTATCTACTTGTTCTGAAAGAGTTGACATAGTTATTTTAGATCTCATTGGATGATGCATGCCATTAAGTCGACTGCCAGCAGGCACATTTAAAGAAATATAATCGGATTGATTGGGGTGATGAGGCACTTAAAATGAGCCGATACATTTTCCCAACACTGATGCTGTGTTCACACCAAAAGCGTTGCGAGTAGATTCATGAAAGTTAAAGCACAGACGCATGGATGCAAATAAAGCAGATTTTCCTCCAGTTATCTAGACGTAGTCGGTGAAAGTTACCAAGATGTGTGAGCCTACGGCTGATGTTATGTATATGTATGTAAAAGAAAGTGATTCTCACAGAGCCACCGGTTCCATCCAGGTGGACTGAGCTCGTTGCAGCAGGTAGATGATGGCGTCGTCCACTCCCACACGAGGCTGGTAAGCAGAGGGTCCAGTGATGATTTAACCTGCGGTCAAAGGTGGGCCAAGACCAGCACCTTCATCACATGGGATGTGAGGGCAACTGGTCGGAAGTCCTTGAGGTCAGATGGAGTTGACTTCTTTGGAACAGGGACCAGGCACGACGTCTTCCACAGCACCGGGACTTACTCCTGTCTCAGGCTCAGGTTGTAGAGGTACTGCAGGACATCCAACATCTGGATAGCGCAGGTCTTCAGAACCCTGGGGCTGATGCCATCAGGTCCTGCAGCTTTGCCTTGGTGGAGTCTCTCCAGCTGTCTTATCACCTGGTCAGTCTCACAGAGAGGGGGGGGAGGATGGAAGAACCCTTTGTGCAGCTCCACAGGGGGGACAGATGGGGAGGTGTTTGGGAGATGTGTTGTGTGGGGAGACAGATGAGGGCTGTGAACTAAACCTGTTTAGCTTGTTGGCCCTCTCCACTTCATTCCAGTCCACATCTCCCTCACATTGTTCTGCTGGAGTTTGGCCTCCAGCTTTGACCTGTAGGAGTCCTTGCTCTCCCTGAGCTTCACCTTCAGGTCGCGCTGGAATCTCGTGAGCTCGTCCCTGTCCCCAGACCTGAAAGCTGCTTTCTTTTTATAAAGAAGTGCTTTCAGGTTACTGGTGATCCACGGCTTGTTGTTCGGGAAGCAGCGTACAGTCCAGGATGGTATGGTGGTGTGTACACAGAACTTTATATATTCTGTGATGCAGTCCATCATGCTGTTGATGTCCTCCCCATGTGGTCCACACAGCACATCCCAGTTCGTTGACTCAAAGCAGTAGGTCCAGAGTTTTATTGTTCCGTGTGGGGCAATCAACATACTGGTGAAAAGTCAGCAGGGCTTTATCCAGGCTGGCGTGGCCAGTGATTGCCAAAAATGCACCAGGATGTTGACTCAGCAGTCCAGACACAGTATGGATGGTGTCCACTGCTTCTTCAGCGTAAGCTGATGGTGGCATGTACAGAAGCGGTCCTTCCCACACACGTGGTCGGGATTGCACCACCTCTCCTCTTACTGCTCTGTATAGCGTCTCTGTCCAACAGTCCTGAAGCCGTGTCTCCGTGAATTTCCTCACAGGCCTGGCGTCAGGCAAAAGCCGCGGTTTGCTCAACGCAATCAGCTGATCGCAGGAATAAACAATGGCCCCAGTCATAGTGTGTGGCTCACCATTAACATAAAACTTAAACTAACGCTCCCTTAGCCCATGTGGAACTGGGGATCGAACCACCGATCCTCTGATTAATGGCGCGGCCCTGCTCACTACTGAGCCACATTCACCACATTTAATATTAATTGTCAGTCACCACCTCATTCCTAAGTGTTATGAAGCAATTCATTTGGACTGCACGATATTCTAATGGAAATACCTTGAAATAAACATATTTATTCCACTGGGATATTTTAAGGCAAGACATGTGTGATGCACTGAAGGTGAAAGCACTCTTCACATTAAATAATACAGCTAGAAACCTTCCTATCAGGACCCACTTGTGATTTTAAGGACTTTCCATGAATAAAAACAGCCTAATTTCAGAACGGAGATCATGGTCAAATAGCTTGAAAGTAGGTTTAAACTGCTTTTTGTTTATGTTCCAATACTTAGTCTATTTTAATGTCTACTTTGAAATAAATGAAGCCCTTTCAAAAAGCATATCAAACACATACAAGTCATCTCAATATGTTTATAGATTATTTAATTATTCTGAGAACACTGTGCTCGAGCGTTTGTTTTCAGGTTGAAAACAGCTCTAACAGACACAGGGAGAGGTACAGATAGTGTAGCTGCAGTATTACTACCCTGTCTTATTAATGTATATTAACACTAGGACCGCCAGGCTTCTAGCACCTCCCGCTGCAACGGTCCCCAAGCGCCAAACGTGATTTCATTGTTTGTTTATCAGCACATCAATAATGCATTTGTTTGATGAAGTTACTAAAAATGATATGAAACAGGCAAAAATATCACAGATCATAGAGCAGAATCAGTAACCTTTTTGATGTCCTCTGTAAATGATGTAAAAAGTTTTTGTTTATATTCATTTTATAATGCACATCGACTGCTTACTATCATGGTATCTAGATTCTCACAAGCTCACAAAATCACATATAACGCCACAAACCGTGTCAGGCTTCAAGTAATATGTTTGTGCAAGCCAGTGCATGGACCAACCAGGGTCCTGCAACTACGGCTGTGTTTTAGTGTCATGACACATACTCTCTCTCCTTTCAGGCTCCATTAGAAGCAGTCAAAAAGTTCAACCAGGCTCTTATGCTGGAACGCATTGAGACTTTATCCTTCAAAGTCTCTCTTGCTGCCTTTAAAAACACAAACGCAGTGACATGCTCTGTTTTGATGATATGAATTCATATGTAGTGATAATGTTATGATGTTTGTGGTATTTCCAGAACAAGTATAGAGTAGAAATAGTGGTTATTTCTTTCAAGGTGGACGGCGGAAGTTACAACTGTTTTTACGGAGACAAGCCCTGGAGATAAGCCACGCCCCCTTTTCACGTCTAACGCATCTGTGCATTGACTTTGCATGGGATCCACCCACTTTGCATGGGATCCACTCTCTCTCACTTTGCATGGGATCCACTCACTTTGCATGGGATCCACTCGTGCATTTGGTGTGAACGCAGCACGCGAATGAACACAACTTGTTGGGCGACTAAACTCATGAGGGTAAAGCGTTGTGAATATTCGCGACGCGTTTGGTGTGAACGCAGCATTAGGCTTCCCTTCCAAGGAATAAAGGTAGGATTTGGGTGCAAGACAGGACAATAATTTAACTTCTAGCCTAAAACAGTTAGGATGAGTCTGCTAACCCCGGTACAAAAGGCACAAGATACACCAAAACACACAACAAATACATTTTCCGTCATTACTGCCGTGACTTTCTTTAAATAAATGGTCAAATCAAATATAGTGTTCAGTGTATACTCGATACGGTCTAACGCACAATGTCCATTAACGAAAGAAACACAAATACAGAGTCTGAATTGGCAATCAAATGTCCTTAATTAAAGTAATTAAATTAAATGATGACTCCTGAGAACTATTAAGTGTTGTGGGTCAGAGTGGTGGTGCGAGTGTGCAGGAGGGTGTGAGTGTGTTGGGAAGGTAGTGGTCTGGAAGTCCTTTCAATCCGAATGAATTCAGTTAAATTCAATGTTTGAAGATCTGATGATAGGCAGTTCAGTTAAGTCCAATTTAGTGTTTTGTGTGTGTGTGTGTGTGTGTGTGTGTGTGTGTGTGAGGGTAGAATCTATGCTTCTGCTTTCCTACAGGAGAATGCTTATCTGTTGAAGATAACTTAGTCTGTGGATGAAGACAAACATGAAGATAGGTTTCACACATATCCCGGTGGAGAACACCCCACAATGCTTAGCAAGATTGCCAGGGTCTTTCAAGATGTGACACAAACACACACATGTAGCTCTGCTCACTGACCCCTGACCTCTTAATTATTTCTTAAATGACCCCAACAAACCCACCCACCTCGTCAGCTACATCACTCTCACCTGTTGGTCACACCCACCTCGTCAGCTCCATCACTCTCACTACTTAGTCACACCCACCTCGTCAGCTCCATCACTCTCAAAATGTTCCCAGACAGGGGAACATCTCCTCTTTCTTGCTGGTTCCATTGCAAAAAAAGAAGCTTGAATACTTTGCAAACAAATGCGCAATAAAGTCCTTAAAATGTGATTGGGGAATCCGTTATATTTCGAATCGCGCACCATTTACAACCCATCTTCTGAATCAGTCATGTGGTACGTCCCGGCTCGCGAGGCTTCGAACGTCATCACATACATCATCAACACAAGCCTCGATACGCACTTCACAAAGATCTTCCTGGATTACTCGACACACACTTCGAAGCCTCGACACGAAAGAAAACATCACTAGTAACCACCATCGTATTCTGTCCACGACCCCGAGATTCCTGCCCTCTTCCTTGTTTGTTTCCCTTGTGTGTTCTGCTTGAATAAATCTCTGCTTTCAACTCACCATTCCGTCGTATTGCGTTTGGGTCCTTTCACCACCCGTTGCAGTTTTGAGTAATGCAGTTGTGCCTTAGAACAGCAGTGCGTAAGGCACGCATGTTAGAAATATCTTTGTTTTTTAGATGGGAAGAGCGGTGATGAAGGCCTTAACAGCAGTTTAAAAAATCATGTTTTTGAACATCCAAAAAGCAAATGCCAAATGAAAGAATAACACTGGCTCTACAGATACTGAAAGCATCCCGTCCGTAATGATAGTGTTTGTCTGTAATGTGGGGGGGGGGGAATACAAACGTAAATTCAGGAATCGAACACACAACGTGGCTGGGAAGTACAGGCAAAAGGTTTTCACTGTGCAAACAAAAGCAATTGTGCAATATACAGTTTGTGAAGTCCATAGAAAACAAACGATCCTTGCAAATGTACCCAAGTCAAAAGAAAAATACATAGGGCTGGAATACAGGAAAAGAGAAATGTTAAATGTAGACTTAAAAATGTCCTCGTTAACAGCACTTAAAGTTAGGGCTGTCTCAGGTTTGCCCTGGTCAGATATGCTGCTATAGGCTTATAGGCTGCTGGGTTATGTTTTAAGATACACTGAGCTCCTCTCTCCTCTTCTCAATCTCCTTTACATCTCTCCATTGCACATTACTAACTCTAATTCTTCCCCAGAATATTTGTGCCTTCTCTCCTCATAGGGTCCATTGGACCTGGCGGTGTCTGAAGCTGGTCCTGGGACCTGACTCCTTGCCCCTGCTTCCTGCATCCAGCCCCTGGCCTGGGCTCCTTCCCAATGGCCCAGCCTCCTGCCTCAAGGGCCTGGCTTCATTGGTCCGGCCTCTTTCGCGACTTTATTTGCACAAAGTGATTGCTTTTTATTTGTTTTTGTCTGATGGAGCAATCTTTTTTATTTGAAAGTGATTGCAATTTTTTAAATTCTATTATTGGAAAAAACACAGATGGAGGAGTCACAAAAAGTTGTTATTTCAATAAAAATTCAGCATGGACCATTTTGTTACAATTTTGTTGGGGCACGAACATTTTTCTTCCTCCGAAGTGGGGCGCGAAGTTTGAGAACCACTGAGCTAGCGCCAGCCTGTGACCAAGAGCCCGCTGTCCGCGAGACGCAATGTGCAGCCCAGGAGAATAGCGAGATGCTCCACTGCAGACCAGCGCAGACGGCTGCCATCATGGCCATCTTAGTAAATGTAGAGATGTAAAGTAGAGGGAGAAGAGGAGAGACGAGCTAAAACGTCCCCCAGCAGCCTATAAGCCTATAGCAGCATATCAAGGGGCTGGACCAGGGCAAACCTGATTCAGCCCTAACTATAAGTACTATTAAAGAGGAAAGTCTTAAGTCTATTCTTGAATGAGGTGACTGTGTCTGCCTCCCGGACTGAAAGTGGAAGCTGGTTCCATAAAAGAGGAGCTTGATAACTGAAGGCTCTGGCTCCCATCCTACTTTTTAGGACTCTAGGAACCACAAGTAGCCCCACATTTAGTGAGCACAGCTCTCTAGTGGGGCAACATGGTACTACAAGCTCCTTAAGATATGATGGTGCATCACCAATCAAGACTTTGTAGGTGAGGAGAAGAATTTTAAACGTGATTCTTGATTTTACAGGGAGCCAGTGCAGAGCAGCTAATACAGGAGTCATGTGATCTCTTTTCTTAGTTTTTGTGAGTACACGAGCTGCAGCATTCTGGATCAACTGGAGGGATTTAAGAGACTTATTAGAGCAGCCTGATAATAAGGAGTTGCAGTAATCTATTTATGTATCTATGTATTTATTTCTTTACATCAGAATGTCTTGATTTTCTGAGGGACATAATCTTGAGGTCGTCTAGCATTATTATAAAGTGAATGTAGTTTAACTATGGGTCATTTCCTTTTAAATCTAATCTGAAATTAGAAATAAATTGGCTCAAGAATTGATTTGAAGTTAGCTCATGAAGGAGATTTTGAAGGGCTTTTATTTTGTAATCTAACATGAGAATGTCTTGATTGTCTCTGAGGGACATTGAGATAGTCTACTGAAGTGTAACTATGCACTATTTCCTTTTAAAATCTGAAATTAGAGACATTTGCTCATGAATGTGATTCTCTAGACCTTTTATTTTGAAATTCAACTATAGAATAACCCAAACTCAGAAGAGGTACATTCCTTTTTTTTCATGATTCATGATTTTTCATTTATTCAGTGTAATTTATTATTTGTATTTAAAAGGCGTATTTCCTGAAGTCAGTTTTAACATGCTCGTACTGTAATACCTCGTACTGCCTTTAAGTGAGGCCAGGCTTGACTGCAGTTCACTGCCTTGTTGTCCACGAAATTCATAAACCGGTACAGCCGGTTCTTTTCCCTAGTTGCTGCAGTTGTGATAAACTTCATTATATTACATGTCATTTAGCTGACGCTTTTATCCAAAGCGACTTACAATAAGTGCATTAAACCATGAGTCCAAACTCAGAACAACAAGAATAAAGCAAGTACAATTTCTTCAATAAAGTTAAACTACAAAGTGCTATCCGTACACTCTAAAAAGAGTATTTCAGTAGTAGTTGAAGTAACGTACATTTTTAAATGAGTCTCAATCAGATTTCTGCTTTAGTGAAGTCAATCTACTTTTGTGGATTATATCAATTTGAATTTACACGTTGTTCCCTTAACCTACTATTCTCATTTGAGTAAAAGCACATCAATTAGGTTTCTCTCTGTGTTGTGCGTCTGACGTCATGACGTCCACATCATTTCCAGATTTTTCCTCAGGAGTCGAGCTGCGATTTTTTCGAGTGAAGGTGACTTGGATAAAAGGTAAGTCTAGTGCTAAATTTAGTTTTGTATGTACGAATAGTGTAATATGTCATATATAAAATTGGTCCACCTGAATTAGTTACATTGTGCTAAGTATTAAGTTAGTAAGTATTTAACGTTAACTAAGTTAGTTAGTAAACTGACAAACCAAACCAGCCTTGTCATGCTAATGTTAGCATGTTTTATATTAACATTTATAAAGCATTTTACTCGTTTCGTGAAACATGTTTAACCTTTCGTAACATTAATAGCCTCGATATAATCACCAGCGCGTAGCTATTACAATTGCTATTATGTAATTAACTACCCTGCTGCAATGTCAGTTAGCATATTGCTAGCGAGCCTGTAGCATGAACAAGCTAGCGGTTAGCTACATATCAAAGCAATAATGAGCTGGTAAGGCTTACATTAGCTTGCCGCCAAGCGATTTAAAGGGTCTGTGCCCGCGGTTCTGTTAAGACTACTTCGGCGCGTGGAGTTGACGCGTTGGTGGTCACACATTTTGGGCTACAACACATTTTGGGCTACAACAGAACCTCACTTTGATGCGGAAGCTGGAATAGTGTCTTAACTTAGCTGCTTCAGAAAACCTGTATTTACCGCCGCTACCTGCGTTGTTTTCTATGTAGTTAAGTAACGTGACTCTTTCGCGCACGCGTGGAGGAGTTTCTTGTTGCCGACCAAAAAAACACCAAACTTGGCTGTGGGCGATGCAATGATAACAACTTGGTGTGCTGGCTGCTCTCGGTGACAGGGCTGCCTTCGGTTTAAGTTGGAAATGAGGTAGGCCGCGGTGATAAATACTCGCTGTGTGAAAGCGCCACAGTGACATGTTGCGTTGGTTAACGTTGGTTAACGTTAAGCGCCACAGTGACATGTTGCGTTGGTTAACGTTAAGCGCCACCGTGACATGTTGCGGTGGTTAACGTTGGTTAACGTTAAGCGCCACAGTGACATGTTGCGGTGGTTAACGTTAAGCTACGCGATACCCAGCTCAGTATTGCTTTGCCAGTGTGCTAATAAGCTGCTGTATTGTTTTTTAGCTGCTGTGAAGTCTTCTCACTTGGTCCTAACATAAACTAGTACCGGGTGGGGTAATGAGTAACACTAAATGTTTTGAATTTTTCTTCAGATTTTTTTCCATGACTGGTGGGTGACTTCAGACTTGAACACTATCTAAGGTAAGGTTTACTCTTTGAATAAAGTGCTATTGACAAGGCAGTAATGTGGCTTTATTTAATTTGAACGGTTACAGTAAATGATTGTTAGAGGAACTGTTTTTACCTCTGCTTCAACACTACTTTTGTATGAGTACTAATGGTTTTGGAAAAAATGTATCTTAAAACACACCGATTTGTAACCCACGCTCTCTTGAACTGCCTTTTTTAAGTCGGAACAAAATCATTGAACTTTGCTGAAGTCTTGTTTTAACATCAGATTTTTATATATATATATATATATATATATATATATATATATAAATAAATGCAATTAATATTTAAGTATTCAGAGAGGGCTTGCTACATGAGATGGACTTCTGTTTAAATGATTGTCTCCACATGCCCAGTAAAGGCCATCTCTGTTTTCCCCAGTGTTGCGCTTCATGTGGAGATGCAAGGACTGTGGAAAGGCATTATCAAGAAGATCTGAACTGCTCAAGCACTACAAGCTTACTCATAGGCATTACGGACGGGGCCATTCATATCCATACACTTACTCAAATTGTCCTTGTAGATTCAAGACTTGGAATGCCCTACTGAGCCATTTATCACGAAATCATCCTGCCCAACAAGTAGTCAACAAAGCCATATCAACCTTCACCTGCCATATTTGTAGTCATACTCAACTCTCCACAGAAAGGGAATATTTCCAACACATTTTCCAGCATCTTAAAAACAAAGAGACTGTAACATGTGTCTTCCAAAACTGTGACTATAAGACAAACTATAATTAAAGTTTGCAGACTATAATGCAAACTTCAAAAGCCATAAATACAGAAAACACTCTGGTGCAGCTAATATCATTAAACCTGCGATAAATTCTGTTGAATCCAATAATGCCAATAATATTACCAGTGATATTTCAGATGGGGAAAGCAATGCCATTTTAACAATACACAACATATTGGATCGAATTGATAACCTCTCTCTGCTGGTTGAGGTGTGGCGACACCCAGCCAAGAAATAGTCCAGCACATACCAGACATTGGCTCATCAACCAAAAAGTTGCACATTGTCAAGTTTCATGATGCATTTATTTGTTGTTTTACAACACAGGGTTGTCTTAATACTAGACATGGCCAATCATGAGATGTGAGCCTGAACCTGTACCAAATCCATATAGTGTAATCCCTTTTGGCATTATTCAGCAAACGTCTTTCATTAACAGCAATGGTGAATATAAATGTTGTGTTCTGATTAAGATGAAGAATTCGCATAATCAAGTTATCACAGTGCAGGACTGAAGCCAGTGGTATTATTGTCCCATACCTAGTGCATAGAATAACAGTGCCAATTGATGCCAGTGATGGTTTGTGTTTGTCATGCCCTCTGTAGGACTCTGGCGCCAATGATGCTCAGAGGGACCTGGAGCAGCTCACTTTGGCTGTGTTTGTCATTCGGAAGGAGGGGGAAGGACTGCAGGAGCTACCTGAAGACATTGGCATTGTCATTGAGGGCGTGCAGGTGTTGCATGGACTGACTTCCGTCGCCTCAGCTTGTGCCTTGCTTCTGGGTCTGATATATGCATTCAACCTGTCAAATCCCAAACCCCTTCATTTCACCTTTGAAGTGCTCCACAAAATTATCATGCATCTTGAGCAGCAAAAGATGTCCCCCAAAGTCCAAAATCTCTATGGCAGACTTCAAAACTAATAACACTACAATGGACCTGAAGACTGTCTAGCCTAGTGCCATATTGTGGTAGCAAACCATATTGTTGAATGCTTTTTACACTTATTTTGTAAGGAGGTGCAGGAGTTTGTTTATTGTTCTTTCCATTTGAGGCAGATGGTTTCATTTTCAAAAAATATGGTTGTCTCTTTTTGTTTTAGTTGATTTAAAAATCTTAAGATAAGTGCCTGTTCATATTTTCATAATTTTTTGTGTACTTAATACTGGTTTCATAGCATTTTGTTGCATTATTCTGCACTTTGTAGAACAAATTGTTTAATTGATATTTAAGCAATAACATTTGTGGTTTCACATTGATACTCGCTGTATTGTTTGTTATGCACTGTTACACATGTTGTGTATATTTGTTTTTCTTGAAAACAAGCATATAGTGTTTTTTTTACATTTATATAATAAAGTTTAAAAGACATCAGAATTGAGTGTATACATTTTCTTTCAGCCAACTTAAAATTGTAACTTCGGGAAAGGTATTTTAATTAGATTGAATAAACTAAAATTCCACACTATGGTTACTATAAAAATTACCTTTCCTGAAACTATATTATTAGGTTGTAAAGGAGCAGTATTTTACTTTAGTATCAAGCAAATAATTGAGTTGGAAAAACTGGAGACTTTAAGTTGAGTTGCCTTCATTTTAAGTTGGAGTAATGCAAACCATTGATTTGAAAACGATCAAATTATTACATACATTTGACTTAAAGCAATTGTGTTAATCTAACTTGGTAACTTAATTTGAGAAAACTTAATTCATTTGTGTGTTACCAATTGAAGTAATTCAATTAAGTTGGTCCAACTGTTCGCTTTTTACAGTGTAAGGGACATTTAAATGCTACCAAAGTGCCACTACGGCACTACCTTCCCTATTCAAGGTATAGTCAAAAAGATGTGTTTTTAGTTTGTGACGGAAGGTGTAGAGACTTTCTGCTGTCCTGATGTCAATGGGGAGCTCATTCCACCAATGAGGAGCCAGCACAGCAAACAGTCGTGATTTTGTTGAGTGTTTAGCTCGAAGTGAAGGAGCTACAAGCCAATTGGCAGAAGTCGAGCGAAGTGAACGAGCTGGGGTGTACGGTTTGACCATGTCCTGGATGTGAGGTTAGACCATGTCCTGGATGTGAGGTTAGACCATGTCCTGAATGTAGACCGGACCCGATCTGTTCGCAGCACGGTACGCAAGTACCAATGTTTTGAAGCGGATGCGGGCGGCCACCGGTAACCAGTGAAGGTCGCGGAGGAGCTGAGGATTGTGGGTAAATTTCGGAAAGTTGAAGACCAGTCGAGCAGCTGCATTCTGGATGAGCTGTAGAGGTCGAATGGCATTAGCAGGTAGACCTGCCAGGAGGGAGTTACAGTAGTCTAGGCATGAGATGACCAGAGCCTGGACCAGGACCTGGACCAGAGCCTGGACCAGAACCTGCGCCGCCTTCTGAGTGAGAAGAGGTCGTATTCTCCTGATGTTGTACAGCATGTACCTGCAGGAGTGTGTTGTTGCGGTAATGTTGGCAGTCAGGGAGAGTTGACTGACAGGTGTCACTCCGAGGTTCCTGGCAGTCGGAGTCGGGGCCAGCACTGAGTTGTTGACGTTAATAGTCAGGTCGTGGTGGGAGAGCCTTTTCCTGGAAGGAGGAGAAGTTCAGTCTTGTCCGGGTTAATTTTCAGGTGGTGTGCGGACATCCACTGAGAGATGTCAGTCAGACATCCACTGAGAGATGTCAGTCAGACATCCACTGAGAGATGTCAGTCAGACATCCACTGAGACATGTCAGTCAGACAGGCAGAGATTCGTGCTGCTACCTGTGTTTCAGATTGGGGAAACGAGAGGATCAGTTGGGTGTCGTCAGCATAGCTGTGGTAGGTGAAGCCATGCGAGCGAATGACAGCCGAGAGAGTTGGTGTACAGAGAGAAGAGAAGAGGACCAAGGACTGAGCCCTGAGGGACCCCAGTAGTGAGAGGACAAGGCTCAGACACAGATCCTCTCCAGGTTACCCGGTAAGAGCGGTCGGTGAGGTAGGATGAGAAGAGTGAGAGCGCAGTGCCTGAGATACCCAGGTCCTGGAGGGAGGACATGAGGATCTGGTGATTCACTGTGTCAAAGGCAGCGGAAAGGTCTAGAAGGATGAGGACAGAGGAGAGAGAGGCTGCTCTAGTGTGAAGGATAAGGACAGAGGAGAGAGAGGCTGCTCTAGTGTGAAGGATAAGGACAGAGGAGAGAGAGGCTGCTCTAGCAGTGTGAAGCTGCTCAGAGACAGCAAGGAGGGCAGTCTCTGAGTGGCCTGCCTTGAATCCAGACTGGTGGGGGTCTAGAAGGTTGTTACTGTGAAGAAAGGAGGAGACTTGGTTAGAGATAGCTCGCTCTAGAGCTTTGGAAAGGAAGGGGAGGAGAGAGACAGGTCTGTAGTTATTGACTTCAGATGGGTCGAGAGTGGGTTTCTTCAGGAGAGGGTTGACTCTTGCCTCCTTCAGAGAGTTAGGGAAACAGCCAGTAGAGGGAGGTGTTAATAAGATGGGTGCTTCACTATTTTAGTGTTTGAGCTTAAGATGTCCAGAAACTGAATATTAAATAAACGTATATTCTCCTTTAACAACTCCCGCTCTCTTCTCTGATCTCCTCCATTCTCCCAGCTCACAGGTGTGTCTTTTATCTCCTCCTTGGTTCCGCCTTCTTTTGCTGTCATGGTGGAAAGTGTTATTCTGAGCTTTTTCTTTTTCCCTTTCCACTACAACCTGCATTAACTGGTTTTATGGGCCACTTGGGGCTGTGGAGACTGTTGACACAACACTGACATTATCCCTCTTTTTAGTTCATATTAAGATCTTGTTAGCAGACAGATGCTTTTTTTTACACATCCAGTAGTTACAGGCAAGGCAAGTTTATTTATAGAGCACAATTCGTACACAAGGCAATTCAAAGTGCTTTACAGCTACATCAAATTACAAAAAGACAAATAAAATCATTCCATAAAAACATAAAAATATTCATTAATTAATTATATTAAAAGCGAAGAGATAAAATACTTTCAGTTGTCAAATAGAACTGTTTTCAGCCTGGATTTAAACATTGTCAGAGTTGAGGCCTGTCTCACATCTTCTGGAAGAACGTTCCATATTTTAGCATAAAAGTGAAACGCAGCCTCACCGTGTTGAGTCCTGACTCTGGACCAGCAGGAGACCACTCCCTGAGCTTCTCAGAGCCTGAGATGGTTCCTATGGCTCTAACATGTGAACCACTCCCTGAGCTTCTCAGAGCCTGAGATGGTTCATATGGCTCTAACATGTGAACCACTCCCTGATCTTCTCAGAGCCTGAGATGGTTCCTATGGCTCTAACATGTGAACCACTCCCTGATCTTCTCAGAGCCTGAGATGGTTCATATGGCTCTAACATGTGAACCACTCCCTGATCTTCTCAGAGCCTGAGATGGTTCATATGGCTCTAACATGTGAACCACTCCCTGATCTTCTCAGAGCCTGAGATGGTTCCTATGGCTCTAACATGTGAACCACTCCCTGAGCTTCTTAGAGCCCGAGATGGTTCATATGGCTCTAACATGTGGACCACTCCCTGAGCTTCTTAGAGCCCGAGATGGTTCATATGGCTCTAACATGTGAACCACTCCCTGAGCTTCTCAGAGCCTGAGATGGTTCATATGGCTCTAACATGTGAACCACTCCCTGATCTTCTCAGAGCCTGAGATGATTCCTATGGCTCTAACATGTGGACCACTCCCTGAGCTTCTCAGAGCCTGAGATGGTTCCTATGGCTCTAACATGTGAACCACTCCCTGAGCTTCTCAGAGACCGAGATGGTTCATATGGCTCTAACATGTGAACCACTCCCTGAGCTTCTCAGAGACCGAGATGGTTCATATGGCTCTAACATGTGGACCACTCCCTGAGCTTCTCAGAGCCTGAGATGGTTCATATGGCTC
This sequence comes from Cyclopterus lumpus, assembly GCF_009769545.1. Lineage (NCBI taxonomy): Eukaryota > Metazoa > Chordata > Actinopteri > Perciformes > Cyclopteridae > Cyclopterus > Cyclopterus lumpus. The sequence goes on from NC_046985.1 coordinate 19,903,950, forward strand.
TAACATGTGAACCACTCCCTGAGCTTCTCAGAGCCCGAGATGGTTCATATGGCTCCAACATGTGGCCCACTCCCTGAGCTTCTCAGAGCCCGAGATGGTTCATATGGCTCTAACATGTCACACATGTACGTTGGTGCTAGACCATGAAGAGATGTGTACACAAGCAGAGCTGTTTTAAAGTCTATTCTCTGAGCAATAGGAAGCCAGTGCAAAGACCTGAGCACTGGACTAATATGGTGGTATTTCCTGGTTCTAGTCAGGACTGGAGCAGCAGCGTTCTGGATGTTCTGCAGCTGTCTTACAGCTCGTTTAGAGCCCAGTGAGCAGGCCGCTACAGTAGTCTAACCTGCTGGAGACAAAGGCATGGATTAGTCTCTCCAAGTCTGGTTTTAGTTTTTTATATTGTACATTCATGTTGCTACTCTGTTGTCTTTAATCTCTTTTTATATTTATCCTGTCATTTGTAATTTAAATATGTACAACGAGAGCGTACGTGTAACCAGAGTCGAATTCCATGTATGTGCACACATACATGGCCAATAAAGGTGATTCTGATTATTGCTCAGACTTTACCAAGACCAATTATTTTTAAGATGACAGTGTCTGCACTGGTCAGTGTGAAATAGAATATGTGAACTTTAAGTGTGTTCGGGGTTACGATTTATTAATGTTACCGCTAACTGAGCCTCAGTCCACACAGTAGTTTTGAAACCGTAGGACAGACATTTTCTTTCCAGAGAGTGTATGTGAAATATGTGATGCTCTACAGTTTCTAAACATGCATAAAGTAAGAGAAGACTATGTAATTTTTCAATTCAATTCAGTTCAGTTTATTTTGTATAGCCCAATATCACAAATTACAAATTTGCCTCAGAGGGCTTTACAATCTGTACACATACGACATCCCTGTAAGAAAACAGAAAGAGGGAAAGCCACAGAAAAAAAGCATATGAAATAAAAGACTAGGACATGGAAGGAAGAACAAATAGTAAAACTGCTGAGAGAGATAGAAAGGACTAAATAAGTTGAGTTTGATAAACTGAAGGAGAGAAAAGAGAAAAGCATAGTAGAGGTACAGTTTCACTGCAATATAACCACAACCTTAGCAACAACCTCTATCTTGTATCTAGATTCATGGACAGCAGGAGGGTTCCACTCAAATTATCACAGCAGCAGATAACTGTTACGAGATTTCACAGTTGATTTGACAGCAGTAAGCCTTGTGATTCCACTGTAATTAACACAGCCATCACAAGTCTCATTTTGCAGTGCTGCTTCAGAAACAACATCCACATAGAATATACTTCCAAACTATGAATACAGGAAGCAATAGTCATCTTTTACAGTGAAAAGAAAACCTCCAAAACATAACAATAAAGAGGGCAGGCGGAATAAGGCAAGAGAGATAAATAATAAAAGGTGGCGGCAGCAGGTAGAGGTTGGGAGGAGAGAGGGATATAAATAAGGTGAAAGGAAAGTGTGAGAGTGGATTGATTGTTGCCCTGCAGCTCAGGAAACAATCATAGAGCAGCAGCGTTCACGACCTCCTGCAGAAGTCTTTATTACGCAGTAATATCTGCTGTTCAGAGAAGCTCCCCATACTGCTGCTGAAGTCGCTCTGTACATTTCCACAGGCCACGGTCTGCTGAAATCTACTGCAACCGTTTACGGATGTTTCTGATTTACTCACAATTAGAAGACGTGTTAAAGAGAAGCATTTGTTACTAAATGTCTAATGTAGTCCAGGAATCAATTCAATTCAATTCAGTTTATTTTGTATAGCCCAATATCACAAATTTGGCTCAGAGGGCTTTACAATCTGTACACATACGACATCCCTGACCTTTGACCTCACATTGATCAGGAAAAACTCCCCAAAAATAACCTTTGACAGGGAAAAAAGGGAAGAAACCTTCAGGAGAGCAACAGAGGAGGATCCCTCTCCCTGGATGGACAGAAGAATAGATGTCATGTGTACAGAATGAACAGAGTTACAGAGTTACATAAACACATTACATGAATATGACAATCACTTGTGTAGCATTGAAAAGGACTCACCATAAATAAATACTAATCCTCTGATATGTGATATGTGTCATTTTTCTTTTCCCACTTTATTTTTGTCTTTTCACCACAGATAGAAATATATATATATATAGATATATATATACACATATATACACATATATATACATACATACATATATAATGTAATTAAACCTCTCCTGAAAAAGCCCACTCTTAATCCAGAGGTGTTGGCTAACTACAGACCGATCTCTAACCTTCCCTTACTCTCTAAGATCCTTGAGAAAGTAGTCGCTAATCAGTTGTGTGACTTTCTACATCAGAATAGTTTATTTGAGGACTTTCAGTCAGGATTTAGAAAACACCACAGCACAGAGACAGCACTGGTGAAAATTACAAATGACCTCCTAATTGCATCAGATAAAGGACTCATCTCTGTACTGGTATTATTAGACCTTAGTGCTGATAAAGGACTCATCTCCATACTGGTCTTGTTAGACCTTAGTGCTGATAAATGACTCATCTCTGTACTTGTCTTGTTAGACCTTAGTGCTGATAAAGGACTCATCTCTGTACTGGTCTTGTTAGACCTTAGTGCTGATAGAGGACTCATCTCCGTACTGGTATTATTAGACCTTAGTGCTGCGTTCGACACCATTGATCATGATCTATTACAGAGACTGGATCAGTCGATTGGCATTTCAGGTACCGCACTAAGTTGGTTTAAATCCTATTTATCGGATCGATCTCAATTTGTATTTGTAAACGATGAAGCCTCAATGACCACCAACGTTAATCACGGAGTTCCACAAGGTTCTGTGCTTGGACCAATTTTATTTACCTTATATATGCTTCCTTTGGGCAACATTATCAGGAAACACTGCATAAACTTTCATTGCTATGCAGATGATATTCAATTATATCTATCGATCAAACCAGAGGAGACCAACCAGCTCGCTAAAATTCGAAAATGTCTTAAAGACATAAAAACATGGATGACCTACAACTTCCTGATGTTAAACTCAGACAAAACTGAAGTTATTTTACTGGGCCCTGAACACCTCAGAGATCAATGATCTGGTGATGTGGTTTCTGTAGATGGCATTTCCCTGGCATCCAACACCACTGTAAAGAATCTCTAGTTATCTTTGACCGAGACTTGTCCTTTAACTCCACGTGAAGCAAATCTCAAGGATTGGATTTTTTCATCTACGTAACATTTCAAAAATCAGGCACATCTTGTCTCAAAAAGATGCAGAAAAGCTAGTTCACGCGTTTGTTACTTCCAGACTAGATTACTGCAACTCCTTATTATCAGGCTGCTCTAATAAGTCTCTTAAGTCCCTCCAGTTGATCCAGAATGCTGCAGCTCGTGTACTCACAAAAACTAAGAAAAGAGATCACATGACTCCTGTATTAGCTGCTCTGCACTGGCTCCCTGTAAAATCAAGAATCACATTTAAAATTCTTCTCCTCACCTACAAAGCCTTGATTGGTGATGCACCATCATATCTTAAGGAGCTTGTAGTACCATATTTCCCCACTAGAGAGCTGCGCTCACTAAATGCGGGGCTACTTGTGGTTCCTAGAGTCCTAAAAAGTAGGATGGGAGCAAGAGCCTTCAGTTATCAAGCTCCTCTTTTATGAAACCAGCTTCCACTTTCAGTCCGGGAGGCAGACACAGTCACCTCATTCAAGAATAGACTTAAGACTTTCCTGTTTGATAGTGCTTATAGTTAGGGCTGAATCAGGTTTGCCCTGGTCCAGCCCCTTGATATGCTGCTATAGGCTTATAGGCTGCTGGGGGATGTTTTAGGATACACTGAGCACCTATCTCCTCTTCTCTCTCTCCTTATAGATGAATTTACATCTCTCCATTGCACCTTATTAACTCTGCTTCCTCCCCAGAGTCGTTGTGACTTCACGTCTCATAGGGTCCATTGGACCTGGAGGTGTCTGATACCTGGTGAGCCGGCCTCCCGCGTTGGCCCTGCTGATGCCCCGCCCCCCCTCCTCTCTACCTCCTTCTGTTTCATGGATTGGAGTTCCATTCATACATTGTCATATTCATGTAATGTGTTTATGTAACTTTGTAACTCTGTTCATTCTGTACACATGACATCTATTGCTTCTGTCCATCCGGGGAGAGGGATCCTCCTCTGTTGCTCTCCTGAAGGTTTCTTCCCTTTTTTCCCTGTCAAAGGTTATTTTTGGGGAGTTTTTCCTGATTCGATGTGAGGTCCTGGGACAGGGATGTCGTATGTGTACAGATTGTAAAGCCCTCTGAGGATAATTTGTAATTTGTGATATTGGGCTATACAAAATAAACTGAATTGAATTGAATTGAATATACATATATACACAGAAATGTATACAAGTATAAATAACAAAAAATAAAGGGGGTCTGGTTTGCTCTGTCCTCTCAAAAACTTGATAAATCCTGATAACCATTCAAGCATTCTTTTCTTGTGTTATCGTTGACGTGTAAACATCGTCCATTTCGCCCACTTCTCACAACATTGCTCCTCTTGAGCTCTTAATCTGTGAGTTAACGCTTCCATATCATTCACGATTTTCAACCATCCATCTTGTGATGGTGGTTGAATCGTGTGCCATCTCTTCGTAATAGCCTTTCTACTAGCTGCTAGCAGAATGTTCAGCAGATACCGGTCTTCCCCTAACACGGTATCTGTTGTCATATTACCAAAATAGAGAAACATACACGACCTAGATGTGTCATAGCCTAGAATTTTGGCAGTAACCTTATGGACATTTACTCAAAACTGTACAATTTCCGGACATAGACAAAATATATAACTTTTGAGAATTTCTGGCATGAAACGGTCAAATATGAAGATGAATATCAGAAGAAAATATTGTCTTTCAGTATTTTCAGTCCAGAAATATCAGCAGCAGTTTAACTTTAAAAAAAAAGAAAAGCCCTTATCCATCGAAAACAGTTGCACCTCACAGTTGGAGACTCTAATTGAGACTCTCTTCAGTCCCTCTGTTCTTGTAGTTTGGAAGAAAACTGTCTTTATTATGGAGAGAAGGTGAAGAAAGTGAAGGAAAATTATGATGAATCAAATCCAACATTAGTCCTCATGTCACAGTGTGGTGTTACAATCCTTTTCAATGATATCCAGCTAATGAATGATAGCAGTATGAAATCTGTTTGAGTATCAGATGTCAGTTTTCTCCACTAGTTTATGCTTTGTCACTACTAGTTTGGCATTTTGTCTTACTAGTTGAACAAAAACTCGTACTCGTCCTTCTTTTTCAGCAACTAGTGGCACCTTTGACCAACAGATGTCCCGCCGGGCGCTGCACAAGTAGCTCCAAATACTCAAATTACTTTAAGTCACACTCCATAATAATAACAAATCTACACACCAACAATTTGAACCTGAAACTATTTACAAAACAAACATAACAATCAAAAAATTAACAGTTTTCTGTATGTGCCCATGAGGAGGGGGGGGGAGAAGGAGGGAGAGGGGGTGAAATGCATTACTTACTCCCTGCTGATTCCCTCAATTGTGCCCTCCCAGCTCCCTCCGTGCTTCATCTATCACCACCTTTGCCATGAGTTGCTTGGGGCTGAGCTCTCTGGTGTCTGTTGAGGAAGCACAATCACACAACAAAAGCCCATCACCACTGCAGTCAGCATATAGCGGACCGTGCAGTGGACACGTGGGCATGCAGTCCATCAGCAGCTGCAGACACCTCTTCAGCCCGGCATACTCGTCAACCTGCAAATGTATCTTGGTCTTCTGTTCACTGACCTGCAAAACACAGAAAACACATGAAACATTTCAAAGAAAACCCACAGATTACACCCGCACATCAGTCGAGACCTTCGTACTTACACAGATGACAAAGCGGGTGGAGAAGTCCCGGCTGCCTTTGGCTGCCTCTTTGAAAGCCTGGATAATGACAACTTTTGTCTTTGTCAAGACCCTTTGGTAATGACCATGTAGGGCAGTAATGGAGGCAGAGAAATAGCCATAAAAGCAATAACGTAGCTGTGGCATGTTCCAATGCTGCGTTCACACCAAAAGTGTCGCCCGACAAGTTGGTTCATTCGCGCCTTAGAAGGGCGTGGCTTATCTCCGTGGCTTATCTCCGTGGCTCGTCTCCGTAAAAACAGTTATAATTTCCACCATCCACCACGTTCGAAATAACCACTAGTTCTGCTTTATATTTGTTGTGGACATCCCATAAACGTCGGAACATCTAACGCCCTGGTGTTTGGGTTCATAACATCACCCGTAGGCTCACACAGCTCAGGGAGTTTCACCGACTCCGTCTCGTTAACTTCCACTTCCAGCGCTACCAGAGCAGCAGCCAGTTTGTCACGGATCGAAGACCAGGGACCCAAGCACAATGGACGAAACAGAGTAAGCAAATAATAATCCTTTACTGGAGTAACGGCAGGAACAGAACAGACAGAAACAGGGACACAGACTATGGAACGCTGGAGAACTTGGTCTCAAAACACAAGACAATCTGGCAGAGGACAAGTGAGGGAACCTAAGTAGTGAGTGACTAACGAGGGAATGGGCTGCAGGTGAGATGGGCGTGAGAACCAGGTGAAGGGAATGAAGGACGATCAGGTGTGAATGACTGGGTCTGAAATGACAAGAGAGTTAATAGACAAACAGATATAAAGAAAACAACTATTAACAGAAAGAAGGTGTGGAGCTGAACTGTTACACAGTTGGATTCACCAACTGCACGACATCAGTGATGACGTGCGGAGCATCTCAACTTGGCTTTCGCAACTCAGCGTTAATCATATTTTTCGCTTTGCATCATTCTTGCGGCCGGCAAAAATGTGCTTTATTGGCAACCATTCACGTCTGTCCATTAACTTTGCATGGGATCTACTCTCTGGAGAAAAGCTCCTTCATTCGTTGTGCCATGAAGTACACATCTTGTCCACAAGGCTGACTATGCTACCATACTTTTTGATCTTTCCTACCACTTTTTTTTTTGCCAAACTTCCGACCATTTAGGTCAGGTCATCATGGAACACCTCACACAAGGTATTCCAGTTCCTAGCCAAAATAAATACTCTCACAAGATTACATTTAAACACATTATTACAAGATTAGAATTTACCATTGCACAATACATTTTTACTGAAAACATCATAATTCTATTCAACGTTAGCTGATAGTTTTGTTATTTAGCCAAGCAGGCTTTTAAATATTTACACTGGTCTAATGTTGTCTGGTCATAACTAAGAAAGGGAGGGATAGCTTGTCATCAAGAGTCTAGTATAAATCAACAATTACTGTGGTGTTCACACTGAAAGAATGCACACATATGTTATAAATTATTAAATAAATTACATAAATCATTCAGACCTGAAACACTGTCACATATCGTCTGCATCGCTCCTACAAACGGTAGTGAATGTATCCGACAGAAAGTGACTTCAGACATGCCAAAAGTGATCAAAATGATGATGGCCTGATCCACTTCTTCCTAAGGTACATCAGAAAGGACTGCCGAGGGTTAGCACATAGTACTGGTCGTCTTGGAAATTTCCTGAAATAGTAACAATATCCAAATTGTTTCATTTTGAGTATGTTTAATGCATATTGAAGCAAGCATATACATGTTCCAAGTGTCCTTTTGTCAGCTCAATGTCCTTAATATGATACATAAAGGTGACCATTAAACCAGTTTTATGTTGTGAGCAATGTTTTTTCCCTAGGACAAATGATCAATGCATGTTTCCCTGGATCAATATGATGACATCTCCCACAGCTTACTGGCCTACTGGTGTAATTTAATAAAAGAGATGGAGAACTGTTACTTTTAAAGGGAAGTGCCATGATGTCTCTCCACATCCTCAGAATTATTCCTGTGAGGGTATGAAGTTGTCATTAATTCAGGTTGAAGAAACTGATCAACATTTCCATCATGTTGTTCTAGAGGGGGCACTGTGTGATTCATGAAACAAAATGTTTAGTCTTGTTTCATTCCTGACATTTTCTTCCACCTACTATCTGTGCCTTCACTCTGCCACTAAGCCTCACCTCGTCGGCCACACTGATGTACAGGGCTTCATTTGAGACTCTCCTTCTCTCCCAAATGTCTCTACAAAGAGACATCAGGAGTAAAGAACCTATTTGTATCCATGCTAATGAGGCTGAGTGAGTCCATCCCTCCTGGTGAGTGTGCAAGCACCCACACAGCTCATGAGCACAGCCGGCCCCTCCCCCCTCAGCGAGAATCTACAGACCCCAAGGGAATGGAATATTCTCTTTTATTCTCTCCATATCGGGCCTGTTGGAGGCTCTCCTCGCTGCTATTTATTTTAGCTGAGTCTTTTCAAATAGAGAGCATTATTATCTGGTGATGGAGCTATAATTACAGGGCCTCAGCAGTCACTCTGGACAGAGGCATGCACTGTTTCATCATGGCTACAAAACCGCAGACTGGCAAAGTGCATAAATGTAAAGAAAAGATAGGAAGTAGAAAAAAGGAAAGAAATACTGTTTGGAGATTGCTCAATAAATACAATATATTCATTTTACTTAATACGTAGTTTAAAGAGTTGTGTAAAGGTAGAATAAATCCACAAAAATGTGCCAACATGGCAAAGCTGGAACACGACGGGGACTGCATCTGTCTCCCAAATAATAAAAAACCCTAACAAGGTCGAGTATCCAGTGTCTCTGTGCTGGGGGGGTAACCCGGACCCGTTACACTGTCCTTTGCGAGGACTAACAGCACTCTGATACACCGTGAAGCTCCTGTCATCAAATGTCTACAGCTAAAACAAATGTTGTCTCGGAGGGATCAACAATGTTGGGTAGTATTCGACAAGGAGGGGGAAAGATTGGTTGCTCAATGTTGGTGTGCTATTGGTAATCTACTATATTTGTGGCCTCCGAGGCGGTGGTGTCAGATTGGAACAATTTGAGTTTGACATGGCACTATTTGCCTGGTTTCCCCCAATACAAAAATAGGCTTTATCCCAATGAATCTGGTCCACTGTTCCCCAATTATGATTGAGATTGACAGGGCACTGAATACGGTGGGCTTGACATTGATGAAATGTCTTAACCAAATGAAATATGAGTTTGTTAGGATTGGGGATGCTATACACAAAGGTGAGTAAACCCTATGTTGCATTTGAAAAAGCTCGGAAAACTGTCTGTACCCATTTCACAGGCAAATTCAGTGCTATCAGTGAACTAATATTAGGTGGGCTGGCTACAAGGGCAACTACGGCTCAGTGCTAGAGCGGGTTGTCCTTCAATCAGAGGATCGGTGGTTTGATCCCCGGCTCCACTAGCCCATGTCGATGTGCCCTGGGGCAAGGCACTTGACCCCAAAGTGCTCCTGTGTGACTACAGTGTATGAATGTGTGTGAATGTTAGTTAGTCCTGATGGGCAGGTGGCACCTTGCATGGAAGCTCCTCCCATCAGTGTGTGTGAATGGGTGAATGATGGCATGTGCTATGAAAGCACTTTGATTTAAGTGAATTTATCTCAGTTCTTCTGCAAATGAACACAAGTTTTTATTTTTTTTAATGGCGAGCACTAAATTATAAACTTTAATGTTGTAGCCATGTAGCCACAGTGAATACACTCTCACACAAATCTAAAAACACAAGCCGCATGTGCTTTTATGAACATGTTATATAATGATGGCAATCCCATAAAAAAACTCCCAGGATGTTTTACTGTTGCTTCTCACAACTTCACTTTATTCATCAGATCGTTAATCAACGTGATTTGTGGGTATCATGCCAAAAGCTCCTCATTGAAAACCCCATCATCCTCTATAAAAGTGACACTAAACATCAACATCTTCATCCCACTGTTACACTGTAATAGTATGAAGCCTGTCCACTGGACAACAAAGAACAGTAAATGGGCTATTGTCTCTTGAGGAGGCATTTTATGTGTTATAAGTAGTATGATATTCTACTAAACTAAGCTTTGAGTCACCATTTAGAAAGGGCACAGAGGCAGTGGTGACTGCAGTCCCAAGCGCATGATAACCTCTTCAAAACAGCTCATTACAGATGTAATTGCAGATTTCTTTCCAGTGAAAAAAGGATAAAAATCAAGAAAAGAGGAAAGCTTTCAAGACATACTGTCTGGCAGAAGAAAAATCTTTTTTTATAGGCTTGACTTTATAGATGGATTGTGCGTTGTGCCTGTAAATTGTGCTCTGAAGCTCATCATTGCATGGTTATCAGACATTTAGAAAAAAAGAAATAAAAAACATAAAACCACCAGCTGTCCGATAGAGGATCCAGAGTGCATATGGTCCTTACATAAAAGCATGTTGCTTCAATCACTATTACAGATCAATTTCTCTTCATATCTCTTTTCACAGCAATTTTCACTTGTTGTGCACCTTGAACATCAACACAGTCTTCTCCGAATCATTGATTGTGCACTTAAAAAGGATGTTGCTCTGAGTTGTTCGACGTGTGCATTTCCAATTATTGAGACTGATCTGACCCCATATCACCACAGAGTTACATATCATCGAGATATCTTCTGTTAGCTTCTACAGCCGTGTCAGCCAACACATTGTCACTCTACTGGTCAAAAAGCAACAATTGGCCAGTGGCCCTTTGCTTCACACTGTCCCTCTCTAGGTTCCTCTTTAGGTGTCATGGCACGTCCGTTTCTGCTCCTTACAAGCATAGTGTCTTTTTATAATGTGCTTTTGATGTAGGTTTACTTAGTTTAAAGGTTTGTTTATGTAACAAAACTACTTAGATAGGTTTAGGAAAATATTGTGCTTCAGGTGTTCCATAAGAAAACTATGATAATAAAAGTCAATGTTGACTTACCCATCCAACCTGTCATCACACCCTCTCTCCGAAGACGTGTACACTCTTTATGCCACATCGGTGGCTCTGAGCATCAAATACTTCTGTGGATGGGTTTACATTGGAGTTTGTTGAAAGCCTGGTGCGTCCCATACAGATGCTAACTTCTTTGTACAGGGTTGTGCTACCAGATTTATGTGACTACTTAATCCTGGCTATGCTTTGAGCTAAATGCTAATATCAGCATTATCTATTTGAGCATGGCAACATGCTGATATTTAGCAGGTTTGATGTTTACCATGGTCACCATGTTTGTTTAGTGCGTTTGAACATTTACTAAAAATGTGATACTGGACAAACATATTTAACAGATGATGGCATTATATATGGTCATGCCATTCAAATGAATGCAGAGGAGGGCCTCATAGCAATCTAGGCTGTAGTCGCCTTCTGTTTCATGGATTGTGGAAATCTGGATCGTGGTCCATGCCCACTAATAATTATGCATACATTGTCATATTCACATAATGTGTTTATATAACTCTGTAATGCTGTTCATTCTGTACACATGACATCTATTCATCTGTCCATCCGGGGAGAGATTGAATAATTGTTAAGATATTTCATAAAAAAATTAAAAGTCAACATGCGTGAGGTGCTAGAAGAATAGTCAGGGCATTATCCAAGTCATGAAGCTTCATCCACTGAAACCTTCAAAGTGGTGGATCAACCAACAGAGAGACAGACATTGTGTGTGTGTGTGTGTGTAGGTGTGTGTGTAGGTGTGTGTGTAGGTGTGAGTGTGTGTGTGTGTGTGTGTGTGTGTGTAGGTGTGTGTGTGTAGGTGTGTGTGTAGGTGTGAGTGTGTGTGTGTGTGTGTGTGTGTGTGTAGGTGTGTGTGTAGGTGTGAGTGTGTTCAATGACGGTTTTACAGGTGCACTGTCTATCATTTTTAAACATCGCTCTATCACTGTCAAATTATAATGCTATCTTGGAACATTTATTGCACAAATGGCACCACAGTGAATAAGATTGGTAGTCTCTGTCTCCCACTATATGCTGTTGTTAACGCCAGTGTTTCCACAAATTATCTCCCCAGCTGCTATAAACCCTTTTTGTAGCTTTGATGCCAAGCTATAAATTTCAATACTCAATATTTCTCAATATTCCTATATTCACTCCCATGCTTAATTTAACAGAAAGCAGGAGGGGTATCAGTGGCATTGAAGTTAACATTTGCTGGGTAGTGCTTAAAGGACAACATTAGAACATTAAATTAAAGTGTCATCTCAGTTACAAACTACTGCAAAAGGCCTGTCTTTTGCAGCATCTGGTTCTACCTTATTAATAACCAAGGAACACAACCTATGTAGCAGGTTTGAATATTATATGTTATGTTATTAACACAATTTGAGTTATGAGTGTAATGAGAAATATAATTGGCGACAGACAAATCTCTTTATTTCATATTACATCTTTCTGTGTGTGTTTTATCTTTCAGCTTCTGTTCCCAAGTCACATATCCAAAAAGATGGCTGATGAGGAGGTTGCAGGCAGTGTTCAATGATTTACTTACTTTATTTATTTTGGAACAGACTTCCAGCAGCAGCTAGTCTAAAAACAGAAAACAGGCCGGAAACAGTCGGCTCTCCAAAACAACAGGACGTAAACACCAAGTAAACTAAACACGGGGAATCAGGACTTTAATGCTTGAAATAAGACAAAAATGACACATGACATGAGGAGAGTAACTTTCCTCATGAGTACAGTGAGTACGGGCCAGTTAACATGTTAGTCAGGGATGAGAGAACAGGGGGACGTGTGTGTGTGATAATACTATTATTATTAATAATAATAATAATAATATTAACAATAATGGCAGGGCTGGTGATGCCCTCGACACCTTCATGGAGCTCCAGAGTGGGTCAGCAGGGTCAGTCCTGCAGGATAAACCAGTGTTAATTTATTGACATGACATTGACTTTTGTTGTTGTTGTGTTATTTTGACTAATTGGCCCAGCTTAGACCTGTTTATGAAGGGAACAATGTTATGGTGGCAGAGGAGTTTTAGTCATATCTTTCTGCTCTCAGGAAGGCGCCACAACACCATTTGGGAAAGCATGTTCACATGGACGCCGTGTGAAGGAGGAAGGAGCAAGAGAGGGATGAGGGGCAGACACTTGATCAATAACATGACTGTATAATACTATGTTTTCTGGGTCAGACCTCCTAACCATTTATGGGACGGAGCTCTGGTCAAGTGTTTGGACGTTGCACTTGTTTTCTCTAAGGGAGAGTGGAAAGGTTAATTTCCATCGCACACTGGCTCCCTGTAAAATCAAGAATCACATTTAAAATTCTTCTCCTCACCTACAAAGCCTTGATTGGTGATGCACCATTATATCTTAAGGAGCTTGTAGTACCATATTGCCCCACTAGAGAGCTGCGCTCACTAAATGTGGGGCTACTTGTGGTTCCTAGAGTCCTAAAAAGTAGGATGGGAGCCAGAGCCTTCAGTTATCAAGCTCCTCTTTTATGGAACCAGCTTCCACTTTCAGTCCGGGAGGCAGACACAGTCACCTCATTCAAGAATAGACTTAAGACGTTCCTGTTTCATAGTGCTGACAGGGATGTCGTATGTGTACAGATTGTAAAGCTCCATTCATACATTGTCATATTCATGTAATGTGTTTATGTAACTCTGTAACTCTGTTCATCTGGTCACATGACATCTATTCTTCTGTCCATCCGGGGAGAGGGATCCTCCTCTGTTGCTCTCCTGGAGGTTTCTTCACTTTTTTCCCTGTCAAAGGTTATTTTTGGGGAGTTTTTCCTGATCCGATGTGAGGTCAAAGGTCAGGGATGTTGTATGTGTACAGATGTAAAGCCCTCTGAGCCAAATTTGTAATTTGTGATATTGGGCTATACAAAATAAACTGAATTGAACAGAAAAGAGAAATATGTTGTCTATGACATGGATAGATAATATAAAATATAATAGACAGGGTCAGAATGTATGTATGGTAATATAAATGAGAGTGTGTTTGAATTACGATTTGTGAACAGGCAAAAAATAAATAAATAAATGAAATAAATAAAAACGATAATGACAATAATCTGTGTGGAGTTTGCATGTTCTCCCCGTGGCAGCGTGGGTTCTCTCCGGGCTCTCCGGCTTCCTCCCACAGTCCAAAGACATGCTGCAGGTTAATTGATCTCTAAATGTCCCATAGGTGTGAATGTGAGAGTGAATGGTTGTATGTCCCTACATGTGCCCTCGATGGACTGGCGGCCTGTCCAGGGTGTCCCCTGCCTTCGCCCTATGTCAGCTGGGATAGGCTCCAGCGCCCCCGCGACCCTAATGAGGATAAGCGGTATTGAAAATGGATGGATGGATGGATGGATGACAATAATTTGAAGGATTATAGGATGCATGGAGTCAGGTTTGTAAAAATATAATAAAAGATGACTAGGTGGAGTTGAGTTCTGTTCTATTGGTTATGACGTAGATCCATAGAGATGCAATCTATTTTAAGTTATTCCAGTGTTATGAATGGTAACCATTTTCAAAAATTGCAAATGGTTACTAAAACCAGATTATCTCCTCAACCACAAGGCTATTTGGATAATTTCAATGGTATAATATAAAGAAAACACTTGCTATTTAATATGTGTATATACAATTCTATTCTTCCAGAGACCAACCGGTCACCGGTAATGGCCAATAAACTGCCAATCAATTGGTGCATATCTAGTTTGAAACACAATGCATGCAATATTAGCATTATACAAAGGTCTATGGGAGTCCTGAGGAGAGTTTTCTTCAGAGGAACTTACCTTATGATAATTGTCCAAATCCCTGTTAATTTTATTTATCATATATATTCACCTCATCATGTGGCCAATAGCATTGCACCAGAAAAGTGTCCAGGGATTGAATACCGTTTGTCAGCTTTCTCTGTGACCTACAGAGTTGTGCTCTGGCCCCATCCTGGGTGCCGGAAGCCCCTCTGGAGTTTGTGCTCAACCTGCATGATCTCCTCTGATTTTCCGCAGAAACCAACTCGGTGGCACTAATGACGAGCATTAAAAGTGCAAGATCAATGGCTCTCAACAGTAGGAAAGAAAGGATGACATGCATTAATATGCCCAGCTATGTCAACCAGGCAAAGAGAAGCTATATCTATCCAATATCTTTACATTAAAATAAATAGTTATTTCCTTCTATATTAATGTCCAGATTGATAAATACAGCACCTATAACGATAGAAATAGACAATCATCTTGTTGATTTCTATAGTTATGTGGGTCATAAAGAGTCATCAGTATTATATTAAGTTTAGCAATCTAATATTAAACATCTGCAGTTACATACTAGCTTTTATATATATATATATATATATATATATATATATATATATATATATATATATATATACAATCAAAGTAGAATTTTAACACATCATATTTCTGAAATAATTTTAAAGATTTCTTATAGTTGTATGTGCCAAGAAGAAGAAAGAGAAATAGTTACCCGCTGTTTTTCAAATAAATGTGATCCTGCTAAAGGAATAACCTTTTTTTGGTGGGAAAACAAATTTAACGTGAATAACAATATCCATCACACCGTGTTGTTCATCACAGCCCCAATTATTACAGTTAATTAAAAATGGTTTTAATTATCCTGGTTACCAGCAGTTTTGGATGAAGACACAAGCAGCCCTGAGAGAGTTATTAACACAGGTTTAATTGATCCACAATTTTTTTTACGAGACTGTGAATGCATCTGCCTTCAACACACTTGTTTATTTGCAGTAGAAACTGTGGAATAATTAATGAAAAATGAGGCATAGCGATATCTGTGGTTAATTTGCAACAATTGAGTGCTGGTTGCTGATCTTTTACTAGGAAGGACCACGCCAAAACAGTCTCATTTTTAAAGGTTTCATTAAGTTAATTGGACTGAAATTATAGTGACGTATATAATTGACCTTGTGGTGCAATGAAGCAAGAGGTTTTTTTTGGAACAATATTAAACTTTCTAGGACCGACTACTGATTCAGTATGTTATGTTTGATGTCATTAGGGCCATTGTAAATGATAAATAAAATACAAATATTGAGCTGAGGGAGATGGGAATTCAAACAAAAAAAATCTGTTATCCCCAAGTTCCTCCTGATGTGCAGGTCTTTAAGATTTATCTTTTGGATTTATTTGAAATGAAGAACAACTGCATGTGACATCTCTGAAACCCAAGGTCGCAGATCTGGTTTTGGAGACATTGTCAAGTTCATTGAGTACCAGGTCAAAGTAGTTTCTGATCCTATTTTTGGTGACATCCAGGACACTCAAGGTGTAAATAACCGAGACATCAAGGTAAAGTCACAGTTCAAAAGTAGCTTTGCAACTGCTGTCTTTATGGGTACTGAACCAGCTGTGAGTGAAAGCAGAAGCATTCAGACTCAAACAGGAAGTACGTCACCTACAGTTGTAAATGTTTCTTGTTTGTATTGTATGCATGCACATACATTGGAGCACTGTCCACAATTAACAAAAAGAACACATCGGGAGAAATTGGATTTTCTAAAAGAAAAAGGAGTTTGCTTTGGCTGCACATTGGACACATGAGCATGAGTTGAATGAATGCTTATGTTGTGAAGGTTTCAACCGAAATCATCCAAGCATTCTGCACATTGGAAGTAAGGAAAGAAGCAAAGGCGAAGATAAGCCAAAGTGCATTCAACCATGAGTACAAACTCATAACAACAAGAATCGAAAGTACAATTTCTTCAATAAAGTTAAACTACTAAGTGCTATCAGTAAGAGCAATTTAAGTGCCGCTAAAGTGCTACTAAAGTGCTACTACGGCGCTACCTTCCCATTCAAGGTATAGTCGAAAAAGACGTGTTTTTAGTTTGCGATCTGTTTGCGATCTGTTCGCAGCACGGTACGCAATTACCAATGTTTTGAAGTGGATGCGGGCGGCCACCGGTAACCAGTGAAAGTTGCGGAGGAGCGGAGTAGTGTGGGTACATTTAGGAGGTTAAAGACCAGTTGAGCAGCTGCATTCTGGATGAGCTGTAGCAGTCGAACGACATTAGCAGGTAGACCTGCCAGGAGGGAGTTACAGTAGTCTAGGCGATAGATTGACAAGAGCCTGGACCAGGACCTGGAACAGAGCCTGGACCAGAACCTGCGCCGCCTTCTGAGTGAGAAGAGGTCGTATTCTCCTGATGTTGTACAGCATGTACCTGCATGAGTGTGTTGTTGCGGTAATGCTGGCAGTCAGAGAGAGTTGACTGTCGAGCGTCACTCCGAGGTTCCTGGTAGTCGAAGTCGGGGCCAGCACTGAGTTGTTGAAGTTAATAGTCAGGTCATGGGTGGGAGAGCCTTTTCCTGGAAGGAGGAGAAGTTCAGTCTTGTCCGGGTTAATTTTCAGGTGGTGTGCAGACATCCACTGAGAGATGTCAGTCAGACAGGCAGAGATTCGTGCTGCTACCTGTGTTTCAGATTGGGGAAACGAGAGGATCAGTTGGGTGTCGTCAGCATAGCTGTGGTAGGTGAAGCCATGTGAGCTAATGACAGAGCCGAGAGAGTTGGTGTACAGAGAGAAGAGAAGAGGACCAAGGACTGAACCCTCAGGGACCCCAGTAGTCAGAGGACAAGGCTCAGACACAAATCCTCTCCAGGTTACCTGGTAAGTGCGGTCGGTAAAGTAGGATGAGAAGAGTGAGAGCGCAGTGCCTGAGATACCAGGTCCTGCAGGGGAGGAAATAAGGATCTAGTGGTTCACTGTGTCAAAGGCAGCGGAAAGGTCTAGAAAGATAAGGACAGAGGAGAGAGAGGCTGCTCTAGCAGTGTGAAGCTGCTCAGAGACAGCAAGGAGGGCAGTCTCTGAGTGGCCTGCCTTGAATCCAGACTGGTGGGGGTCTAGAAGGTTGTTGCTGTGGAGATAGGAGGAGACTTGGTTAGAGATAGCTCGCTCTAGAGTTTTGGAAAAGAAGGGGAGGAGAGAGACAGGTCTGTAGTTGTTGACTTCAGGTCCGTAGTTGTTGACTTCAGACGGGTCGAGAGTGGGTTTCTTCAGGAGAGGGTTGACTCTTGCCTCCTTCAGAGAGTTAGGGAAGCAGCCAGTAGAGAGGGAGGTGTTAATAAGATGGGTGAGAAAGGGAACAAGGATGGTAGCAATAGACTGGAGAATGTGAGACGGGATGGGGTCAAGTGGGCAGGTGGTTGGGCGGGCAGAGGTTACCAAGGTAAGAACTTGAGACGGTAAAAAAGGAAAGCAACGGGGAAGAAGATGAAGTTAATGGAGGTGTTATAGTAGATGGATTAGTAAATGAGGAGCGTATGTCATCTATCTTTTTTGTAAAGTAGTCAACAAAGTGGCTTGGTAGAAGGGTGGAGGGAGGAGGGGGACCAGGGGGCTCAAGGAGGTTGGAAAGGATAGAGAAGAGTTTTTTGGGGTTAGAAAAAGAGGATTCGATTCTGGATTCTCATGCCAAATCTCCACGCTTTTAATTTAAACAAGATGACTCGCTTTTTCCTTAGTATAGAAGAAAGAAAGAAATGTACACTTTTATTGACCCCAGTGGGTAAATTCTTCTCTGCATTTGACCCATCCTTAGTTAATGAGGAGCAGTAGGCTGCAGTGAAGTGCCCAGGGAGCATTAAATACATATTAAACATATAGCATTAAAAAAAACAATCATTCACCTAATTATTAAGAGGCTTTTTGTGTGTTTTTTAAGGGCTGGGCAGCAATCCATTAATGCGGACAAAGATTTTTTTCATGAGTTATTTTTTTGCACTGGGAGGGGCTTAACACTGCTGCGCACATCGACCGAGAACATGGTGAAACGTACTTTTAAATGGACATTTTCATTTTAAATCTCTACCAGATGGCGTAGTTGATAAAAGCAAAGTTATTTGTAACCACTCAAACTGGAGTTATCTTATCACCGGAGTACTACGAGCAAGAAGTACGTCTTAAAGGCGTTACACAGCATTACCTAGCTAACCAAACAACCAGTGGAGCGAAACCTCGGTAGACTACTTTGGATGCGGCGTGTGGGAGAACTTTTTTTCAGTTTCAATTCAGTTTATTTTGTATAGCCCAATATCACAAATTACAAATTATCCTCAGAGGGCTTTACAATCTGTACCCATACGACATCCCTGTCCCAGGACCTCACATTGAATCAGGAAAAACTCCCCAAAAATAACCTTTGACAGGGAAAAAAGGGAAGAAACCTTCAGGAGAGCAACAGAGGAGGATCCCTCTCCCCGGATAGACAGATGAATAGATGTCATGTGTACAGAATGAACAGCATTTACAAAGTTACATAAACACATTACATGAATATGACAATGTATGAATGGAACTCCAATCCATGAAACAGAAGGAGGTAGAGAGGAGGGGGGGCGGGGCGCATCAGCAGGGCCAACGCGGGAGGCCGGCTCACCAGCATCAGACACCTCCAGGTCCAATGGACCCTATGAGACGTGAAGTCACAACGACTCCGGGGAGGAAGCAGAGTTGATAAGGTGCAATGGAGAGATGTAAATTCATCCATAAGGAGAGAGAGAAGAGGAGATAGGTGCTCAGTGTATCCTAAAACATCCCCCAGCAGCCTATAAGCCTATAGCAGCATAACTAGGGGCTGGACCAGGTCAAACCTGATTCAGCCCTAACTATAAGCACTATCAAACAGGAAAGTCTTAAGTCTATTCTTGAATGAGGTGACTGTGTCTGCCTCCCGGACTGAAAGTGGAAGCTGGTTCCATAAAAGAAGAGCTTGATAACTGAAGGCTCTGGCTCCCATCCTACTTTTTAGGACTCTAGGAACCACAAGTAGCCCCGCATTTAGTGAGCGCAGCTCTCTAGTGGGGCAATATGGTACTACAAGCTCCTTAAGATATGATGGTGCATCACCAATCAAGGCTTTGTAGGTGAGGAGAAGAATTTTAAATGTGATTCTTGATTTTACAGGGAGCCAGTGCAGAGCAGCTAATACAGGAGTCATGTGATCTCTTTTCTTAGTTTTTGTGAGTACACGAGCTGCAGCATTCTGGATCAACTGGAGGGATTTAAGAGACTTATTAGAGCAACCTGATAATAAGGAGTTGCAGTAATCTAGTCTGGAAGTAACAAACGCGTGAACCAGCTTTTCTGCATCTTTTTGAGACAAGATGTGCCTGATTTTTTATTTCTTGAGATTTGCTTAACGTGGGAGTTAAAGGACAAGTCCTGATCAAAGATAACGTTGAGATTCTTTACAGTGGTGTTGGATCTACAGAAACCACATCACCAGGGTCCTATTTCTCCTACCTGGCTAACGTAGTTAGCGTTATAATCTTCTGGATGAGATTACACAAATCACCATAGCAACACATCCTCATTCAGTCTAGCTGGATAAGCTGGCCACGCGCCCGGAAGAAAATGGCAGCTCCTTTCCTCAATGATGAAGGAGCGATATTAGTTATACGTTTTATAGGGAGAGAGTTCTTCCAGATCGCCAAGATCCGTTATCACGTGATGATGACTTCCTTTACGAGTGCTATCCATTCTGCCCACAAGGAATCATTTATTTACAGAGCTTCTCGAGCCGTACATTGAACACCACACGCCGCAGCATTGGCTGTCTCACAGACTGTCTCACAGACTGTATGCAGAGCCTTGTGGTACAGTGTGGTACATTGTGGTACATTGTGGTACAGTGTGGAACATTGTTGTACAGTGTTGGCGATGCAGAACATCGGGAAAGCCGATGTATGCCACGCTGTAAAGTTTATTTAGCGCTTAAGAAACTCATGGATGTGATCAATCTGGGACGGACTAAAGTTAGCACAGGAGTCCTCCGTCACATTGAGACGTGGTATTGAATCAAATGCAGAATGTTGGGATCCCTGTCTGTTGTTAGTGTTGGCTCCCCTCTTTGTTCCCCTCCTGTCCGGTTTGTTGTTGTGTGCTTAATGTTTTGCTTTTGTCAGTCTTCAGTCTCCACCTCCGGTTTCCGCCCACTACCACGCCCCTCTCCTTTGGCTCAGCTGGGGCTCGTTGCCCTAAGTGCCGCCAGCTGTTTTAAGGACCATGGCATTCCCTGGCGGGTTGTCAGATCATTCCGGTCACCAGTCTGGTTCCTACTGCATGTTGGGAATCACCAGATCTCTACCGATCCCGTGGGTAGCAAGGACTTGAGCTCGGTTGAGTTGCCCTCCCGACTCCAGCGAGGGAAGACTCGCTCCTGATCAGCTGGTCAACTCTGATCATTGTTTTGTTTGTTTTATTCTTTGCAGTTTTTTCCTTCCCGATCCATTAGGGAAATAAAGATCCTGAATCTTAAAGTCTGCTGCGTGAGCGTGCGTTTGGGTCCTCCACACCACACAACCCTAACACAGAAGGAATCGCTTCTTTAAATTTAGTTACAGCACTGTCAGTTAGACATCTGGTGTAGAAACTTTTGACTAACGGTGTATACTCCGGGAGTATGAACTCAAAAGTTATGAGGTAATGGTCTGACAGAAGAGGGTTCTGTGGGAAGACCTCCAAATGCTCAATGTCAATGCCATATGCAAGAACAAGGTGGAGGGTGTGGCCAAAGCAGTGAGTGGGTTTCTGTACTCTCTGACAGAAGCCAATCGAGTCCAACAATGAGTGACTTGGAGGAGTTGATTCATTTAGGCTGACATATTCTTCATTGCTCAGCCAGGTTTCAGTAAGACACAATAAATCAATGTGATTGTCTGATATTAAATCATTTACTAATACAGCTTTAGATGACAGAGATCTAATATTTAGGAGTCCACATTTAATTCTCCTGTTTTGTTGCACTGTGGCAGTAGTGATGTTAACCTGTATGAGGTTATTTTGTATGACTCCTCTTCTGGTTACTTTTGATTTAATTAGTTTAAGTGGCCGTGGGACAGACACAGTCTCTATAGAGTTAAGGTTAAGGGTGGGTAACTGCTCAAATGGAATGGAACTGTGGCTAAACCAACGCAGGAACAATGAACACATGCCTCTCCAAGAGGAGAGCAGCGGACTGCAGGCCGATTCCTGCCGTGGAAGTCGGTCGGTCTGAGAAGCGTCCTTAAAAACGCAACGAAAGACGGCGTATGAGCCTCAAGACGCACCGTCGATTTGTATGAAACGGAGCGGACTACAAAGATGGCGGTGGGGTCAGTGTAACTTCTCAACCTGCATCACTGAAAGTGTTTATGTTTTCAGAGGCTTTACAGACTGAAAGTCTCCTGCACAGTAAATTACAGCTGTGTTTTTTATTTTTTGTGCTAGACCTGTTCAGAATTTTTTTTAAACAGATTTAAATGATGTATGTTAACTTGCTGTTGCTCCGAGAGTGCCTGTTATAGTGTTCTAATAACATTATTTTAAAATAAAAGCGTGCAATACACTAGTTTTTAATTCATTCTTGAATTTTGCGCATAATTCGATTAATCGCAGTTAATCACAGAAAAATCATGCAATTAATCGTTTAATTTTATACATTTTTGCACAGCACTAGTTTTTTTATGTTATTAAGCAACAGTGTGATCGTGAACCCCACCAAATACTTGAGTTTCTGTGATGGGTATTTTCAGGACCCAAGGCAGCACAAGTTACACTTAAAGGAACAGAGCTTCAGCTGTAACCTTTATGCTGCGCTGGTGAAGAGGTGACATTTACAGTACATCCCTTATTGTCTAATACTGCATTACACTGATTGCAGTCGTGGTGCTGTGTGATTTTCAATTGGCTCCACATGAGGAAATTAACTTTCTAGTCTGGCCATCACACCAATAGACACACACACACACACACCCTCTCTTGCTCACTGTCTCGTCATAGAAAAGTCAAGATCGTGCTTCATCATCTCAATTTCCCCTGGCTGCCTCTGCTCTCCAAATCTCTATGTCGGGCAAAATAATACAGATTTATGGGCGGGGCACTAACAATATCCTCAGTTATTGCTAGAAGCAAATGAATAAATCACCATGCCAAGATGCTTCGACATTCACTGTCTGGACTCATAAGAATTGAAAGTGTGTATGTGTCATTTCTGTGTAGCTTTGTGTGTGCAGACTAATTTGTTCCTCCCTGCATTCATGCATCTGTATTTTTGTGCATTTCATTTTAAATATGTTAGGAACTAACTGGCAGCCTCCCTAAACTTCTTCTAGTTTGACTCTATTGGTTTTCATTGGCCTTGGTCGGTGAGCTGCAGTCTGTTGTAAAATATGAATGTAATCATTCATTCTCTTCTTTATTAAGATATGCTTTAGTTTTTGCTCAGCTGCTGGGAGAAACATGTTGTGGATGTTCATCTTACTGGAGTCAACTCTATATTCCTAACAAAGTGGGAAAATGCATTATTGATTTTGGCAGCCAACTTGGTGAGTATAATAAAGGAACATTCGTGTACCAGAAGCCACGTGTAACGTGTCTGTTGTCAAAAGAAATGTGTTTGTGTGTGCTTGTAACAAAGTTGTTGTAGAGTGTTGAAGATCATCACATTAACATTCAACTTGCTGCAATCCGATGATGAATGAGGAGCATGACTGAATGCTGATTGGAGGTGGCTGGGGTGGAGGAGGGTCGCAACTGGTTTGAGCTGAAATCACAACAGCAGCAGTGGGGAGAAAATTATAAAAAGTTTGCCAGCAACAATGACATTGGCTTTAGGAAGCTGCAGAATCTGGTTGGTTAATTTAAAGTGAACTCCCACTATCAGCTGATAGTGATCAGTAATCACAGGGAGAATTAGAGACTGAGAGCTTATGAATGAAAAGGAGTGTAAAGAGAGTCTTCCTCACTGAACCTCCGCTCAAGCTCCATTTTCATTCAACATTCCTTTGTTATTTTGTCATACTTGTATTTCTTTTGGAAATGGTTTAACATATTTCTCTAAGCAAGGCTGTGTTTTATTCTTTCAAGTGGTGTTACTTAAACTGCCTGTTATAAAGTCTGCTTTTGACAGTTCTGCACTCTGTCCTCTCAGCAGATAACGTGGGAGCTCCTCCAGGTAGCTCGAAACTGAAATTAAAATAAAACTACAATGAGTGAGATGTGTGGCGTGAGCGGATGAGGTTTATTAGCATGTATCGATCAAAGATGTGCAGGAAAGAAGAGCTCCACTTGGACTGAATTCATCTTTGAGTGGTGGGGAATGCTCCGTTAGTGCCAGTGAATGCAGCGTAGAGTGTATTGGTGAACGCAGCCCCAAGGCTGGCTCCTCCCCCAACTAATTCTCTAATCAGGGCCAGATCCTAAAAGGCCCCTGTTGGTCCAGCCTCATTCTTTTGGGCCCTGTCCTCTGTCGTGGATGGTAGTGTTTGGTGCTACAGGTATGTGGGTGAAATGATCAGGTAACATGCCAACATTATCACACAGATGGTAGGGTAAGGCTCAGGCGCAGATGAAGTAGGCAGGAGTCCAGGTGCGGGGAACAAAGCTCTTTTTACTCAAAAAGGAAGAACATGGAACTCAGGCTGGAAAGGTGAAGTGACACTGATAATATAAATTCTTATACATTGTCATAATGTTATGCTTTTGTCAGGCTACTCCAGTTCAGAATAACAAATAGAAGATGAGATTTGTGTCTGTGAATGTCTGCTTCTCGAGAATAGATAGCGCCTTATCTCAGCACACCCATATGTCATCGAATAGTCTAACCAAGATGTGGACTGGCCTTGCAAGGCTCAGTTCTGTGGAGAGAGAGAAGGAGGAGATGGAATTATCCCCCTTCTTGATAGTTCAGCACCAATTAGAAGTTGGGATGATGCATACAAACCTGTGACCAAATCTGTGTATGTAAAGGCCGGGTTTTCAGTTCTACGGAGAGTTGTTGAGACTCCCCTGGCGTCGCAATCTCAGCTTGTACTTTGCTTGTGATCAGAGAAATAAATCTACCAGAACGAGAGAAGTTGTTGGCTGAATTCTTCCAAAGGCTTACCAGGCAGACAATTCTGGACAACGCTAACAACACAAAAGACTAACAGGGAATCAACAGGAACTAACGGGAATTAACGACGGGACTAAACAACATGACTAAACACAACAATCTGGCAGGGGACAAGGGAAAGAATGAGAGTGTGTGTGTATATATATATATATATATATATATATATATATATATATATATATATATATATATATATATATATATATATATATATATATATATATGGGGTACGGCAGAAGCGGACCGGAGGACGACCACCAGGCGGGCGGACCCTAGGTAAACAAGTTTACCTTTTCTTTCAGAGAGGTTGGGAGGGTAGGCATCTTTGGTGAGGTTCTTATGCCTTATGCGTGCACTTGTAAAGCATTTAGGCTGCACCTTTTCTGTTGTGAGGATTGCTGATATTTCCATGGGTGTAATTACCCAGATGGCGTTTTTCTTTTTTGTGTTACAAGACATGTCCAAACAAACTCTGTCCAACCAGGGTTTGACTGGACAATTTCCCAACTGTAAATGTAGTTTGAAATTATGGCCTTCCATAATTTCAAAAAAATGGCAGAAGTCCCTTGACAAACCCAATATGAGGCTCTGACTAGCTAATTCACAAGTATGACAGTAATAGCTATAGGACTTGAGACTTTTGGATCATTTGGACAGGGCTGTGCGTTGGGGCAAGTACAGATGTATAAGAGAGCTCAGCTCTTCTGCTGATATATTAGGGCCCTCATAACGATGTATAGCATGTGATCTACCAAACTTTTGCTAGTTTGAACAGCACATAATATGGTTGTAAAGTAAGGCACAAGACGCAAAGGGTTGCTTTAGTCTCTTAATCATAGGTCTGTTTTGGGCATAGCCAATCGAAGTAGTCTCCCATTTCCTTTAAAATACAAACGGGCCTGCACTTGGCGAATTACTATTTAAATGCTGGATTCACATCTGCCCTAACTTGTACAAATGCATACACGCCATTTGGGATTAAGTGTCTTGCACAAGGAAACCCCAACATGAACTGGAGGAGCCGGGGATCAAAATGTCTACAAGTATCTGGATGTTCACCTCAACAAAAGTCTAGACGCGTCGCAACGCGGATGTTCTGTACTGTAGAGTATTCTCAACAAATCGTATAACTCAGCTCATTAAACATGCTCATTAAAGAAATGCATTCAGTGTAATACCTTGTTGTACCGCCATGATTGTGAATTATGTAATGGATCTCTGTTACTGGATGTATATGAGGGTGGAATAATAGTGAGCTGTTGACTACAGATGCTCATCGCACCAACACAGTCACGTCATGTAGAGAGAATGGAATGTTGTTCTATTCAAATGTTAATCGGAGCGAAACCTCGATGGACATGCTGTGCATCAACCAAAAGACACCACCTGAAGAACAACTCCGCCTGTGTTTAGACTATGATCCAATGTACTGCCTGTATTCTTGACCAATGTGGTGAAGTCACTCCTTCTTTTACCTCTATATTTACAGTGTGCAATTACCGGTTCAGGCTTTGTAGGTTTGCTCTGCAGACCGGAGGAGAACCACGATTGTGGATTGTGCCCTGGAGGAGGCTTGCAAATCTCTCACCTGAGACTGTACTCTGTATCACAGCGTTGTTTTTCACTTAATTAAATACGCTTTATTGTAACTATCGATCCAAGATGCCCCTTTGTCCTTAAAGATTTCTGAACACTACAGTACCAAGAAAGTCTAAAGTTATCTTCATTTGCTGAGAAAACTGAGGTCCTTCGGAGTGAGCAGGACATGTTTAGAGCATCTTAGGAGACTGGTGGCAGCAGCAATCTTTTATGCTGTAGTTTGGTGGGGAGGTGGAAGCACAGAGGGACAGAGACTAAAAATAAGGTGGCATGCTCGGTCTTGGGCTGGAACAGTAAAACAACACCTGATATTTAGTACCATAAGCACATTTCCCACAAGCTGTTACACAATACATAGTCTGAGAGCTTTTACCTGCATTACATATTGCTTCTGTTCTGAAAGCTACATCGAAGACTTTTATTCCTTTCCATTATCCAAACCGCTTATCCTATTTAGGGTCATGGGGCGCTGGAGCCGATCCCAGCTGGCATTGGGTGAAGGCACGGTTCACCCTGGACATGTCACCAGTCCATCTCAGGGCTCATCTAGAGACAAAGAACCATTCACGCTCACATTCACACCTACGGGCAATTTAGAGTCCAATTAACCTGAGCTGCATGTCTTTGGACTGTGGGGAGAACCCATGCTGCTATGGGGAGAACATGCAGACTCCACTCAGAAGAACTGCCCAGACCGGGATACGAACCCGGGCCTCTCTTGCTGTGAGGCAAACTTAAACTTAAACATAACCTGCAAATTGTCAAATCCCTGTATACTGGAAGAAAAATGCCAAACAATTGGCAAATTGTGTGCAAAATGAACCAAAATCGACAGGTTGTCATTACGCAGTAAAATTGAGGGTTTATTCACTTATCTGGCATCCCAACATGGCACTTCCTTGTTTTCGTCTTTTCATTGGCTGTTCAAATCCAGCATCATTTGACAAATCCGACTCCATGTGTGCGCACAGTATACAAAAAAAGTTGGTCAGCCCTCTTCTTCTTCGCTGACTGGTTGGCTAATGTGGGTTTAGAAGAGGATATCTTGCTCCTATTGGCTCAGATTTGGTGTCAATCGAAAGGTTGGAGTTGAACGAACAGTTTGATATCCGGGTTGTAAAGGTGCGCGCCAGAGAACGGCTTTCACAGCTACACTTCTGAAATATTTTGTCATATCTGCCGTCTGATTTGAAATGATGCGACGGCAGTTTGTGGATAATTATGTTCGTTACACCAACACTACTTCTTCCCCGGAGTCTTTGTGAGTGTGTCTGAAGCTGGTCCTGGGTCCTGACTCCTTGTCCCTGCTTCCTCCATCCAGCCCCTGGCCTGGACCTGGCCTCTTTCCCAATGGCCCTGCTGATGCCCCCCCCCCCTCTCCTCTCTTCCTCCTGTTTCATGGATTGTGGAAATCTGGATCGTGGTGCATGCCTACTACTAATTTGTCATACATTCCTGTCATATTCATTGAATTTGTTGTAACTCTGTAACACTGTTCAATTCAATTCAGTTTATTTTGTATAGCCCAATATCACAAATTACAAATTTGCCTCAGAGGGATTTACAATCTGTACACATATGACATCCCTGACCTTTGACCTCACGTAACCTTTGACAGGGAAAAAAGGGAAGAAACCTTCTGTAGTGCAACAGAGGAGGATCCCTCTCCCCGGATGGACAGAAGAATAGATGTCATGTGTACAGAATTAACAGAGTTACAGAGTTACATAAACACATTACATGAATATGACAATGTATGAATGGAACTCCAATCCATGAAACAGAAGGAGGTAGAGGGGAGGGGGGGCGGGGCATCAGCAGGGCCAATGGGAGGCCGGCTCATCAGGCATCAGACACCTCCAGGTCCAATGGACCCTATGAGACGTGAAGTCACAACGACTCTGGGGAGGAAGCAGAGTTAATAAGGTGCAATAGAGAGATGTAAATTCATCCATAAATAGAGAGAGAAGAGGAGATAGGTGATCAGTGTATCCTAAAACATCCCCCAGCAGCCTATTAGCCTATAGCAGCATATCTAGGGGCTGGACCAGGGCAAACCTGATTCAGCCCTAACTATAAGCACTATTAAAGAGGAAAGTCTTAAGTCTATTCTTGAATGAGGTGACTGTGTCTGCCTCCCGGACTGAAAGTGGAAGCTGGTTCCATAAAAGAGGAGCTTGATAACTGAAGGCTCTGGCTCCCATCCTACTTTTTAGGACTCTAGGAACCACAAGTAGCCCCGTATTTAGTGAGCGCAGCTCTCTAGTGGGGCAATATGGTACTACAAGCTCCTTAAGATATGATGGTGCATCACCAATCAAGGCTTTGTAGGTGAGGAGAAGAATTTTAAATGTGATTCTTGATTTTACAGGGAGCCAGTGCAGAGCAGCTAATACAGGAGTCATGTGATCTCTTTTCTTAGTTTTTGTGAGTACACGAGCTGCAGCATTCTGGATTAACTGGAGGGACTTAAGAGACTTATTAGAGCAGCCTGATAATAAGGAGTTGCAGTAATCTAGTCTGGAAGTAACAAACGCGTGAACCAGCTTTTCTGCATCTTTTTGAGACAAGATGTGCCTGATTTTTGAAATGTTACGTAGATGAAAAAATGCAATCCTTGAGATTTGCTTCACGTGGAGTTAAAGGACAAGTCTCGGTCAAAGATAACGCCTAGATTCTTTACAGTGGTGTTGGATGCCAGGGAAATGCCATCTACAGAAACCACATCACCAGATAATTGATCTCTGAGGTGTTCAGGGCCCAGTAAAATAACTTCAGTTTTGTCTGAGTTTAACATCAGGAAGTTGCAGGTCATCCATGTTTTTATGTCTTTAAGACATTCTTGAATTTTAGCGAGCTGGTTGGTCTCCTCTGGTTTGATCGATAGATATAATTGAATATCATCTGCATAGCAATGAAAGTTTATGCAGTGTTTCCTGATAATATTGCCCAAAGGAAGCATACATAAGGTAAATAAAATTGGTCCAAGCACAGAACCTTGTGGAACTCCGTGATTAACGTTGGTGGTCATTGAGGCTTCATCGTTTACAAATACAAATTGAGATCGATCTGATAAATAGGATTTAAACCAACTTAGTGCGGTACCTGAAATGCCAATCGACTGATCCAGTCTCTGTAATAGGATGTTATGATCAATGGTGTCGAACGCAGCACTAAGGTCTAATAACACCAGTACGGAGATGAGTCCTTTATCAGCACTAAGGTCTAATAATACCAGTACAGAGATGAGTCCTTTATCTGATGCAATTAGGAGGTCATTTGTAATTTTCACCAGTGCTGTCTCTGTGCTGTGGTGTTTTCTAAATCCTGACTGAAACTCCTCAAATAAACTATTCTGATGTAGAAAGTCGCACAACTGATTTGCGACTACTTTCTCAAGTAGTTCATTCTGTACACATGACATCTATTGCTTCTGTCCATCCGGGGAGAGGGATCCTCCTCTGTTGCTCTCCTGAAGGGTTCTTTACTTTTCTTCCCTGTCAAAGGTTTTTTTTCTATTTTTTGGGGAGTTTTCCCTAATCCGATGTGAGGTCAAAGGTCAGGGATGTCGTATGTGTACAGATTGTAAAGCCCTCTGAGGCTAATTTGTGATTTTGGGCTATACAAAATAAACTGAATTGAATTCATCACTGTGGGAATGTGGGCGACTGGCTCAGTGGTTAACAGGGTCATCCTTCAATCAGAGGATCGACGGTTTGATCCCTGGCCCCGTTAGCCTATGTCGATGTGTCCTTGGGCAAGACACTTAAATGTCTCCTGTAGATGTGCCTACGGTGTGTGAATGTTAGATACTCCTGATGTGCAGGTGGAGCCTTAGCTCCTCCCATCAGTGTATGAATGGGTGAATGATGTCATGTAGTGTTAAAGTGCTTTGAATGGTCGGAAGACCTGTACTCTATACAAGTACAGGTCCATCACTTCCACCCATTGCCTGGAATTATCAACATTTCCAGCATGCAGTCATTTATGCCAAAAGCTTAAATACTTTACGTTTCTAAAAGTATTTGGTACCAGCAGTTAAGAGGAGAAACAGCTATCCATCCATCCATCCATCCATTATCACCCGCTTATCCGGGGTCGGGTCGCGGTGGCAGCAGGTTCAGCAGGCCGACCCAGGCCTCCCTCTCACCCGCAACACTTTCCAGCTCATTCTGGGGGATCCCGAGGCGTTCCAAGGCCAGCCGGGAGATATAATCCCTCCAGCGTGTCCTCGTCTTCCCCGGGGCCTCCTACCAGTTGGACGTGCCCGGAAAACCTCTAATGGGAGGCGTCCAGGAGGCATCCTGACTAGATGAACCACCTCAGCTGACTCCTTTGGACACGAAGGAGCAGCGACTCGACTCCAAGCTCCCCCCTGATGTCCGAGCTCCTTACCCTATCTCTCAGGCTGAGCCCGGCCACCCTACGGAGGAAGCTCATTTCGGCCGCTTGTATCCACAGCTATCCATAGAATATACAAATACAATGTACAACTGCTACATAACTATCACAGTAATGTGAAAATAGTAAAGTAAACCTAATCAAACTCATAACTTCCGGGGGACAAATGAATACTCTCTTTCTTTGGTTCTCTCTCTCTCTCAATCTGACTCTGTCACACACACAAACACAGTCAGCAGGCAGAAGAAGACGTACCTAAAGTTGTTACTGTTATTAGTGAAGACAGGGTAGAGGGTGTAGTTATAATCCTCCAATTAATTATTCTCCACAACTGTAGGACCCCTGAGAGCTCTTTGGCACTTATATTAAAAAGTCAAAATGAAACATAATGTGAAGATGAAGCAAGAGAGATCGCTTTATTCTGTCCATCTCCACGGAGAGCAGTTCTACAACATTTTTGGCAAATATTTATATTTTCTTTCTTCCTCTTGTCGTGTGGGAAGAGTTGCAGGGTGAGCTGGTGGTCATGACACAATACATGTTCTACAGAGAAAACAGTAAAACAGAGGAAGTGCAATTATGTGTTATTGTCGTTGGTTATTGCAACAATTACTACACAGTCAAAATACAGCCAAAACTATTTTTTTTTACTATTTTAATATTGTTGTTTTTAGTCCGGCCGAAATCACGCAGTTTCTCCAGATGGCTGCAACTTAGACTCCGGCAGCGACCACCCCGATGTGGGCAGACCCCGATTGTGTTTGTCTCTGAGGTTTTGCAACTTCCTGTGCCATCTTCCTCTAATCAAAGTAATAGAGGAAGACCCCAACTTTGAAAGATTGGACTATTTATTTTGTACATTTGATCTTTTCTTCTATCACATATTTTTCCAACAGTGCATATTAACATAATCCTTAAACTATCCTTAAAAGTGCATGTTTTTCATTTATCTATGCCCTTTATACTTCACATTCTCCTTCCTTGTCAAAACCTTGGGCCTTCATTACTCACAATGCAACTTAACTGCCAACAGTTTAGTTGGAGATTCGGATGTCTTATGAGCCGCAGTTAATGTTTAATAATTTCGGTTTATTTCAACCTACTGTGGCATGAATCTTTGCCTCCATTGAGATTAATAAAGATTTTACTTTAGTGTATAAATAACTATATATATATATATATATATATATATATATATATATATATATATATATTCACCGATAAAAATATCCTGCTTGATCTACTTAATACATTTTTTTGTCAACCTAATTTGTGAAGTCCAGTCAACTTTATTTTGAAAGTCAATTCAATTCAAATTTTACAAGCAAATTTAAGTTGAATTAACTTACAAAATTACGTTAATTCAACTTAAATTTACAAGCACATTAAGATGACTTTACTGGAAAGTCAAGTAACGTAATCCGAAAGATTTAGTACACTTTACTTGCAAATATTAGTTGACTTAACCTACAAAATTAAGTTAGATATACATTAAAAAAAGAATTTGTTAGGTACAAAACATTGAGTAATTAATACAAAAAACAGCTTTGCTTCTTCTACATAATAATGTTATGCAAAAAGTTGCCTCGATTTGGTGAAGTAGATCAAGCAAGATATTTTTTAGTCAAATATCATATCATGTTATTACATGTAATAATACCTTTGGTAAAAACATGTTTTTAGTTATAGAAAAAGCCATTCAATTATCAAATTGACACGGTTTATTCTCTGCACATAAACGCAATATTACAAAATTGTCATAACATGCACATTGTTTAACAGAAAATATTGTCCAGCCCTGGGTAACAACAACTAGCTGACTGTGCCTTTTTAAAGTGCAGATAACTCATTTAAAGAAAACACAAAAATCAAGATCCAGTAACATGAGAACCTTCCATGTCTGTATGACCTTTAGGTATGCAAGATGACCTTAAGATCATGGACCTTTGAGGAAATTTTTCGATTTCCATCCTCTAGCTCCAAAAACAGCATTTGAAAAACCTCAAAAGTATATTTCTGTTTTTTAGGGTAGCTGAGTTCTAATGCGTACATCAGACCCATCAAGTAGGCACACGCAGGTGCCACATCCGAGATGCCAAAAAGCACCCCTGCTCCCTCGATGGCTAGTCCTGTTTGGCGGTCAAGACCTCCTTCCATGGCTTTGATGACCACAATAATGTTTAAGACAAATGTGGTCATTTGCTCCTGGACAGCAGCAGCGTCGTCATCATCAACAATCTGTAAAATATAAAAAACGGAAATAAAAACAGGGTATCTGCAGGAATTCTTTTGAAGACCTACATACTTGCACATTATTTAACTTTTAGTTAATTTCTGTTTAAAAAAGGGGCCGCTAATTCATTAACATCTACATGAATCATCTGGGTAAAGTAAAGTGACAAGTTTGCATGCCAGAAACACAAGTCAAAAATGTATCAAACCAGTTTTCTACCTCCTTCTGTTTCATGGATTGGAGTTGCATTCATACATTGTCATATTCATGTAATGTGTTTATGTAACTTTGTAATGCTGTTCATTCTGTACACATGACATCTATTTTATTTGTCCATCCGGGGAGAAGGATCCTCCTCTGTTGCTCTCCTGAAGGTTTCTTCCCTTTTTTCCCTGTGAAAGTTTTTTTTTTGGAAGTTTTTCTTTACAGGTCTTTACAATCTGTACACATACGACGTCCCTGACCTTTGACCTCACATCTGATCAGGAAAAACTCGCCAAAAATAACCTTTGACAGGGAAAAAAGGGAAGAAACGATGGCAGTAGCTGTACTCCAGGTGCAGCGAGTGAGGAGAGGCCACAGTGTCTTCAGCATTCACTGTCAGGATCCCCATGGAGGTGTGGGACACATGTCCAGAAGGTCACCAGAGTCCTAACAACAATATCAGCATAAAAAACACAATTACATATCAAATGTCACTTTGCATTTCTATGGTAGAACACACAATGGTTATATTTGTGCCTCACAGCAAAACAGGGCTCCACAAAATCAACCAATCAAAGCATTGAAGAGACACAGACACTAAGACGAAGCTACATTCTGATATTATTAGATAATCAAGTAAAAGAAGATGCTCCTCCAGAGTGAGAACTTTGATTCATTCATCCATTGATTCACTGAATGGTTGCAAAAGCCAATAAAGAATATGGATTCTCACAAGGACTGGGATATTTACATACAAGGATGATATTTGAATGGAACAACAATAATAGCACCAATGTAAATACAACATAATGTAGAAGAGCCTGAGAACAACAGGTTGATGCAGTGGCATCAAACACTAAGTGAAATAGAAATGACAGCTCGTTAGCCCTGATCAGGACCCTTTGGTGTGTTCCCGTAAGGTCAAGTCGCAGCTTCACGCCATCCAAAACTCAAATACAGGAGGCTGATCAGGTTTGTGACCTACTGTTTTCAGCTGTCACACCTGCATCATATTGGCACTCTACTCCTGAACCTCCTGTTGCAGTAGAGCGAGCATGTTGCCCAAAAGCATAGGCAACAAACAAATGGTGATGATGTTAAGGGAAAATCCTGTTGTTGTTGTTGTTTTGTAACAGGAGATATTAGTAGAACCCCTCTACTATCATGCAGACATGTGAAGGTGTACAGATACCAGTTTGACTGTGATATGAGTTTTTTATTTTATTCTTGAAGGCATTTGGGTTTTGAATGGGGCGACTTGAGAGCTGCAACTGGACCCGACTGGAAAGACATGAGATACCACCAAAAAGGGCCCCAATCAGGGATAAGTGATCAGTGAATCAAGAGAGATAGATTGGGCAGTTAAATAATGTTGAGTAAAGTCTACTTCCAAAGCCTGTCTTGAAGAAGTGTGCGTTCTCATCTCCAAGGATGACAGGAAGGCCACGGAGGACTGCTGTTCGCTTCCCAGTCACATCTGTACTCAAACAAATATCTCAAACACACACACACACACACACACTTCCTAAGTGTTAAAGGACAATCAATTCACAGCTCTGCATGCAATGGTACTACTTTAGTAACCACATAAAGAAAAATGACTTTGCTTGAGAAACTTACCCCGGGTGTGACTTGTGCAGATATTCATTAAGTTTGTGGCTGACACTTCCCTCCTTGGACTTGGACATCTCCAGGAAGAGAGGAGGAGTGCATTTGTCGAGTTCTTTGCTTGACAAACGACAGAACTCAGCCAGAATCTAAAGGAAAGAGTATGATAATTTAAGATTTAGTCACATTACCTACACAATAACAAACGTAGAGTACCGCTTGCTGTTGGGACACGGTGCCACTCGCTGAGGCCGAGAGGTCCGCCGTCATACGGTTGTTGTTGAATTACTCCTCGTTCAACTTAACATTACATTTCATCTTCAATGACAGTAACGTTGTGCGACTCCCGTAATGCGGTGCGTTCAGGGCACACGAGTGACACATCTAATGGCTAACATCCTGTCTGCCATTTAAAAAATCCTTAATGTGACGTTAAATGTTAAGTACGTTACTTTTAAATTGGTAAACGGATAAACTGGTTTGGAATTTTGACTCGTTTTCCGACGAGGTCCCTTCCACCGTTAACCCATGTACACGACAATAAAAAAAAGACATGCTTATCGAATTCAAGAGTGGCCCTGAAAGATTGACAATTATCATTGCACCTGTTAATGAGCACACTAAGTTTGCTGAAACAAGTTGTGTTTATATTTACACTAAAGCTCTTCTGGGGTTACACACGGTGGACTTGACGGGCTAACTAGCTTAAACGCTAGCTAACGTTAGCTTTCGAAATAGAAGACGCAAAGTTAACATCCAACCAATAATTAACATATGAAGAATATGGCGAAGAGATGACAAAGTTTGCTAAATAGATGAACGGTAGCGTTTTATTATCAACCTGAAACTTACCTTAAAATAAGTTGACACAATGGCGCTTTCTTCCCGCTTCGTTCCGCCTCACAAAGAACGTCTTCAGTGGTCGACTGCGCATGCGTATTCGAGTCGAGCGCTGCCGAGTGCGGCCGAGTGCGGCCGAGTTTCTCCGAGCTTTGCGGGTCCTCCTCACTCGTTTTTTTAAGTAAAGGTTACTTAAGATGATAAGTTTAATAACTTTACTCACCAGAAAGTGTTACTTTACCATGTTTCTTTAAGTATGGTCCACAAAGTAAGCAGACATGAGTTAAGCTCATTATTTTTTTTAAGTAAGGTCAGCAATTACATTTTACAGTGTATATATATAAATTACATTTTTAATTGTCTCTGTAGTTTAAAATGAAGGTCTACTCATCTCACCCAAATGGAGTTTTGCTCTCTACCCTCTTCCATTATTTACCCCACTGTCTTTTGAGTTTCATGCAGTGACGGTTACTCATCCGGTTCAACTAACCATTGTTGTTCTCTACCGTCCTCCTGGTTCCTTGGGAGACTTCTTGGAAGAACTAAACGTCCTCCTATCAAACTTCCCAGAAAACGGCCCCCCGCTCATCCTTCTGGGTGACTTTAACATCCAGACAGAGAAGTCATGTGACCTGCTACTCTTACTGTCTTCCTTTGCTCTCTCTCTCAGTCCTTCCCCTCCTACTCACAAAGCTGGCAACCACCTTGACTATATGTTCACCAGAAACTGCTCTACATCTAACCTCACTGTAACTCCACTTCATGTCTCTGACCACTTCTTCATCTCTTACTCTCTCCCACTCTTTGGAACTGACAACCCTCCCACAACGGACTCTGCACCTGTCCGTCGCAACATCCGCACCCTCTCTACCTCTCACCCTCTCACCCTCTCTCTCTCACCCTCTCACCCTCTCACCCTCCTCTCTGGCCTCCTCTGTTCTGTCAGCCCTCCCTTCAACTGACTCCTTCTCACTCATGCAGCCTAACTTTGCCACTGACATTCTCCTCTCTACTCTGTCTTCCTCTCTTAATTCTCTCTGTCCTCTTATAACTCGAAAGGTCCGCAAGTCCTCTCCGGCTCCATGGCTGTCCGAACCGGTGAGCACCAAGAGAGCTACTATGCGAGCATCGGAAAGGAAATGACGAAAATCCAAACACGCCGACGACCTGCTTGCCTATCAATCTCTTCTCTCCTCCTTCTCTGCCTCTATCTCTGCAGCCAAAAGTCTGTTCTACCAATCCAGAATCAAATCCTCTTTGTCTAACCCCAAAAAGCTCTTCTCTATTATTTCCAACCTCCTTGACCCCCCTGGTCCACCCCCTCCCTCCACCCTTCTACCAAGCCACTTTGTTGACTACTTTACAAAAAAGATAGACGACATACGCTCCTCATTTACTAATCCATCTTC
Organism: Cyclopterus lumpus; assembly: GCF_009769545.1. Lineage (NCBI taxonomy): Eukaryota > Metazoa > Chordata > Actinopteri > Perciformes > Cyclopteridae > Cyclopterus > Cyclopterus lumpus. The sequence continues at coordinate 19,941,043 of NC_046985.1, forward strand.
TATAACTACACCTCCAGTAACTTCATCTTCTTCCCCCTCATTTTCCTCTTTTACCCCTCTGTCTCCTAATCAAGTTCTTACCTTGGTAACCTCTGACCCCCCAACCACCTGCCCCCTTGACCCCATCCCTTCTCACATTCTCCAGTCTATTGCTCCTGACCTTCTTTCCTTTCTCACCCATCTTATTAACACCTCCCTCTCAACCGGCTGTTTCCCTAACTCTCTGAAGGAGGCGGAGTCAACCCTCTCCTGAAGAAACCCACTCTCGACCCATCTGAAGTCAATAACTACAGACCTGTCTCTCTCCTCCCCTTCCTTTCCAAAACTCTAGAGCGAGCTATCTCTAACCAAGTCTCCTCCTATCTCCACAGCAACAACCTTCTTGACCCCCACCAGTCTGGATTCAAGGCAGGCCACTCAACAGAGACTGCCCTCCTTGCTGTCTCTGAGCAGCTTCACACTGCTAGAGCAGCCTCTCTCTCCTCTGTCCTTATCCTTCTAGACCAGTGTTTTTCAACCACCAGTGTGCCGCGAGAGGCTGTCAGGTGTGCCGTGAAAAATAAACATTTTTTACATACTGTCACTTCATTCGTGGAAAAAAAAAGCCAACTTGAGTGTTTGTGTGCGTGTATGTCGTCGCGCTGTTGGTGGTGTAATGTTTCGGACGTTATTGCACTGATGACATGGAGACGGGACGACGTTCTTAATCCTCACTTTATTGGGCATCCACCAACACAGATAGCGTGCTCCTCTCAGTTCAGCAACTCGAACGTCAACAACAACGGTACCGTCAACCACACTTAACTCCCCTTTTCCGACCGGTTAATCCCGCCTCCCCTCTACTCCTCCAATCACAGGCACGCCCCCTCAACCAGCATGCACGGTGCCACACTGTGATTGACAGCCACGTCACAGGGTCGCTACAGTGGTATGAAGGCTCACTACTCCCCTCTGCCTGTGGGTACGCAGCGTAATTAATAGGCAGATTTGCTGAGGCGACAATTTAAAAAAGTGAGATTAAGAGATAGGTACAGTACACGCATAAAAGTCTAATGGAGAAATTTTTGAAAAGAAAACTAGGTCCTGATCAAGATCCCCCCACACTTGATCCAGATGATGAGCCCAGTACAAGTGGGTGTCAAAAGAAGGCTAAAACGGTGAGCTCAAGACAGTACAGTGATGAGTATCTGTCATTTGGATTTTCCTTCACTGGGGTTCCCGCCGCACCGAGTCCGTTGTGCGTTGTGTGGGGAAAAGCTAGCTAACAGTGCCATGGTCCCCAGCAAGCTTAAACGCCACTTGCAAACTAAACACCCTGCGCTCCAAGACAAGGATCCAAACTATTTTGTTTGTTTGCGTGACAACACTATGAAACAGGCTACTATGATGTCAAAGGCCACAAAAGTGTCCGAGAGAGCGCTGGAAGCTAGCTAGCATGTCTTTTGTTCTACAGGTGTGTGGCGGTAATGCAGCCTGTCCAAAATGATCTGTACCTGGGCATAAAGCCTGTGCCATCTTGGCATTAGGATGATGTTAAGTTTAATAAAACACAACAAATAGAACACGCATTTCCCTGATTTCTTAGTGTATATTATGCTCATGCTGAAACTGTTTGGGTTTGATTTGCATATCATTTCCTGTTGTTGGTGTGCCGTGAGATTTTTTCTGTGTCTTAAGTGTGCCTTGACGCATAAAAGGTTGAAAAACACTGTTCTAGACCTTTCCGCTGCCTTTGACACAGTGAACCACCAGATCCTTATTTCCTCCCTCCAGGACCTGGGTATCTCAGGCACCGCGCTCTCACTCTTCTCACCCTACCTCACCGACCGCACTTACCGGGTAACCTGGAGAGGATCTGTGTCTGAGCCTTGTCCTCTGACTACTGGGGTCCCTCAGGGCTCAGTCCTTGGTCCTCTTCTCTTCTCTCTGTACACCAACTCTCTCGGCTCTGTCATTCGCTCGCATGGCTTCACCTACCACAGCTATGCTGACGACACCCAACTGATCCTCTCGTTTCCCCAATCTGAAACACAGGTAGCAGCACGAATCTCTGCCTGTCTGATGAAAATTAACCCGGACAAGACTGAATTTCTCCTCCTTCCAGGAAGAGGCTCTACCACCCACGACCTGACTATTACCTTCAACAACTCAGTGCTGGCCCCGACTCCGACTGCAAGGAACCTCGGTGTGACACTCAACAGTTAACTCTCCCTGACTGCCAACATTACCGCAATAACACGCTCCTGTAGGTACATGCTGTACAACATCAGGAGAATACGACCTCTTATCACTCAGAAGGCGGCACAGGTCCTGGTCCAGGCTCTGGTCATCTCACGGCTAGACTATTGCAACTCCCTCCTGGCAGGTCTGCTAATGCCATTCGACCTCTACAGCTCATCCAGAATGCAGCTGCTCGACTGGTCTTCAACCTACCGAAATTTACCCACACTACTCCGCTCCTCCGCGACCTTCACTGGTTACCGGTGGCCGCCCGCATCCGCTTCAAAACATTGGTACTTGCGTACCGTGCTGCGAACAGATCGGGTCCAGTCTACATCCAAGACATGGTCAAACCATACGCCCCAGCTCGTTCACTTCGCTCGGCTTGTAGTTCCTTCACTTCGAGCTAAACACTCAAAGTCACGACTGTTTGCTGTGCTGGCTCCTCATTGGTGGAACGAGCTCCCCATTGACATCAGGACAGCAGAAAGTCTCTACATCTTCCGACGCAAACTAAAAACACATCTTTTTCGACTATACCTTGAATAGGGAAGGTAGAGCAGTAGTAGCACTTTAGTAGCACTTAAATGCCTCTTACTGATAGCACTTTGTAGTTTAACACTTTAGTAGCACTTAAATGGCTCTTACTGATGGTACTTTGTAGTTTAACGTTATTGAAGAAATTGTACTTGCTTGATTCTTGTTGTTCTGAGTTTGGACTCATGGTTTAATGCACTTATTGTAAGTCGCTTTGGATAAAAGTGTCAGCTAAATGACATGTAATGTAATGTAATGTAAAAATGAAGATTTCATGAATACCCCAGGAGAAACATGTATACATGATTCCACAAAGCCATCAGCTATACTGGATTGTACAATAGTGTTTCATACAGGCAGGGCTTCAAATCCAAGCGACAAGAGGTATATTTTCTTTACCTGGTAGATCTTGATAAAATCCTCGGGTTTTTCACCAACGTAGAGAATGAGGCCTCTGATCACAGCTTCTCTTCATGACTCAGTGCTGTTAAAAATATGAAAAATGGTATTGAGCCAAGTATAGACATCAGATTACTTCTACACAAACACTTCTAAACTGTTTGAGTACGTGCCTCATTAAATTTGTCCAGGGTCTCATTGAGTTTCTTCGCGACATCTCCTCCCTTCCTTCTGTAAAGGCTCAACAAGTTGGTCGTGTACTGGTCCAATTTCCCCAGGAATGTGGACAATAGTGGCTTGACTGTGATTCTCCAAAATTCGTCCTCAATCTGAGAGACCGAGAGAGAGATGGAGAAACATCACAAGATACAGAAATAAAATTAATTAGAGACATAGGGGGAGAAAAACGGTCATGGCAGTCAAGTACTTAGTTTCTTAGATTAGAGAATGACCATAGCAGCGTTAGCAGGTCTTTAGTCACTCTGAGGCAAACTTCAGCAGTCTTGTCTGCCTTCAAATGTAAAAGTGAACATGTCTCTGCTTGCTTCATCAAGGGGCAGGCAAAAGAAAGCATTTTCCAAGTCAATTACAGTGAAGTACTGTTGTTATGGTGACAGGCAGGCCACTGCTGTGTAAGGCACTTGAATGTTCTGTGCAATTGTGGCATGGTTGATTGGTTCATGACCTGAGAGCCATGAACCATTCTCCAGCCTCTGATTTTGGGATAATATTGGTGTATTCCAGTTGGACTCTACGTCAACGAGCACTACTGCTTCATATAAGCCCTGAATTGTCTCTCGAATGCCATCTTTTTGCTCTTGCTGCAGCAGATATTGATAGCGCCACACAGTGTCTTGATCTGGTTTCAAAGTCATCACCACGTTATGTTGAGTGGTGTGGCCAACATCATAGTCTCCTCTTGACTATATTTGGGGCGGCACTTCTTCCAACATTCCATCAGTGGAGGGATGATTTGAGTGTTCCCTTCCATGATTTCTGTCAAGGTCAAGTTGTTGGAGTTGTCCCTTGGAACACGAGTGTTGATGTATTTTCCAATAGTCACCATCGGGGGTGTGGGACAGATAAGGGGATTTGGTAGGAATCCACCTTTCTTTTGAGATTTTCTCCATCATGGGGCCAAGATTTCTTGCTTCATGACCTGCTCCGATCAGTAGTGTGATGTGAGGGGCTGAGTCAGGTCGCAGCGCATACCAGTCTCGTTGGTCGGGAGACAGCAAACATTCAGCTGCAACTCCTTCTTTTCCTACAATTATGGCTCCTGTTCTGATGACTTCAGTTCCGCCCTCCTTTTCTTCTTCCCAAGCTTGTTGGTAGGCATCATTGGCGGCGGCGGTGGTGTAGTTGTAGGTGCAGTGGTAGGGATCTTCTGGCATGACATAAGGATGTTGTGTCATAATCCATGGCTTCCAGTCCATAAAGTCTTTGATTAGACCAGGGTATTCTGGGATTGCTGGTTGCAGTTCAGACCAGTATACTCTGGTTGAACTCACTGCTTCTGGAGCGGTGTCAGGGGCCATGAACATTATTCTGTGTCCGCCTGTTGGGGTCCCAGCACCAGTCCTCCTGGGGCCGACAGGTAGAGGCTGGCAGGAGAACATAACACCGAGATGCCGAGTTTTCTCAGCAGGTCTCTTCCTGCGAGGTCAATAGGTGTAGTTGGGGCATGTAGGTAGTGGTGGAAGATTGTTCTCCCCACTTTAGTTTACAATTTCTTAGTGAAATATTGTGTAACACCCGTCCCATGTAGCTATGCAAGATGATATAAATGATATAACTTAGTACTATGGGCGGGGTCCTGGGTATAGTTTTGAAAGTGATGACGCTTTTACTGTTAATATATTTATTAACAAGTATGCCAAAAAAAATGTGCAGATCCCTACACAATAACTGAACTTAGAATGAATATAATAATCAGATTAGCAGCCATAGGTGAACAAATATATATGAATACATAGAGCAATCCCACCCTCACACACACACACACTTGTTCACTTGTCCAACAACATGATCTATGGCCACTGACTGACTAAGCTGAGTTTGAACGGGGGCATACAATGGTTGGATTCGCATGGAATGAACAATGTTTTTATCGCCACCTTCTTCCATCAGTTCCCGCAGTCGGTGAAACAGAGATGTGTTGGTGCCTACAATCACAGGGCTCTGGTTGTAGTGCTTGGGCTCAGGGCAGATCAAAGCTAAAACAACTATGGGTCCTTGCACCCCTGTGATTTTTTTCTGGAAACTCCATCTCTACCACTACATAACCTTTGTAAGGATAATTAGTGTCAGACAAACCCCAAAGACCTAAGCAAGAAACGGGCTGTATAGGGACATCCTGCAAGTGTTCGTTATACCAGCTCTCAAATATTATGGTCACGTTAGAACCGCTGTCCATGAGAGCCTGGCAGGGAGAATCATTTACTTTGATGGAGTGAATCATTGAAGGACCCACTAGACCCTCAGGCAGCCTGGGATCTTTTCCAGGGGCTTCTACCTTGTGGCCCCTAGCAATATGCTGCTCTCCTGAGGGGTTATTTGGGTTCTCTTTTGGTCCCTCTGGTGCTGCTTGCACCAGATGTATGAGTCTCTTGATGACTTCCTGTGGATTCTCCGGTCCTGTGCACCTTGGAGCAATATGTCCATTCTCTCCACATCGGTAACAGAAGTATTCATCAAGCTTACTGGACGACTGCACTTTGAATGGAACAGGTTTGTGGCTTGATGCACCTTTGTATCGATTGAACGGGGACGTAGTCTCTCGTGGGGAATCACCAGTGAAATTCATCCCCATTACACTCATTTAATCTTCTAATGCTTTCACTTGTTTTCTAAGTGACTGCATTTCAGGGTGTGACTCAGTTTTCTGTTTTTTTCATTTCCTTTGTACCACCTGGTGTTCCATCAGATGGTAGTTGGTACTGGGTTCTTGTTTTCTCACCCATCTTAGCTTTCCATTCTTCCATCTGTGCTCTAATTTCACTGTGGTAAGCCGACTCAGGCTCAACTTCTTTCTCTGCTTGTACTGCGTGCACGTTCTGATGACGCAGAGGTGCTCCTAAGCTCTGTCTTGCAGACTGGCGGCCTTCTTCTTCATGAATCTCTTGTAATAGATTCAGGAAGGTAGGGGGATTATCTTTCTGCTCCCTAACTCTCAACTGAAGTAATAAGAGACCTCTCTAATTTTTGGAGGAAATCAGACAATCTCTCTCCCGCCTGCTGTTGTAGGGATCTGAATGAGAAGTTGAGATCTTCCCCCAACTCTGTCGTACAAAATATGCTCTCTATGGCAGTGGTCCCCAACCTTTTTATCACTGTGGACCAGTCAACGCTTGGCACAGATACAGATACACCACAAAAACTAATATAAAGTGCATGGAAATTTTTACTCACCATAATGCCAAATCAATGGGAGCCCTGCGCTTGTTTTTCTACACAGAGACGGTCCCATCTGGGAGTGATGGGAGACAATGACACCCGAAGTGTGTTGCTTATATCCAGTCTACTCCGTTGTTTTGTTTTGGTTGCTGTCACTGCAGAAAACCCCGCTTCACACAGATAGGATGTCGGCAATGGCAACAGGGTTTTCAGTGCGGTGGTGGCGATCTCAGGGTATTCTGCCATGACTTTAATCCAGAACACCGGCAGAGTTGTTGTCTCGAACATAATTTTAAGGCCGCCGTCATTTGCGATCTCCAGCAGTTGATCATCTTCTTGCACAGATATGCTAGATTCACCTGGTTTGTTGACAAATGGGTTGCGGATCCATTCCTTGCCAGTTCGTGGGTCCTTTGTGGTTGGGAAGTAGCGCTCGAACTCCTTTAAAAGCAAAGACAGGTGATCGTGCACCAGCTGGGAGAATGAAGGCTCAGGCTCAGTCTCACCCAAAATCCCCGATAATGTTTGAAACATGTCCAATATGCCTCTGTTCACTCGCCGTCCCCACAAATCCAATTTGGCTTTAAATGCAGCTACTTTATCTGCCAACTTGAAGACAGTTGTCATTTTTCCTTGAAGTGACAGATTGAGTTCATTGAGCAGGTTGAATATATCGCACAGGTAAGCCAGTTTTGCGACCCATTCCTCGTCACTGAAATGTGCTGCTAGCGGTGACTTCTTTTCTGAGAGAAATCTTTGCAGCGGCTCTCTTTATTCAAAAACTCTGGCCATAGATTTCCCTCTGGATAACCATCTTATTTCTGTGTATAAGAGAAGGCATCTGTGCTCTGCGTCCATCTCCTCACAAAGCTGCTCAAACAGGCGCGAGTTAAGGGCATGTGCTTTGACATGGTTAATAACTTTAACGACGTCAGTCAATACGCTGTTCAATTCCGGTAGCATTTTTCGGCTTGCCATCATTACCCTGTGAATGATACAATGCGTAGATTCACACTCAGGTGCAACCTCCTTAATCCGAGCAGTTAAACCAGACAGCCGTCCGGTCATGGCAGCAGCTCCGTCTGTGCATATGCCGATACAAAAGGACCATTTCAGTTTTCCTGATATATAACCATCCAGCGACTTGAACAGTTCTGCGGCTGTGGTGTTGGTTGGCAACGATAGTGCACATAACATGTCCTCATGCACATCCTCCTGATAAAGATATCGCACATAAACAAGTAGTATTGCCTTGTTGTCAACATCTGTAGATTCATCAGCCTGGAGGGCGTACCACGGTGATGTATTAATCCTCTCCAACAATTGTGTCTCAATGTCTTCGGCTATTTCCTCAATGCGCCGAGTCACGGTACTAGCTGACAGAGGCACCTGTGCTATCTTTTTAACAGCGGCCTCCCCTAGAAGTTCACGGCAAATGTCTTTAGTGGAGGGCAAGATCAATTCTTCACCAATAGTGAATGGCTTTTTAGCCTTAGCAATACGGTTAGCCACTAAGTATGACGCTCTAAGTGCATTCGCATTTACTGATGTGGTGGCCCTCAGTAATTTCTTCTGTCCTTCGTGTTCCTGTTTTTTTCTTTCAAAATACTCCAGGGGCTTGTCTTTTAATCCAGGGTGCCTGGTCTCCAAGTGGCGAAGCAGTTTTGAAGGCTTCATTGCCTCATTAGCACGCCGGTCGCCGCATATTATGCAGAGCGGGCTTGGAATATGGGAATCACCTGCCGCGATAAACCCATATTTTAAGTAGGTCTCCTGGTATTGTCTGGTAAAAGTTTTCTTTTTCTTTTAACTCGTAGGCTCTTCTTCTGTCTGTTCACTAGACCTTTTCCCTTTCGCAAAAAAAATATCCAAAGACGTCTGTTTCTTACTCATTTTGCTAGCTTGTGGGTTAAAATTGGGCTCACAAGTAACCGGGATGCAAACGAGCGAATCCGGTCATTTTTCAAAATAAAAGGTTTTTCAAAATAAAAGATCGTTCATACTCTGATAATAAATAAAACCGAAATTACCGGTACCGGTCCGCGGCCCGGGGGTTGGGGACCACTGCTCTATGGCATGGATATACTCCATGGGGCTAGCATCAGGTTCAGTCATACGCACAGCCTGAATGATCTCTTAGGCCGGGCCTTTGAGACTCTAAAGTCTTCTTCTTCGTTTTTCCTTCACAGAACATTCACCTTCATTTACCATGAATTTGGCCTGCTCCAACCAACTGTCTAGGCATTCTTCGCCTCCAGGCGTAGGAGTGACGCCAGAGTAAGTCCTCTATAAGCATTACGGTCTGGCGGTCTATTGGTTCTGCCCCATACATCGCCAACTGCACGAATAATAGACTCAGGGCTGCTGTTCCCCGGTATGTTGGGACTGCATAATCTCTGAATATCATCCATGTTTTTTCACTCTTGAAGAAGAAGTGTGAGTAACTTCTCTGTGAAGTCCTTAGTGTCATCAAGGTCTTCGTCGTCTCCTATAGCGTGCACTGTGTTCCATACCCTTCCACCCATTATTGGCGTCAATTCTGAGGGGATTGTGGTGAGGTCAATGACTTGGCGGAACTCGCACAACACCATTAGTGATTGATGTTGAGAGTGAAACATTTTTCCCCTTACTCAGACTTTGCCTAAGGCTTTGATTGTCTCTGCTGTTTCTTCTATAACATCTACTGTAATGTTTTTACGGCACTCCATGAATTAACAGAGCATGTTCTACATCTACTCCCTCTCCCCTGCACCAGTTAACTAAATCAAGCGCTGAGGGACTACGCGTTTGGCTCGTCAAACTTGCAACTTGATAAATCTACTAGTGTACTTCACGGGTTTGCTATTAATTGTCCACTATGCCTAAAAGTTATTACGTGCTTTGTCTGATAACTTGAATTAACTCCCAGCAGTGCCTCCATTTATGTAACACCCGTCCCATGTAGCTATGCAAGATGATATAAATGATATAACTTAGTACTATGGGCGGGGTCCTGGGTATAGTTTTGAAAGAATAAGATAAGAATGAATATAATAATCAGATTAGCAGCCATAGGTGAACAAATATATATGAATACATAGAGCAAACCCACCCTCACACACCCACACTGGCACACACCCTAACAAAACCCCTGTTGCAGGCCTGAGTCGTTGCTGGGGATCGCGGAGGCCTAAAACTGTAGTAGCCGTTTCACTTGTCCACACAAGCATCAAACAAAAAGGCATGTGCAGAGTTTGTTAGGTACTCACAACCAGGGAGTGTTAGGAGGGGAAGGTGAAGAAAAGCGGGTGGATGGTGGTCCGGTAGAACATAAAGGAACTCGCTGAAACAGCAGCGACAGTCTGGGCAGCAGACACGGGAAACAGCTCTCCGTCGTGATCCACGAGAGCTTCCCGTTCGTCTCTCTCCGACACAAGCGAGCGTCTCCTGCGTCACATAAGTCACTTAAAGTCCATATGCGGATTCCTGGCTAGTTTACATGAAGAGCTAAACATTGCAGGCTAATGCTAATAGTGATTAGCAACCGTGTCACATTGTGTGTCAATATAACAATCACATTGTATAGCAACAACAACAACTGGTCTTTACCTGTAGACCACAAAGGCAGCCCCGTGGGTAACTAGTAGTCAGCCATGGCCAGACCGGATGTGCTCATGGTAACTCACCCCGTGGGGCAACAGCTGTTGCTGTCCCCCTTAAAATGACAGTTAGGTCCCGCCCCTCTACCTGATAATGCTGCGGGATTGGCGGTTGGTCTCAGGACCACCCAGCCAACATCAGAAAACAACGACACAATGATAAACAGATCATTCTGCCAAACCAATAAAAAACCCTGGCGGAACTGATTAACCAAACTATGCCCCATTTTTCTGCTAGCTGTAGCTTCAGCAGTCTCATTGACAACTTTTCTTTGGTTGCCTTTTCTTCCTCTTCATCCTCATGGTACTGAGCGATGTGGTGTGTGATGTGTTCCTTCCACACTTCAAAGGTAATTTTTTATGCCCACCGTACGTTCCATCTCACGACTCAACTTGTCCGGGAGACCTGCTATCACAGCAGCCTTCCACATGTTCAGGTAGGTCTGGTCCCTGTCATGTCTGGTGCCTGTAGCTGGTTCCCAGGTGTCAGCTGCTCGCTTCAGGTACACCATGGCTTCCTCATTTGGCTTTAGTTTGATGCTGGCTAGGTTGGCCATGTCGAACTATACTCCCGACTACTCCTGCACTACGGAGCGCCACCTGACTAGAATGAGTGTTCTTAAGAAACAAGTTAAATGGATGCAAAAAACAGAAACATGTAGTCCACTGTTGCAAAGGTTTGATTTAATCAAACAGCGTAGATTTACACAAATGCAAGAGCAAACTCAAAGAAAAAACAACCAACTATGAAAGGTGCGACTCACAGAACATCAGTCATTTAGCAGTTTGACAAATGGCATGATTGATTATAAACATAACACACAAACAAAAATATTATAAGAAACAACATTTGATTAAAACGTGGACAAAATCTGAATAAATATAGTCACAAGCAGTTATTTGCAGGTTCAAGGTCGAGTGGAAAACAATGAACGCGCATGCACACTTGATTCATTATTGTGGATAAGCACACTGTGTATGGATAGTTGCATTAATTTACTTTCTTAACTCTTGACTGGCAATGGAAGCTTGGAGGAGAAAACACTATAAGCTCAAGCTAACCATTTACATTCCTCCACATTGTTTATCTGTATTTTTGAGGAGGCTACCACATAGCAATGGCAGAACTTTAAATCCACCTTTACGTTTGATACAGGTCTGTGGCCAGTAACCCTAATAACTACATCAATAGTTACCAAATTCAGTGCGAGCGAGGGTGCGCCTTTTTGTGGTGCTGTATGGCCGTAAATAGCATCACTTACTGGAGTGCAAGCCCCGTAATTTTACACCTATTGTTTTTGTTTTTATTTGAACTACAATCTCTTTTTTCTACAAAGTTTTTAAGTTACATAAACTTAACCATTCCTTACTTTTACATTCTGACTTCCACCCAGGAGACCCACATGCACCCTAGAAGACAACATTAACTTATTTGTCACAAACTTCTGTACTTAAGTAACGCCACCTAATTACTTTAACCTAAACCACAATATTTTACAAAACCTAACTGAGGCCCAGGCATACTGATTGCTACTGTTTCTGGAAATTTGAAAGAAGGCGCATAAAAAGTTAACGTTTTTGTAAGACATCATATCATTGTGTAACCGACCGCTAACTTATGCTGGTTTGATTTCAGAAATTCCAAATTACTTCTGTTTGTAGCAGATCTATATTTATATATACATTCGCTTTATAAGCAGTTCATTTGCTACTGGTTTTAGTTCTTTGTTATTAGATATCATTTTTCCAACTTAAACCTGTTCTGTCCACAAGGTGGAAGATATTATTTGCTGTGTTGGTAATAGGTTGTGAATTAAAACAGGGTTCCCCAGTCATCTCTGCACGCACTGACTATGAAACCTATGAACACTGACACGCACCAAATATATTGTGTCATGACCATGGCGAAAGCAGTAGGGTAAATATGTGCAGAGGGTTGGAAGAGAAACCATTGTATCTTGAGGAGGAGAAAAGGTGAAAATCCTTGACTAACAGTAAGCAAGAGTAATGATGTGAGGCCAAGTTGTGCAATAAAATTGATGAAAACATTTCTCTGCTCCATTTGTTTGCCAGTCATCCAATTAGAGCTGCAATGAATTATTTCATTGTACAAATTTGAAAGTATTTTTGTTTATTTTTATTGAGGGGTCATCTGTCGGGTATTTCTTGAGACTTTGTAGGAATGTTTTAGGTTAGCTTGGAGCAGCATGTACCTTCATTAATTATCACTTTTCCACTAGACGTTTGCACTATTTAATCCTAATGTGAAAAGCTATTATATATTGATTGTATGAATGGTGGGGGGGTAAATAAACTGTATGCATCTGTTTGAGACTTGCTGCGTCTTTCGGCTGTTACAGGTGGTATGAGCATATATCCTGATGTCAAATAAAGAAGTAACATGAGCTATAAGAACGGGGAAATTAGGAACATAATCGAAATTAATATTGATATGTACCAATATGTTTTGAACTAATGGTTTGTTGAACACATGGCAGCCTTAAGAAACGAATGGCTTCCCTTTCCTAGAGCTCATTTCGTGTAATTTTTGTAGACATATTGATTCTGCTCTGTTGATTGACAGAAATATCATTCTTTAACCCTGGGAAATGTTTCACCAGCAACTGTCTGCAATAGTTCTGGAACTTTTTCCCAACAAATGTGTAGAAAATGGGACTGATGCAAAAGTAAGTGTAGGCCATGACACGAGTGACTTCAAGAGCATAACCTGTTTTCTCTTTTCCCTCACAGGTAGTGGCTTCATCATGCATCAGCATTACAATGTTGTAAGGGGTCCAACACATAAAAAATAGTATGACAATGACAAATATTAACCTGACCGTCTTGAACTTGGCATTTATCTTGGATGACATAACAGTGATTGCAATCCGAACATAACAGTAGGTGATAACAACAAGAGGAAAGATCAAGAAAAGGATAAGCTGCAGGTAAAATCCAAAGTTACTCAGCAGCTCCACATTAATAAAAGGTATTTCACCAGGAAACTCCTGACAGTACGTTGTGCCCTCCATATATGTAAAAGTGGTGTGGAGAATCATTGGCCTGATGCATGCCAGGCCGCTGACCAGCCACACCATGGCGCAGGAGACTGCAGCATTGCTTCGACTCCTCAATTTCGACGTGCCCAAGGAGTACACAACTGCAAGGTGTCGGTCGAAGGTCAACAGGGTTAGAAAGAGGACAGAGCTGTAGAAGCCAAGATAGTAGACGGTGCCAACTATCTTGCACATGACCTTGCCGAAGATCCAGTAGGAGAGCTGCAAGTAGACTCCCATGAAGGGGAGGCTGCTCATGAAGATCAAGGAGGACACCACCAGGTTCAGCAGCAAGATGTTGGTCACAGTGGTCAGCTTTTCAAACCTAGGAGGTTGTCATTTCAACACTTAGATGGAGAGAAAGACTACATGCTTAATGGTCACACATGTTTCACACTTAATTTAGGTAGCTTTTATGGGTATCAAGATCAACCAATACGTGTTAAAATATTTAAACAACAGTCTAAGATACAGTCACATTAAAGAAAACTCTGAATCTGAAGAAATTAAGTAGTGCTATATCAAACCGTATTGAATTGGTATATGGTAATTCTAACTTGTGTATTGTATTGCAGATCATGTCATGAGATGAGCATTGAATTGTCTTGTCAGTGATGATGGGCCGAGCATCTCAACACTGATTGGCATTTGGAACACAGCGTCACCCGGCGGAATCTACTCGCAAAAACGCTTATGTTGTGAAGGCAGCATAAGTTATGTGTCACTCGTTGCCATGGTGATCCAGCAATGGGGGGAGAGGCAGCAGAGTGATCAGAGGCAGACTTTGGATTTAAGGAAATAAACCTGTCAAACTACTGAATTTGATAAAAAAAATATCTGAATCATGAGAGAAGCCATATCGCACTCCAAAGTTTGAGTCTCGAGATGTGTTGATGTAGACTACAGACAGTAGACTGCTCGTTTGCCTGTGAGTATTAGCATGCAGAGTTAGACCCTTGTAGTACCTAGCGTCAGTGTTTTGGCTTTTTGCTGCATTTCAGGTTCACCTCCAACTCGACAACAAGGTAACCAGCTCTATTAGATCACAGGCTGTTCTAAAAACATGTAACTTCTGTTGTAGTTCTAACAAATGAAAGGAAAAGGTAAAGGACTGTTTGCTGCAGCATTAAACTGCACTTGTTGTTACCACCATTAACCACAGGTGTTGCTAAATTAACCAGGACTGAAATGTAATTCACAGGTTACTGGAGAGTAAATGTATGTATTCTAGAAAGTGAATCACAAAATGTGCCACACATACACTTGCTACCTCTAACCGCTTTAAACGGCAAAACCAAATTGCCATTTACTTGTGACGGATTGTTTTAAATATTTCTGCAGTACGTTCTTAAGTGTTCACTCACCGATGAATGATGACCAAGACCAGCCCGTTGCCAAAGATACTGAAGAGAAACATAAAGTAGAAGAGGATAGATAGCTGAGCTCCCAGATAGTTGACGGCCTCCAAACTACACGGTGGGACTGGTTCATCGCTGTAATTACTGTAGTCATAATCAGATGTGGAAAGTTCCATCTTCATCTCATTAGTTGGCAGAAGAATCTGTCAGAAACAAAAGTACAGTCTCAAACATTCACAGTACAATGCAGTATGAATTTAGATAAAAATGATAACATTTTTTAGAAAAGGTGTATAAGAGCTATTACATGCTGCATGTGAAGGCATGCAAATAAGCAGAGCTAGAAAATAATGCTTTTTTACATGCAAGAAAGAGTCAATAAAAGCAGACGTTTAAGGGAATGAGGATCAAGCTGAGCTGACTTACCACCTGGCCAGAAGAGAAGATTCTGCTTGTTCTTTGACTCTAAGGGCCAGAGCTGTCTGACTCACAGTGAGTTCAAGTCACTCCATGATAAGTCAGCCAGATACGGGAAGGAAGTACCCCAACTGTGTGTGTGAGTGTGTATAAGAGGGAGGGATTTGCTGAAAGTATTTCATTCTGTATCAACACTCCCTCCAAATCCCTCTTGGTCTCCTCCCTGGAGTATTCAGTTGAGACTCTAAAACTGAATTTACGCAGACAGGGCAGCTGCATCTGTGTACATCACATGTTAAAATGTCAAATCATACAGACTACTGGATTCAATTCAGTTTATTTTATATAGCCCAATATCACAAATTACAAATTTGGCTCAGAGGGCTTTACAATCTGTACACATACGACATCCCTGACCTTTGACCTCACATCGAATCAGGAAAAACTCCCCAAAAATAACCTTTGACAGGGAAAAAAGGGAAGAAACCTTCAGAAGAGCAACAGAGGAGGATCCCTCTCCCCGGATGGACAGATGAATAGATGTCATGTGTACAGAATGAACAGCATTACAGAGTTACATAAACACATTACATGAATATGACAATGTATGAATGGAACTCCAATCCATGAAACAGAAGGAGGTAGAGAGGAAGGGGGGCGGGGCATCAGCAGGGCCAACACGGGAGGCCGGTTCACCAGGCATCAGACACCTCCAGGTCCAATGGACCCTATGAGACGTGAAGTCACAAAGACTCCGGGGAGGAAGCAGAGTTAATAAGGTGCAATGGAGAGATGTAAATTCATCTATAAGGAGAGAGAGAAGATGAGATAGGTGCTCAGTGTATCCTAAAACATCCCCCAGCAGCCTATAAGCCTATAGCAGCATATCTAGGGGCTGGACCAGGGCAAACCTGATCCAGCCCTAACTATAAAAAGGTTGTGACCTTGGGAACCCAGCAGTCCCTTAGAAAGCTATCAAAATCATGCCCAAGCTCTTCTCTGGCATCTCTGTGATGTTTGGAATGGCTGTGCCTGTAATCAGAACTTGTCTTCCACTTTCGCTTGTCCCAGCCTCTAAATTAATCTTGATTTGGCTGGTTAGAAAGGCATCCGGACCCACTCCACCAGCTTCTCTCCTCATTCACAGTTGCTGTGTGGATGTCACAATAGTTGTGCAGAACAAAATAAGTAATTTGCCTTGAATCAGCTCACCGTTTTCTGGGCCTAGTGATCCATAGCAAGTGTTTACTTTTATTATAACACCAACATTATTCAAATAGCACTTGTGGTAGAGGAGATACACCCTTTTTCAGTTTGGGTATGTTATTTCGAACAGAGGCCTACAAAATATGCTGGGGGAGTAAAAGGTTAATAAGAAAGGGAAAGTTCTCCATATTGTGTCCATCATCCTCCTCAAACCCTTAAACCGTGACTTCAGGCGTCTGCTCCATAAGGCTGATAACGTCACTGGATACGCCGCTCACTAATCACTAACAGCTGCTAGTATAGACAACAGTGTCAGCAACACCTGGTATCAGTTATTCGTGTTAATTTCCATGTTAATCCACTAGTAGTCAATTGAAAACTAAAACACTTGGTTCATTTTGTGTTTGTTTGATTACATCAATGCTCATTTTTTAATTCTCAGCACCTCATTGGTTAAGATTAGGGAGCCAGTGTTCACGTGACTGAATTGAAATGACGATAAATATGTAAAAGATGTTTTGTCTCTTAAGCTCTTTCTGACTTTAATTGTATCCAAAATTAAAGTAATTAAGGATAATAACAGATTATGCAGACAAACCTTTCTAATAAATAAAGAACATTGTTTGTGGTGCTTCTGTTGTTCAAACCTACAATGAACATATACTTTATAATCAGATGGTTAATCAGAAAACATATCAAATATCAAACTTGAGTTTAATCTGATCTGTCGGTATCTTCGGTATAAAACTGCAGTGATGTTGAAAACAATCAGTTCAGTCCGATCATCTGCAGCGTCCAATCAAATAACCAATGATCAATGAGGGGGCGTGTCGGCCGTTAAAACCCTCCCTGAAGCCTGCTCTCGTGCTTCCTCGCTCATGGCTCCTCAGAGATCCCTCCTCCCTCCTCAGAGCAGAAATAAGAGCTTTGAGACGGCCGTCAATATGGTGGATGCAGAACAACTTCCAGTTCAAGTGAGGAGCGAGGAAATGACAACTAAGAGACTTGGGAAGTACCCTAAGAGACTTGGGATGTACCCCTGGAGTCACTCACAGGAGGAGGGTAAGACTGCAGAGGCTCATGATTTTGTGTACTCAAATGGTAAGAGGATGATGGTATTGATTTAGAAAAGAAATATCACAGCATATCCTAAAATTGACCATAACATTAAAGCATAACGGAAATATTTGCTGCATATTTTATGTGCAAATGGTAAACATTAGCCTTCTGCTCAACATCTAGTTAGAATTTGGAAACAAACCTAATTGAGGTTTAGGAAAAGATTTTAAATGGACTGTACTTGTATAGATCTTTTCTAGTGTTTCGACCACTCAAAGCTTTTTAACACTACATGACATCATTCACCAATTCACACCCATTCATACACTGATGACAGGGGCTACCATCCAAGATGCCCCCTGCCCATCAGGACTATCTAAACATCCATACCCGGCATTCTGGGGTTCAGTATCTTGCCCAAGGACACATTGACATGGACTGGAGGAGCCGGGGATCGAACCGATTATGGTTTGGGTTGAAATACACCATTTCTGGAAGAAAGCCCTGTTGTCTAACTTCTTCAGTGTGCTTGCCTTACACAAGCAAGACAATAATGCCACCCCCAACACCCATGTCCCTCTTGTACATATTTATTTAGATGTATCGAAAGACATGCATATTGAATACCTGCTGCCTACGTCATCTATTGAGGTTTCTTTTAACCTTGGATTTTTTTGATTTTTTTTCAAGTTTGGCAAAAAGCCCATATAATCTTTCCTTCTGTTCCAATGAAGCAGCATCCCTGGCTTCCCCGTTCTCAGTCTTCTTGTTCATAAAGGGTATCATGCTCTCACCCCTCTTGCACCTTTTAGTGGGTGGCTGGGAGGAGCCAGAGGTCATGAACTCCACCTCCTCGTTGTCTGTGTCAGACAAGAGAGATGTTGGTGAAGGCTCATGAGAGAATGAGGGTTTAGCAGTAGTCCAGCCATGGTGTGGCACCAAGCATGATGCAACAGGGTTGAAGTCTGAATGGACGCCGTACCGAAGTAAATGTACTTTTACTTGTATAGAGTTTTTCTAGTCTCCCGACCACTCAAAGCGCTTTAACACTACGCATCATTATTGACCCCTTCCCACCCATACATACAAAGACAAAATTCTTCTCCTCACCTACAAAGCCTTGATTGGTGATGCACCATCATATCTTAAGGAGCTTGTAGTACCATATTGCCCCACTAGAGAGCTGCTCACTAAATGCGGGGCTACTTGTGGTTCCTAGAGTCCTAAAAAGTAGGATGGGAGCCAGAGCCTTCAGTTATCAAGCTCCTCTTTTATGGAACCAGCTTCCACTTTCAGTCCTGGAGGCAGACACAGTCACCTCATTCAAGAATAGACTTAAGACTTTCCTCTTTAATAGTGCTTATAGTTAGGGCTGAATCAGGTTTGCCCTGGTCCAGCCCCTTGATATGCTGCTATAGGCTTATAGGCTGCTGGGGGATGTTTTAGGATACATTGAGCACCTATCTCCTCTTCTCTCTCTACTTAAATGTGGATTTTCAACCCATTTTCTGTGGATCTCACTGACAATGATGTTGCTTTGCCCTCACATCTGGAATCCCAGCTTCTAGAAGTTTCCACCGACAGCACTTTAAAGTTGTACTGTGTCTCTCACTGAGGGCTGCGAAACTCCTTCTCCCATATTTATATGAAGAGCAACTGCTGGTTCTGTGATGCCAAAATATACTGCTGAAGCATTAGTCAAATTCATTCATTTTCATTTGCACTTTATTTAAAGTGTATTTACAATTCATTTAATTGTAAACTTATTATGTTGAATGTATTTATTTTGAATGTATTGATTTACTTAATTCATTGTTAGCCTGTTGGGCATCTTGTTGTATGTGCAGGTTTATATACAGATACTAAATACATGTCTGTGATGATCACATTGTATTATATTGTTGCTTGTTAAACAGAAAGTGGATTTGATTTAGTTATTGAATACAAATCTAACCAAGAGTGAGATCAATTAGTTAAACCGACAGGGATAATATTTTAACGGCCCCGAGGTCAAAAAGGTTAAGAACCCCTGCAATAGAGAGATATGTAGTGGAACGAGAGATTCCCATCAATGGATGTGCAGCTGACAAATCTGCAGCATCTGCGTGATGCCAATATGGACCCAGATCTCTCAGGAATGTTTCCAAAACCTTGTTGAATCTATGCTACGAAGAATTAAGGCAGTTCTGAAGGCAAAAAGGGGTCTAACCCGGTACAAGCAAGGTGTACCTAATAAAGTGGCCGGTGTATATTTCTGTGACAGATCCCGTTGAATAAAGCTATAAAAAAACTTCAATGATATTCATAAAAACTGCTAGCAAGAAATCAGTGAAAAGTCAGTGTTACATAAAGAAGTTTTATTTCAACATAAAATGATTTTACAACCAAAAAATTAATGTATTAAATAATACAAAATGTGTATAAAAACAGCATTTCCCAACAGATAGATATTAGACATGAAGTTAGCTTTGAAACAATTGCTTTATGAATATATTACAAATACAAAGGATAAACAACTTAATGCAAAGAAGTGTCTTTTCATGAAGTGGGTTTTGTTTAACCACTGTAATCTCCAATAAAAAAATGAAGAACCTATTAAGACTCAGGTCAAAATGCTAAATATTGCAATCATCTGCAATAGAAAATCCGCTTTCACACAGCGTAGACTGTTGTGAAGTGAAAATGGTTACTGATAGGCTGACACCCGTGTGTAGGTGTCAGTTCTCAGACATGACAGATCATGCACAGAATGCAGCATTAAATGTGACTGAACTCAGCAGAAGAAATGGAGCTTTACAGATTATAAATAGAATAGTATCCTGACTTGGAGCTGATACCATTTGACGTTGGGCCAAAGCAGGGTACACCCTGGACAGGTTGCCAGACTATTGTAGGGCTGTTATCAATTGACACATAGTGACAGACAACCATTCATCCTCACATTCAGCTGCAGGACATTTAGAGTTTTCAATGAACCTGTCTTTGGACTGTGGGAGGAAGCCGGAGAACCCGGAGGGAACCCATGCTGCCACAGGGAGAACGTGCAAATTCCAAATTAGTGACATTTCCATTTGGTCACTGTTTACATTTCTCCATAAAAACTGACTAAAATATAAATGGGAGATTATCATGGAATGCATGCTTCTGTGAGGTTGAACCCATGACAAAGAAATACAACTTTGCTTGCTGCTAGTATCTAGGGATTTTAAACTATGGGAACATTTCTAGGAATAGCACAATCATCAATGCATCATCAATCTGTTTAGTACTGGTTGATGTGAGAAACAATGCAGCCTCTATGTGCTGCTGGCTATAGCTTTAGACTTTTATTATGTGTAAAAACACTTTAGATTTAAATGCCTTAATGGCTGCAAAAGAAGGCACTGAAAGGGATGTTAGCAAAATGCATAAATTGGCAACATACAGCAAAGTTCTGTGATATCTTCATGCATTCAAATCATATTTCCATCGATGAATTGAAAGAAAATGCACTGCAAAAACAACAATAGTAAGAAACAGTAAACTATTCATTCTAGAATCACAATGCACACTTGAATTCTTCTCACTTTTTAAGAATTGAATGACTTCATACAGAGACTAACGAACAAGTCTGACAACTGAACCCAGAGGGAAGTTCTAACCCGTTTGTTACTCTACACGGTGTTTAGAAGGGTTCCAAACCTTTGACATGTTGTAGTCCTAACCATACGTGAAATGTTGGGTCTCTCTTCTTGGGAAACTGGGTCGAGAGCAATTTCCCATAAAACAACCAATACTTTCTGTAAATCGTGATGGGAAAATTCTGATTTTGTGGAAATACAATTTAGACCAACCTTGTCTTGCTCCTTGCCAATACATTGTTTTACAGCTTATTCTTGTGGAGGAACACCTGTAGATTATTATTGTTGCTAAATCTGGATCTGACACAACTGCTCTGTTTGACTTTATAGATCGGGGTTTCCTTTTGAATCTCATAATCATCCACAGTACAAATAAAAGTAACCAAAGCGAAGTAGCACAAGGGAGGCACACATAACCGACTATATGACAAGAATATACAATAAGAGTATGTAGAGTCCGTAGGTGGTACTTTTATGCAAGTTGATTTCTCATCAAGAATATAACCTGTTCTTTTCAGCATCAGTTACCATGGTGATCTACCACAGGAGTTACCTTGCTAACAATACATCCCTCTTCGGAGTTCAGGCCCCTGTTCTCTACTGATGTCTCGTTTCTCTACATAGCTGATGTAGCTCATCGGAATTCCTTTTGCTGAGTTGATTTACTTTAGATGGACCATAGAATGGAGCCTAGACTTTAAATGATCCAACCAGCTTAACCATGTAAACATAAAAATGCTCAGAATAAAGATAAAAGCATTGATAGATAACAGTCAAAAAATACAGTGACAGCTGCTGAACTGAATGAAAAACGTTCTATAAATCAAATAGTTTTGAAGCAAATCCACCAATCATACGCCAGCACACTGCACAGAACAACAGCATCAGGCCAGAGACGAGCGACTTAGTGACAGACTCAGTCAACTGTCCTCATACAATAGAAAGTCCATAGCGAGCAGAGAATTGAGGTTTCGCACACTTAGTAATCATCCCAATTTTTTCATCATCACTTACAGGTGTATAGTTACACAACCATAACAGAACTTAACAACATGTTATGAAGAGTTTCATGCATGGAACCAACTACAACATTCATGTGATAAAGGTACAAGAGGATGAACATAATTATTTCAACAGTAAAGGAACTACTTATCCCATAAACCATTGGGAATGGCGACTCGCCGGTAACTTACCAGTGGTCTAAAGACCGCGAAAATAAAGTGTCTGGAACTAACTCATGCTTTTGTATTTTTGTAAAAGAGTGCTGAGTATTACATGACTTTTGTATTGATGGACTTAATGCTGTGCAAATTGAATTCTCCTGAATTTATCGAGACAAGAGTGGAAGTGACCTTACTTACTTGAATTGAAGAAACTTAGTACAATATAAAACAAAATATAAGCCTGCATAAGACCAATGTTTGAGACTTCACTGTAATTCACACACACATAAAAGCAATGCAACATGAGTCTATGTAATATTGGTAAACAAAGAAAACAAACATAATTGACAGTGACAGAATTATTACCACCAGTGTGTCACAATGATGGATTAGGACAACTCTTGGTGCTCCATACACACTAGTAACTAGAAATGTTGTGGTTGGAATGATTTCAACCAAGAGTTGATTTTTTTTGTATATATATTTTTTTCCCTCTTTAACCAAACTGCCTGATCTAACTGTTAGCTAACCTTTCACAAGATAATCATGTGTGTCCTGTTCTTTAGTTGTGACATATCCCCATCCATCGTCATTACTGTACTTCTCTCGTCATTTGTCGACACAATAAAGATCTGCACTGAAGACAGGAATAATCTCATTGGTTGATATGAACCTTGTTTGTGAAGCCAAGGTAACTGCACTTTCAAGCACAGTCTGAGTACTCACATCCACTTCTGTTAATAATATATGCAGTTTTTGATGGATATGGACTCCGAGCAGGGAAAAAATATTATTTTAATGAATTAAAAGAGACTTGGTCTACTTGAGTTTTGCTCTCAATCAGAGATTAGGTACAATGTTGTTGTCCCATGAGCTCACATAGGAAAGTCTAAGGTCGTCAGGTTGTTTAAAATGCATTAATACTTGTTTTATTTCATTAATTTAATATTGTTCATTTTGTTGAGTTGATCTGTTTTCTGTGCATGCATGTTGGATTGAAATGTGACGGGACTGCTGGTTGATGCCTGGAAGCATCCTGTCTTGTTAGCAAAGCCTGCAGCAACATTCACTTAAACATGAAGAGTAATTCAGGAAAAAGAGGAGGTAGCTCATTTTAATGTCATTTTGCTGTCATGCTATTCACACAAAAAAACAACACAACTTAGTTACAACTATTTTGGTGCCTTTGCAAGATGAAACGCTGTATAAAGCGCTGTTATCCTGGTATCTCAGTAAGCTGGGTGGCTAGCCTGCTGACCATCTTTAAGCACACATTTCATAATCAAGAATAAATGCCCTGCCTGCTTACTTTAAGTCAACTAAGGTTAGTTCTGCCTCCAGTGTAGCTGTTCTCCACACACACTTTGTCATGAAGAAATCAACAGTCACACACTCTGTAAATCAGTGATACAGTAAATTGTTTCCTTAAAACACTTGGGAGTTTCATAGCAGCCCTTCCCATGCTTCTATGTTATCAGACGTTGGGTCCTTTGCTGTAATGTTCCCTGAGGTTGTAGGTTTGATAACACATGGACACATCACAAACCCCTGGAAGCCCTGGGTGGCCCCATGTACCGGGTTGTCCTAATGGTCCAGGTTTTCCAGGAATACCCTGATTTCCTGGATGGCCAATTCCATCGAAGCCACGAGGTCCCTGAATCCCTGTAGTGATATGGAAAGACAAAAGAAGATGAAAATAAGGTCAAGGACAGCTGTTACTAGTATTTCTGCCTCATGTATGGCAAGAAAGTACCATTGAATTAGCTAATCTTAGTCAAACTAAAAATAGCCCATGGTGGATCATAAATTACATCTACTCATGAATTAATAAGCTAGTATAGCTTCCATAGAAATACAGCGCTGTCTGTAACTTGCTCTCACATCTCCCTCACCCCACCTACCAAGCTGTCACTAAAAGTACTCATTGAAAATTAAGTACGAACAGGGTACACATATTTACAAAAAATGCAACGCTACAAAGAGACGTGATGCATTTTATTGAAAAATGTACAGATCTGACAAGCCAGATGCCAGAACAGGTTGCTGAAATAGCTTAATGGGTGAAGACATTTCAGAAAATATGATAGATGGACCTTCTCACGTACCTGGCTGTCCAGGTGGTCCTGGAGGTCCACGGTAACCTTCTCCTTTGCTGCCTTTGAGTCCTCTTAGTCCCATGTCACCTGGGGACATAATATGTCTACTTTTAAAAAAGCAAATAGCATTTCTATACATGAGCTGTCAGATTCAGAGCTGCAGGAACTTAGCGGTTTTGTTCCTTCGAAAGCAGCCGTGTCGGGACCGGTGCTGTGGGAGAGGCTGCAGGCCTGATTACAATGTAGAAATACAGCTATTTTTCTCACTAATTCTGATATAGATTTTTTTTTTTTTTTTTACGACCTGAATTCATTTAACCTAATTATCTAAAGCACCTCATTTAATTTTTGGGTAACATGTATGTCAATTATGAACCATGAGACAGAATCTTAGCAGGTTTAGGAAACGTTGTTTGTCAAATGCTGTCAGCATTCAGACAAATTGACAAAGGTAATATGTTGATGTTAAGCAGGTAAAAGGGTTCCAAACATTTAATCATTAGCAGTAAATACAAAGTACAGTTGAGGCTGATGGGAATGTTGTCAGTTTTTGCAGATGTTTGGTCACAAACCAAAGTATTGGATGGATTACCAATTCGACCCGATTATGGTGCTGGAGGAACAGTCCTGACATCTCCAAAGTGCTTACCATTCTTTCCGAGAGGAAGATGAATACCTGTACTAAATGGAATAGAAAGAGACTTTTCACTAGAAACTGAAAGTGTCAACCTTCTGGTGGTGCTGGATGAAATGTCAAGTGGTCGCTAATGTGCTTAAGATTCATCCTCTGGGAACCACGCATGTCTGTACTAAATGTGTGCCAATCCGTCTACCAAATAAAAACTTGGACCTGCTGGAGGCAGGAATATGTCTTCTGGGCACCATGAATGTCAATTGCTGTAGCTGTTGAGATATTTGAGTCTAACAAAAGTTATGGAATGCCAGAGAGGACAATCAAGATTGCCATTGCCCGAGTTGTTGGCATTGATATAAAGCCTCGGTACGGAGTCGCCAGGAGGATGTTGTTAGTGTATCTATAGAATTTCAAACTGAATCCGTTCACTGAGTTGCTCATAAAGAACCAGCCAGTTGCTCCACATCAAAAGGCTTAAAGGGTACTTCCGTGATTTATTTTAATACATCTCTCAGTTTAGGAACTTGCAAGAGTCCTAATAAATGGGTAAAATCAATCCAGCAGAGGCCAGGATACCATAAATGTCCTTTTTCAAACTCCACCTTGAGACGCAGACTTTCAGATAAACCTCTTGTGTCCAAGTCCAGCTTTCAGTCTCTCCTCGCAAGCCTCAATACCTCAAGAGATCCGGTTCTCCTGACTTCAATAGTGGAAATGGTACACATTAGAAGAGTGGTTCAGTTTGGCTTCAATCTCACCTGATTAGCCACTTAAAATGGTAATAAATCAAAGACAGCTCATTGAGATGGATTTTTGCTGATGTTCGCTTGTTTAATGATCTTGTTTTATGGGGTGAAGTAAACATCAACACATCCAATTTATTAGTTATTGACACTGTTTTGATTTTTAATTGTTGATGAAAGCAACAGTAAATTGTGTCCTCGCTTTCCTCTGTGAAGTTGTGTTGTTATTTATTATCCTGTTTTCTTCAGAGTAAAGAGACTGCCGTTACAGACGGACAGACACCACTGGCTTAAAGACATTGAATACAGATAACATAAACCCTTCATAACTCGTTGATTAATCCCTTTAAAGCAAATCCATCTATATCACCTTTGAGGCCTGCAGGACCTTGTATTCCAGAAGGTCCAGGGTAACCGGGAGTGCCCCTCCTGCCAGGGTAGCCTGTAGTACCCATGGAGCCTTTGGTTCCTGGTGCTCCTGGCTCTCCCGGAGGTCCCTTCACGCTTTGGCAGGGCTCACACATAGCTGGAGGGGCCAAGGTCTGGAGCAGTGCTGGGAGCTGATCTGCAGGGCACAGCCAGAAGGTGCTGACTAATCCAGTAATATATTAAATATTATGTGAAAACTACTGTCTGACCACATAAAACTCCATGATATTGGAATCTGTAGCCAATCAGGAGCCTGTTTGCTACAGAGTTATTGGGTCCTTTCCAGTCAACTAAATATGCTCCCTCCCATCTATCCTCCTTCGGCTCGTTCCCTTGAATTTAATCAATGTTGGCCATCATTGAGGAGGTTCCAATTAGAGCTACGCCCATCAAATGGTCAATATATTAGATGATATCATTGCAAATTAGACAAACTACCTGTAGGGATAGGAATTACATATACATGAACATGTATGCATGTAATCAGGATGGAAATTCATTTTTGTCAGATTTTCTTCCTCAAAGGACTATATTTTTCTTCATCAAGTTCATCTCTGCCAATTTAGGGAAAGTGAGGGGCTTCAAATGTTTGTCATCCACAGCAGCAATCTTATATCATAACTACAGCTACAAGCAGTTCTGGAGCAACATACATCATCTATCTCAGTGACGATGACGATGTGCAGCAGCAGTGTTGCAAACTTTATGCACAAGCCAACATGCTGGCACGTACATTTCCTATGTGTACAGAAGATGTTCAAACTGCTCTCTTCAGAGCCTACTGTACTCCTCTAAACAGCCCGCCTGTGGTGCAGTTATAGTGAACATGAAAACGATTCAGGTGGCATTTAATGATGCTTTCAGAATCTTGCTCAAGCTTCCCAGATGGACAAGTGCAAGTCAGATGTTTGTGACTCGTAATGTTCCCACTTTCCATGCTGTGTTGAGGAATTTTATATACAAATTTAAATGTTGATTAAATGACTCATAAATGTAATTAGAAAAGTCTTAACTGAGCCAACACAGAGTGACTTTTTAACTGCAGTAATTGTACCTATGTCCCTGTATTGTATTGTATTGTATTTTATATATTGTTGTTGTATTTGTGTTTGTTGCTTTATGGACTCATGAGTCTGGAATAAAATAAATATATATCTATAAATATGCATTCATCAAATACTTGTGTGTGTATATATATATATATATATATATATATATATATGTATACATGCACATATACTGTATATATATTACTAATTAAACAAAATGACAACAAATACCATATTTTAGCAAGCAGAAATTCACTTTGGCTCAATGGAGCGTGTTGGTGTCTTTCAGCTAATTGTTTTGGTTTGACAGCCTGCAACTTTACTGTTTTGGTTTACTCTCAATGCTGGTTTACAAAGCCGGGCCGGCTCATGGCCTTCGCTCTACATTGGGCCCATCTGGCGGCTCAGCTGTCGTCATAATAGGAGCCGCCCGGAGGCAATAGATGTGCTCTGAATTCCATATAAAGAACCAAAAGAAGAGAACAAAGCTCTAAAAACCCACTGTCCACTGCCTGCCCAGCACCAAGCAGCAGACAGACAAGGATAGCAGACAACTGTTAAACACAGTTGAGCATTTAGCAGCTGAGGGGCCAGATATTTCCCTTAGGATTGTGTTGGAGACCAAGCCAAAGGTGGACGGCACAACAGCTGCATCAATGGGAAGATGGGATGTAAGATCTTTTTTTGCATTATTGTTGAGAACCACTCATCGCTTATTGTCTCCAAGGAGGTTAAAAGCATAGTTGTAATATTAGTAAATCAAAGGACCAGCAAAAGGGAACTGCAGTCAGTTAGCTGCAGCTGCTCTGGACAACATGCTTGACTCTGTCTGCCCAGACAGACAGACAGATACACAGACAGGCACACAGACACACAGACACACAGACAGACAGGCACACAGACAGACAGACACACAGACAGACACACAGACAGACAGACACACAGACAGGCACACAGACAGACACACAGACAGACACAGAGACAGATACACAGACAGGCACACAGACACACAGACACACAGACAGACACACAGACAGGCACACAGACAGGCACACAGACAGACACACAGACAGACAGACAGACAGATACACAGACAGGCACACAGACACACAGACACACAGACATACAGACAGATACACAGACAGGCACACAGACACACAGACACACAGACAGACAGGCACACAGACAGACAGACACACAGACAGGCACATAGACACACAGACAGACACACAGACAGGCAAACAGACAGACAGGCACACAGACACACAGACACACAGACACACACACAGACAGACACACAGACAGACACACAGACACACACACACACAGACACACAGACAGACACACAGACACACACACAGACACACAGACACACACACACACACACAGACACACAGACACACACACACACAGACAGACACACACACAGACACACAGACACACACACACACACACAGACACACACACAGACACACAGACACACACACAGACACACAGACACACACACAGACACACAGACACACAGACACACACACACACAGACAGACACACACACAGACACACAGACACACACACAGACACACAGACACACACACAGACACACAGACACACAGACACACACAGACACACAGACACACAGACACACACACAGACACACACACAGACACACAGACAGGCACATACAGACATACAAAGATCCCTTGCTTTATATTTCATCTTGCATCATTGTTTTGGGAGCAGTGTTTTTCCCTGAATCCTTTCAGGTCTAAATGTTTTCTTCCTGGACCTCATCAACGTCCTCCTCACTGCTGTAAAGTTAGTCTACTGTATACAAATAAACAAACTTGGTATTAAAATGAACATGGCTTCAGTTCACCAAGTAATCAATATGCTATAGGACAAACAGTGTTGGCAAAGTTCACTTTCTACATGAACTAGTTCAGTTCATAGTTCACACATTTTCAGTTCATAGTTCATAATTCAAAATGTTGAACTAAGTTCACAGCTCCAAAAAACAAACTAGTTCAGTTATTTTTTTCAATATGTTGGGAGCTATAATTTAAATCTCTATAACACTGATGACAAAGACGTTCAAACACAACAGAACGTTTTATGTTTATGTTTCTGTCAGACAATGTTCCCAACCAGCTGCATTCAGGGACCAGCTGAGCTCGGCGTGCATAGTCTTGTTCTCAACTACATTTAAGTTCCCTGTTAAATGCTTTCGCAAAGAAACTTTAACTTTTTTTTTTTTTTATTCCCAAAATTCCCGAGACAAAATTCCCGTGGAAACTTTCCGGAAACTTTGAGGAAATTTACCGGAAACTTTCCGCCCCTTTGCAACCGTACTTTCTAATAAGGCTAAAATCTATAAAGACTGTAGGATGGATGTAAGGTAAATAACTGGAAATACCATGTTAACATTGTGCTACTCTTCAGAGAGAGAATATCTACTTCAGTTGTTCACCAGATATCTTGTTTTAAACCTAATTTATTAGAACCAGTGCATAACCACTCCATCAAAGGAATTATGTGAAATGTGCAACTCTACATCTAAGACAGCTGTTAGCAGCATTTGGTGTGTGCTGGGATGGAGTTTCAGATCAGGGCTTCAAACAAACAAATACTTACTACGGAGAACATCAGTGCAGAGCTTGAGAAGATATTCATCTGAGGGAGGCTTGCCCTGCAACACACAATTACACTTTGATTCACAGATTCACAGGATCTTCTCAACGCTTGATTCTCTGACTTCACGTTGCCCACACACTGAAACCAACGCTCCCTCTTCTCCCAAACACAAGTGCCCCAATCCAGGCAAACAGGAAATCACTGTTGCTTTCTTTCATCCCATTTGCCTTTTCTTTGGCCAGAAGAAGGTTCACTCACAGGTTTCCCAGGATATCCCGGTTGACCTGGTTGGCCCGACAACCCGTCCTGACCAGGGAATCCCCTGGGACCAACAGTACCCATGTGGCCCATGTCCCCTTTCTTTCCTTCAGGCCCCCTGTGGCCTGAGTCACCCGTTATTCCTGTCTGAAGACAGAGAAAATTACAAAAGGTTACAAAAGAAAAGGTTAAATTCAGGCATGTTTTGTAATTATTGACTACATTATGTTATCTCAAACATGAAGATCAATTGATCTCCACCCCTAATTTTTCCGGACATTGCTTAATAACTGTGAGTAGGTACGTGTGTCAAGTGTATATGTAGTAAGACAAATTCAGTATTTAAAGAGTTCAGAGGGTCGTGTCTTCTTTTTGACTCTTCCCAACCCCAGAGCTAAAGATCAGTGTGTTGCTCCAATGTAAGTTACAATTAGCATGTCTGGTGTTCTGGATCGATGCTGATTCATCTTTTAAAAACATGATGGTGTATGAACTCACTTGCTTTTTACTCCTATGTGACTGCTGGTGAGGCACCACAGGACCTCAGTAAACCAACACCCACAGAACACAATCGGGTTCAATTCACGTGGATTCACTAGTAACAGATTAAATATAAATAGAGTTGGGTTCTGGTATCAGCCCCAAAGTCTCTTACCACAACCACGCCTCGCAGCCTCTCGGGGCTGCACGAAAATAACTCTGGCTTAGGGCATCTGTCCATTTTACAAGTCTACTTTGAACTTTAAATAAAGAAGGGATATTCAAGTGTTTACTTATTTTTTTAAATGACCTGCTGACTCACAGATGTCTCTTTCCCAATGAATTCTTTTGAAAAAGCCATTATTTTAAAATTATATATTTTTCTTAAATATGTCAAGTATCTGATGTGCAAGAAGGGAAAGCTTTACAAGTGTAGCAACAGTAACTAAGGGGTGGGTGGTGAATTATACCAATGAAATCTATAAACAGCATTTCAAAGTGTTCTCTTTCACAGTTTGTTGTTAATCATCAAATAGCACACTAATACAGTGTGGACTTTTATCAGATGATAACCTACAAATGTTACCACACATGCACAACTGAGGGAGGCTATATCTCCATAAATATACCATTCTGCAGACACAAAAGCACTCTTTTCCTAAAGGCGCACACGCCTTTAGGAAAAGAGTGCTAGGAAAGAGGGCTTTTGTGATGTATAGTTCTGCCCGGGGGGGCAGATTTCCCCCGGCCTGGAGGTATTGGCTCTGGAAGTCTTCTATAGCAGCAGCGCAGGCTTGACAGGGCTTCTCACTGCACTTCAGAATAAGACAGAACGGATTATATCTAATACCGTAAAGTCTAATTTGACAAACCTCTCCTTTCCTTCCCATGGGTCCCACTTCGCCCTGACGGAAGAAAGAAAAGAGAGAGAGACAGTTACAAACTTCAGCTTACATATCAAAGACTGATTTAGTATGTCAGAGGAGCATTGCTAATGCAGAAGCGTCTTCTTTACTGTCAAAACCGGTGGCTCACACAATGTTTTAGATGGGTCATTGTACTGCATTCTCGAAAGCCTTTTTGTTTTGTGCTAAAAAAGGCTCTGGGTGTGTTCTACTTCCCTTAAAATGCTTCCTCTTTCCCATCCACAAGTTCTTCTTAACTGCGAAGTGATTTCAACCGTCATGTCGGGAACAAATAAACCGTTGCTATCTCGGTCAGCTTTGAGAACATGTTGTCCAAGGACTTGAGTGTCATGGGGGACTACTTTTTAAAGCATTGTGATGCCCACAGTACACAAACAGTTCTGGAGCGCCTTCGGAGCCGGATGGTTCCAGCGCCTGCCGCCTAGCTGCCACATCTACCCTCTCCCCATATTCAGTCTGCCATTTCAAAAAACACAATGAAAAGCTGCTCTGCCCAACATGCTTGAAGCATCACGCAATAACCTGCTCGTTGGAGATTAATATGCAAACCACATGCTCAACATAAACACAGCTGGCTCTTGAGAGATGGGTCACATGTAAAGACACTGTGGACTTAAATATCCACACTGATAACATAAAGCAGTAATGCTAGCCAGTTCCAGTGCACATGGGTGCCAGAGCCTCATATCCCAGCCCTGTCTTTCCTGCCTGAAGCTGTTGTCATATAATTCTCAAGAAGAAACCGTTTTCCCTTTTCTGTGATTGACAGGATGCATTTCAGTGTTTGTGGGATCAACCTTGACGTTCAAGTCATATGAATGATATAATCTAGCAATGCTCAGAATCATGAATATTTTCATTATTAATATCTTCAGTTCCATCGCAACTGAGCAAACTCAATCTACTGATGAGATGGTAACTAACAAAACATTTGCTTTGCCAAATATTAGCCCTCAGATGCAGCTGGTTTGTTACAAAGATGCTGTTTCAATCCGTACTGATCTCGGAGCAATGCTCCCCGTTCTCTAAATGCCACGTCTCTTTCCAGTAAATGGTAAAAGGACTAATGCACCGTCACACGGCACCGCCTTGGAGAGCCATTTGGGGTTCCGTATCCTGCCCAAGGGCACTTCAACATGCTGGGGATTGAAACTCTGAGCCACAGCCCCCCAGCCAGTCAACGAGGGGGGGAACCAGGAACACACCCTCTCCTCAACGCCAGTGCAGGCTCAGTAAGTATTAGGAAGTCTGTCTAAAGACAACAATCTGTCATTCCAGCAGTGAGCTTTGTGATTCACTGCTGACGCATTGAGTCACACTGTGGAGCTGTGAGCGGAACATTACACAACTCTGACTCAATGTGATGCAATACAGCGCACACACACACACACACACAACTCTGACTGGATGCATCGTCTCAACCTCATCTGGGAACGTGGTCATCGATGCCTCAGTAATCAATACTTGCTCATCAATTCTTAAATGCTTCTCATTTAGTGTCACGATTGAAGCCAATTATTGATGAGGATGCTAATATCAATGTGGATTAACAGGTTGAATCCGTTTTGCAATGCTGCTTCTCCCACCGTATGAATCCTTATTCTACCTTGTGGAGTTATGAAGAATACTTGAAGGTCCAGCGTAACTTAGTCTAGCACATGAGAGACAGCTAGTCTGGACTAACTCACACATATTTACATTTCATGTCATTTAGCTCTTTTATCCAAAGTGACTAACAGTCATGTTACATTAACACACTGTAGGACAGCTACAGGGAACAACTCAGGGTTAAGTGTCTTGCTCAAGGACACGTGGACTAGGGCGGGGAGCCTTCACAAACAGCCGTTCACAACAGGTTGAATGCCTGTCTGCATTGTTGAACAGATCATGTGGTTGAGTCTAAACACCAGAGCCCTGGCTTCGCCTTAAGGAGGATCTGGATCAACTCTCCTAAACAGATTCTTCAGTTCTCCTGCGTGTCCATGCTGAAAGTTGTCTTCTTCAGAATACATTTCGATATTTGATTTCTGGAGCTTCCGTGCTGTTTTTTTCTCTCATTTGTATTGTGTCTCTTGTCATGTAGTTGTGTTCTTGCTCCGTACGGCGGTTTTCACTTTAATGCTTTATTGCATTTATATGTGTTTTATTCACTGTCTAATTTTAACCTTGCAAAACAACTTCTAAAGTCATTTTCAGAGAGGAGTTATATTAGTACAGTGTATTATCATATCTATAAAGTCTTTATGGTGACTTGTACCGGAGGATTTATGTTATTAACTACTGACTGACTCTCCAAAAGAAGAAAGTCAAGTTCTAACCACGGTTGAGCTCCTTGTAAGCGATGACTGAAGATGTCCCTCCTCCTCCTTGTGGGGACATTTGGTCCTCATAACTTAGTCCACACATGCACACATATTTCTACCTCGGAAACCGTGTTACTGTAGACCTATTGAAACAAGCTTCGCTGCCACCCAGTGGATGCAGTGTGACATTACACTCACAGGTACACCAGGAATCCCTGGATCTCCATCTCTGCCTTGCTCCCCCTGCAAAGCGATACATCGTGATTAAATGTTTGTGTAAGTTTGTTTACATACCTGTCTGTCTGTCTGTCTGTCTGTCTGTGTGTCTGTCTGTGTATGTGTCTGTCTGTCTGTCTGTCTGTGTGTCTGTCTGTGTATGTGTCTGTCTGTCTGTCTGTCTGTGTGTCTGTCTGTGTATGTGTCTGTCTGTCCATCTGTCTGTCTGTCTGTCTGTGTATGTGTCTGTCTGTCTGTCCGTCTGTGTATGTGTCTGTCTGTGTGTGTGTGTGTGTGTGTGTGTGTGTGTATGAATGTGTGTGTGTGTGTGTGTGTGTGTGTGTGTGTACGTGTGTGTGTCTGTGGAGAGAAAAGGTCATGATACCACGATCAGCCAATAAGAGAGGCTCCTGGTGCCCTTTAACCAGCTTGAGCTGCGTCTCTGCATCTCTGCATCTCTGCAGCTCTGCAGCTCTGCAGCTCTGCAGCTCTGCAGCTCTGCATCTCTGCAGCTCTGCAGCTCTGCAGCTCTGCATCTCTGCAGCTCTGCAGCTCTGCAGCTCTGCATCTCTGCATCTCTGCAGCTCTGCAGCTCTGCAGCTCTGCATCTCTGCATCTCTGCATCTCTGCAGCTCTGCAGCTCTGCATCTCTGCAGCTCTCCTTCCTCTCACATTGTGCTGCATTGGTGCAACTGAATCAGAGCAGTCATCATGTGACTGGTGCTCTGTTCATTACAACAGTAGCAGCCATTCATACAATGTTCTAGTTACTTCCATCTGAATGCTAACATTGAGCCCCTTTGCTCTGTTCTGTGGAATCACCACCCGGCCAGTCTGCCAACAACATGGGTTGATACAGAGCAAGTTGGTAATCCTCAAGTTGTGTTTCTTAATGTGACTGAACAGTGACCTGTGTATCAGACGTTCAGAAGTGTAAGGTGTAATACCTGGCATCCTTTAGAGCCCGTCGCTCCTCTCGCGCCCTAAAGATACACTGAACATTAGAACATGTCCGACTTATTGGAGTTCTGCTTCGTTTGTTTGACACTGACAGTGACTTCCAAACAACAGTTTGGGGGATCATAAGAGGAGCATCACTTTGTCGGTAACATAGGGATCATGATCCCGATCAGGGATTTATGAGCCTGGGCGTACTGCTTCTCACCTTTAGCACCATTAAAATGAATCATGTCATCTAAATGAATAATACATGAACAGTATGTATCATGTAAAGCTGTCACCATCTACAGTACAACATTCAAATGAACTCAGAGCCAAAGTTATAAATCATTCATGAACTGCACATTATAGACTTCATTAAGTCCAAACAAAACATCCAGGTATTTTATTTGAAATGGTTCATGTACGCTAATATAAGAGTTGACTTTTACCGTGTGACCTTTGAACCCCAACAGCCCCGTGGCACCCGGTAGCCCTGGAACACCTGACTCCCCTGTTGAGCCCTGTAGAGGTGAAAGATTATTGATGTCTGAAGATCAATGGTTTTCATTAAAGAAAATACAATGATCATATTCTGCAGTGTTCCTTCAACATTTATGGAAAACCATCATGTCTTTGTTTGAAATCCAACAAGGAAGCAGAGAAAAGGATATCAACCTTGAGCAGTGTGTGTGTGTGTCTGTGTGTGTGTGTGTGTGTGTGTGTGTGTCCGTGCGTGTGTGTGTGTGTCTGTGCGTGTGTGTGTGTGTGTGTGTCTGTGCGTGTGTGTGTGTGTGTGTGTCTGTGTGTGTGTGTGTGTGTGTCTGTGCGTGTGTGTGTGTATGTGTCCGTGCGTGTGTGTGTGTGCGTGTGTGTGTGTGTGTGTCTGTGCGTGTGTGTGTGTCTGTGCGTGTGTGTATGTCTGTGCGTGTGTGTCTGTGCGTGTGTATGTGTCCGTGCGTGTGTGTCTGTGCGTGTGTGTGTCTGTGCGTGTGTGTGCGTCTGTGCGTGTGTGTGTCTGTGCGTGTGTGTGCGTCTGTGCGTGTGAGCTCTAATAAAGCCAAGACCAGCGCGCAGGTGGGGGCACACACACATGTGTGTGTGTGTGTGTGTGTCTGTGCGTGTGTGTGTGTGTGTGTCTGTGTGTGTGTGTGTGTGTGTGTGTCTGTGCGTGTGTGTGTGTATGTGTCCGTGCGTGTGTGTGTGTGTGTGTGTGTGTGTGTCTGTGCGTGTGTGTGTCTGTGCGTGTGTGTGCGTCTGTGCGTGTGTGTGTGTCTGTGCGCGTGTGTGTGTGCATGTTTCTGTGTGTGTGTGTGTGTGTGTCTGCGCGCGTGTGTGTGCGTGTGCCTGTGCATGTTTCTGTGTGTGTGTGCATGTTTGTGTGTGTGTGTGCATGTTTGTGGTTGTGTGCATGTTTGTGTGTGTGTGCATGCGCTTTTTTGTGTGTGCACGTGCGTGTGTTTATTTTTTTTAAATTTCACTTTGGACAGAGCTAAGATCTGGCGACACGAGGTATAATGTGATTATCTAGTGTAAGATGAAATAAAGTAGGTATGAGAGAAAATACCAGGAGGCACCCAAAGACAATCATAAAGCTGCAAAGCAGTGAAGACACAACATTGTCATCTGCTGCCCCACACACCTTCTGGCCCGGTGGACCAACAGGACCAGTGAGCCCTGGATCTCCACACTGGCCCTAAATACAACCAGACATGTGTGTGACGACACTTCTGTTGACTACACCGTAGAGCTCTAATAAAGCCAAGACCAGCGCGCAGGTGGGGGCACATCAGCGTGTGAAGGGGAGAATCGATCATGTGATTGATCACGTACTCTCAGCCAATCATGTTGCTGGTCTCTTCCCTGTTAAACAGCATGGGCCAATCTAGAAAGTATGCTGCTGGGTGGACTCAAGTAAATGTACCTATAGTTGTATTAATATGTACATTACTTAAAGTTTCAGCTGCTAACGGTCATTTTAATAACTTGGTTAAGCCCAGCGGCATAATAATAACTCATTATAACGTTCAATGTACGGACCTCGGGACCATGTCGGCCGATCTCTCCCTGGGCTCCCTGGATAAAGAGAGATATCGAGGGAGAGAAGGAAAAGGAGAGGGAGGGGGGGGGGGGGGGGGAGGGCATGAGAGGGGGAGATCAAAGAGACAGACACTGTGCTTTGGGCTGAATGTGACGGCTTAGTCAGGAGGTACTAAGAGAGAAATGAGATGGACCAGGTCCACTCACAAACACACACACACATACACAAGCACACACACAAGCACACACACACTCACAAACACACACACAAGCACACACACACACTCACAAACACACACACAAGCACACACACAAGCACACACACACACTCACAAACACAAGCACACACACACATATACA